>NC_090823.1:40933388-41239591 GCF_000390325.3 Nicotiana tomentosiformis
ACAAGTCATAAATACTAAAATGAACCTATACCAAGTTCTGGAACCATAATCCGAACCCGGTAGCACAAAGTCAACCTACGGTCAAACAAAGTAATTCTTTAAACCTTTACGATACACCCAAGTCAACCTAGGGACCTAGGGACTTCCGAATTTGATTCCGGGCATACACCCAAGTCCCAAATTACGATACAAACCCACCAGAACTATCAAAATATTAATCCAGGTTTGTTTATACAAAACATTAACCGTAGTCAACTCAAATGAGTTTTAAGGCACGATTTCATATTTTCATCAAATTTCACAGAAAGACTTTCCGGAAAAAGACTCGGACTATGCACACAAATTGAGGAAGGCTAAATGGAGATATTCGAAGCCTCGGAATATAGAAATGGAGGTTAAAACTGAAAATGACTCATCGGATCATCACATCATGTGCAATCTGACGCACTAAGGGTGTGGAATTCCAGTTGTTGTTCTTATTTTGCTATTGGCATTTGGTGATTCTTCTCTATTTGCTGTTAAATTTTCAAACTGGTAAGTATTGGAGCCCTCTCAGTTATGTTTCTTCCCTATTTGTGTTCATGCTTCTGAATATCCCTATTATGTTGGCTTTTCAAAGCCAATGGATATTATGTCGACCTTTGTTTGATTTTTCGCTTGTAATTCTTCATCCGAATTTGTGTTGGTTAGTATGATTAGAAAATTTTCTGGGTTGTGACCCTTGATCGAAGTTGTTGTATTTATGAATTCCTAATAGCTCAATTGACTGTTTAATACTGTATCTTTATGTCTCAATTTGAACGCTTACCCTGAAACTCTAAGGAATTACTGCATGCCCAGAATTTGTCTTAATAAGTATCTAAATCCTTTGTGTAGGGTCTACTATTGTCCTTATTTACATGAATCTTATGCCTTAACCACACATGTGACTTTAAGAATTGTAATGTAGTGTGCATAGTTGACTGGTTTAAGTTCTGAAATCTCTGTGCTATGCTTGACCTTAAGTGTACAATGTCTTCTACTATGTTATTTTTGAACTAGGGAACCTTTGTGGTATACTCAGCACAATTAAGATTCTTATTAGCTACTATAGATCATGCATGGTTGCTTATTTACTATGTGTAATTGTCATCCTCTGACTATGGCTATATCAGACCTTCCTAACTTAGATTCATAGTTTTAGAAGCCCTTTTGGACTAATTCTGAACCATGCTCTACCCTAGACTCACTCTGTAAAGCTTAACATATGCATCTTGTATGTGCTTACACTGTTAACTCTAAATGGCAAGTTTCCTCAACTCTCATGATGTTATGTCTATCTTTAGCATGATCTCACCTGCTTAATGATTTAACCCATGATATTAGTTTGCCATGTCAAATTAACATGTTGAAAGTAAGTCTATCGATTCTCCTAGTTCATGTTCCTTGCTTAATCAAATCTGTCACTCTTGCTTCTGAAATGCCCATGTGTTCACGAATCTTGCTAGATGTCACAACAATCCTGTCTCTATGAGGTGTTGCTTTAGAACTTTTAGTTGATTTCCATGTGTGGTCCATTAATTTATTTGGTAAAGTGGTCAATATTGTAACTATTGGGCTGGATATGAGTCCATGTGAGGCTTTGGGTTGTGCAAAAGGACATACTCTCCCATTTTGGGAAGTATTTGGATCTGGGCCTGCTATTCGAGTGAAAGAGTCTGTTGAAGGCACTCTTCTTGAGTCTACTCTATTTGTTGGGCATGTAATCATCTCGATTCTGTAATATTTGTGTATGTTTCTTCTTTTATCTTTGGGCATGTAATAATTTGTAAACAAACGATAGAGGAGATTAGTGAAAAGGGGTTGGGGTATTTTGATTCTCGCATGAACGGGTGGAAAACTTGCCTATATGATTTAACTGTCTTGTTTGCTATTTGTTTGACATGCACTTATTCTACACACTCTTAGAAATCATGCCTATAGAAAGTCACACACTTCATCTAACCTGTCTGATAGTTGTGCACCATTCAAAGCATGTTAGTTTAAGCATTTGCTATACTTGTTTTCCATGTCCATTATTGTGCACATTTAGACAGCATGCCTATAGGACGCAATAACATGTGCTTCGCTAGTCTAAATACCATGTCTATAGGGCTTCAACCAATCAATCAATCAGTCACTTCTATTGCTTTATTACACTGCTCACCTAGATATCATGACTGTAAGATCTTAATCAATTAATTGACTACTCTTGCTGCTTCGTTGTACTGCCACACTTAGATAACATGCCTACAGAGATAAAGTATTATAAAATCAGATTCTATCGTCAACCATTTGAAATCATGTCTATTGGATATTGTTGCCCGCATAAGAAGCATGTTTATAAAATCAGCAGTGTTAATCTTGCGCTTTCAAGCAGTGTACAACTTCATTATGTAAATAATTAGAGATCATGTCTATAGGACCTTCGATATATTTAATCTGCCAATGCGTTAATCTAAAGCTGTAATGTTGCCTGTACAATGCTAGAAATCAGAATCACATAGAAACCATGCCTATAGGATTCAATGGCTCTCATGCTTCTTAACTCTAAAATTGTCTACTACCTAAATTTGCCCGTTTGTTGTTTATGTATGGAGGTTAACTTGAGCCCTTTATCGATTTTATGTCAAGTCCTGTATGTTTTGAATGCGCGCCTAGTTTTATCATTTTTTAGAACCCTAAGTAGAATCTAGAACCACCCAAATAGTAGGTCCAAAGCCTCCTGGACCACAGGCATGGGACGGGTAGTGCACGCATAAGACACGACCTATAATTAAATTAGAGTGACTTTAGGTAAAAAGACTTTAACATAGTAATCGAGAAGAAAGAGATGATTGTTACTGCCAGTTGAATAATATGAGCAACCCCTACCTTAATAGAGTTGCGAAGTATTATTTATGTTGCATGGGGTGATCCTTTAGGCTAAAAAACTTAGGAACCCCTTCCCCCCTTCCTCTTTTATATGGTTATTGATCACACTTAGTCATCAAATATAGCCTAATTAAGTTGTAGCTTATAACCTCCATAGACTTGTATTGATTATATATATAGTTTAATTGTTGCCCGATTTTCTTTGCACTTGTTCATAATAGAACCTCTAAATTCCTTATCTTCCCTCACTTATATGATCACTTAGGACAATTGTAATTTGATAATCCCACATAGTTTAAACTTCGGTTAGGATCCATAGTTGTGGACCTCGAAGAGTACCTAACATCTTCTCTTTGCGGTAATTTGAGCCCTTACCCGATCTTTGGTGACGTTGACTAGTCAAAACAGTGTTATTTGCAAATAGGTGTCCTAACGCACCCTAAAACGTTAGGTGGCGACTCTTCTCTTTTAATACCCATTTAAAAGAGTTGTCACATGTCGAAATCCATTTTCAAGAGAAAACGAGGCGCGACACCAGGCACCAACCAAAATGTCGTTGACAGTAGGCTAAAAAGTTTAGTGTCCAGTTCCGCGCCAGCCGCCAAGCGATATGCTGAAGGGCGGATTCATCCTAATTCGGTTGGGACTTGGTGATTTCAACCCTACACACCTCCAACTTGTATAAAAGGAGTTCTAAACCTAATTTGGGGGGATCTAACAAATATTGAAGGAGAATTCCTGTAGGGGAACGCAAACCACGTTTGGAGTAAACTTTCAACTAGTTTTTCTTTTCTTCTCTTCCTTTAATCTCATAGTTTATTAGTTCTAGAGTTGTGAGTGCTACATGAACATTGTGGTTTGAAGCTTAGATTGTTCTTATTATTTTATCATATTGGTTTATTTTATTCAATCTTGCGCTTAATTATTTGATTGCTTGATCACCAATTGAATACTATCTACGAATCTAGGATTGAACTCGAAAGAGGAAATTCTAGATTACATATAAGATTGAGTAGATCAAGATCTTGAACCTGAGCATCAGGAACGGATTTGCGGTTAGGATAGGAATATACATAATCGCCTTGCTTGGTTACTATACGGGAATTATTAATGCGTTCTTGTTAATCTTAATTCCATAGGAATATAGGCGTTAGGTTAGCGTTAATAGGCGAGTAGTACTTCGGTAGAATACTATGAGTAATATTAACCTTGTCAACAAATAAAACAGATAAACTAATTAGACAATTTAAGTGAAAGACTCAACGGGGTTGTTAGCTAACCTATAGCTCTAGAATATTCTCTCCCATTGAATTCGTCTTTAAGCTTGCTGACTTGTTTCTTTTAATTTCTTATTTTGCTACACTAAATTAGTTGTAGTTAAATAATCACACTTTATAAAATCACTTGAATTGATTAGTTGTCTTAGTTTAATTTAGTAAATAGTTAATTGTGGGTACGATATCTGGACTTACAATCCTATATTACTTGTATGACCATGTATACTTGCATGTGCGTTTGGGAGCAACAGAACCAACCATATTGCGTATCGAGCCAACTCTGAATATCTTATGTCATACTAGGTCACTGACATGCCCTCCTGGCATAGCTGCTCAAACTGCCTACGCAACTCTTCCCTGCGGGTCTTTGGAACAAGCTTCTCTAAGAAGAGAACTAATGTGTAACGATCCGACTGGTTGTTTTGCTTTCTAGAATCATGTTCCCCTAAATAAGACTTCTCGTAGGTGCTTTTACTATTTTATGACTTGCGGGGATGGTTAATTCGGGATTTGGAAGAGTTCGGGTTGAAATCGGAACACTTGGTTCATTAAGGTTTGTTAAAAAGGCTAAGTTTGACTTCGATCAACATTTTGAGTAAACAACCTCAGAATTGAGATTTGACGGTTCCAATAGGTTCGTATGACGATTTTGGACTTGGGCGTATGTTCGAATAGGGTTTTGGATGACCCGGCAGCGTTTCAGTGCTTAATAGTGAAAGTTTGTTCTTTGAAGGTTTTGAAGTTCTTTAAATTTGGTTTGGAGTAGGTTTTTGTCCTATCAAGGTCCAAATGGGATTTCGAGATCGAGAATAGTTCCGTATGATGATTTAAAACTTGCACGCAAAATTTGGTGTCATTCCAAGTAGTCTAAGTATGATTCGCGCATTCGGAGCAATTTGGAAACTTGGAGTTCATATTTTGATTCAACTTGATTTTGGGGTGTGATTCTTGGTTTTGTTGTTGTTTTACGCATTTCAAGAGTTTGAGCAAGTACATATTATATTTATAGACTTGTTGGTGTAGTTGGACGGGGTCCCGAGGGGCTCGGGTGTGTTTCGGACCGCCCGGAGTTAAGTTGAACATACCAGATTTTTTGTTCTGGTTTCCTTCTTCGCGAATGCGGACACACCCTCACGTTCGCGGTGAAGGATTTGGGGACTGGAGGTTTTTTCCCTTCGCGTTCGTATACACAGGGACACGTTCACGGAGGCCTGGGCCCTTTGTCCTTCGCGTTCGCATTGGGCAGGCCGTGTTCACGTAGAAGCCTCGACCAGGGCTTGGGCAACCCAGTTGCCTTACGCGTTAGTGTGTTGGGGCCCGCGTTAGCGAGGAGTAGGTGGCCCAGTGCATAGAGTTCGCATGGGTCCTCTCGCGTTTTCATAGAGCCTTTTCCTAGGCTCTTCTGTTTAGCCATCGCGATCGCGAGAGCTTGACCGCGATCGTGTATAAGGACCCCCTTGGCAGAATCATCTTTTAAAAACGGTACTTAGGCTATTTTGGCTCATTTTCTTTCATTGTTGGGAGATTCTTGGAGCTCTTAGAGAGGGGATTTCACCTAGCACTTTGAGGTACGTAATTTCCATACAATGTGAGTTTAATATATAGTTTATGGGTAGATTATAACATGTAAATTAGTAAAAATCATGGGTTTAGGTGAAAACCTACGTTTTTGACAAAAATGAGATTTAACCACAGAATTTGTTATGGAATTTAGTAAAAATCATATATTTGCGTTCATGAGGTTATGGGTAACAATTTTCTTTGAAAATTTCTGGAATCCGGGCACGTGAGCCCGGGATGAATTTTGGGAATTCTTCAATTAGGGTTGCGTAATCGCTTTAATAGTTAGAATATGAACTTTTGTGCATATATTGACTATTTTATATAACATTTGACTAGTTTCGAGACATTTTGGCACCAAATTGAGGGTTTGAGCACAAATCTTAGATCGAAAGTAGGCTTGAGACAAGATAAGTCTCTTTTCTAACCTTTTAAGAGGATATTAACCCCATAGGTGAATTGAATTAAAAATGTGCTTCTATTTGTGGGGGCTACGTACGCACGAGGTGACGAGAGTCCGTACGTAGCTACCAATTATGCTATTGTCCGGGTAGTCTAGAACCCATATCATGCTATACTTACAATGTTTATACCCTACTTGTTAACTTAATTACTTAAGTCTTTTGAAACCTGATAAAAGAATTAAATTTCACTTACTTGAAGTTGTGAATGGAACACTTGACTGTTATTGAGAATTTGTGTTTTCCTTAAAATATTTTCTATTTGTGGAGCGGTCCGAATGCCTCGGTAGCAGATAGATGCATCTATGGTTCATGTCGTTCGACCCTCGGCAGTGCACAGTTTAAATATTATGTTGGATCGGGCCATACGACCTCGAAATAATTTGCGCATGATAAATCTTTAGAACCAAGTATAATTGATATTGCTTCTTTTGCTTGAGATATAAATTGTTAAATGATGGGGGAAAAAAAGAAAATTTGGGACTTAATATTGGTGAAAGGATTATTTATTGTTTCATGTTATTGGGCTTTCAGTATTCTTCTTGTAATCCATGCTTACTTAAAATTTTGACATAGTATTGTTAGCCCGTAGTAAGTGTCAAAGTCGACCCCTCGTCACTACTTCTTCGAGGTTAGAATGGATACTTACTGGGTACACGTTGTTTATGTACTCACACTACACTTCTGTACTTAAATGTGCAGGATCTGAGGCAGGTAGATCTGGATATCAGTCTGGCACGCGTACTTGATTAGCACTTCGAGGCTTCACGGTGAGCTGCCTTCTGAGCCCATTCTGCAGTAGCCGGAGTCTTTCTTTTGATTGTATTTTTCTGTCTATTTCACTTCAGACAGTAGACTAGTATTCTTTTGTATATTCTACTAGATGCTCATACACTTGTGACACCAGGTTTTGGCACACACTAGTAGACTTGTGATTTTGGTTTTATTTTATGATTATGATTGCACACAGTTGCTTTCGTGTTATTTATTTTAGATTTGTTATTCCTCAAATTCTTTTTAAATTTAGGAAAGTTTAATTACTTGGAAAAGAATTTTGTTAAAAGAGGAAATCACGTGACTAGTTCACAGTTGGCTTGCCTAGCGGTAGTGTTAGGCGCAGCGCTGGCTGGCCTTCTCAACTCATAGGCCTCCCACCATCTGAAGGATGACCCCGACAGCTGAAAAGTAGTAAATGAGACTCCACTAGTCTCCAGAATACCCGCCGTGCGAAGGATCCGCTGGCAACTATCTAAGAAATCTTGAGAATCCTCTGACTTAGCCCTACTGAACCCTGGAGGCCTGAGCCTCCCAAACAGCTCTAATCTCATCTTCTCCTCATCGCTCATAGGTGGACCAACCTGGGCCTGAGCATCTGCAACCGGCTGAGCTTGTAGTATCCCCATTGTCTGAAGTCCCTGAACCACCTACTCTGGAGTGAGGGCGACGGGAGTATAAGCACCTCCCCCAGCCTGAGAAGTGGTTGGTGCGGCCTGAATTTAACCACCTGAGCATGGTTAGTGCATACAAACAATATTTGGGCCAAAGCCTCCTGAAGGCCTGGAATCACAATGGCATAGCTGGTGCCTGAGCCGTCCCACCGGCTCAACCTCTCGCGGCCCTAGCTGGTGGTACTGGTGGCCGTCTGCCTGGCCCGATCGCGTGTGTCCTCACCATCTGTGAGAGAATAGAATAATAGAAATTTAGTTTCCGGAGTCAACAAATCCGCACGACAAGAATACAAGAAAGTGAAGTTTTCTAATGGTCTGGTAGTCTCTCGAAGATAAGTACAGACGTTTCTGTACTGATCCGCAAGACTCTACTAAACTTGCTCATGACTCGTGAGACCTAAGTAATCTAGTGCTCTGATACCAACTTGTCATGTCCCAAATCCCAATCTGTCGTGATGGGACTTATCAAAATTCTAGGCAAGCCGATAATCACACAATATAGACGCATTTGAATTAAAAACATGATTCTTAACAAGTTCAATAGTAGAAAAATCTCATAAATAACTAATAAAAGCAACTGAAACTCAACGACAACAAATCCCAAAATCTCGGTGTCGCCGAGTACATGAGCTACTAAATGTCAACACAATCTAAATCTCTAATGGAACTGTCTTAAAAATTGAAAAGTACTGAATAAACTAAAATGAGGGAGAATCGAGGTCTGCGGGCGTCATAGCAGCTACCTCAATAGTCTCTGAGTAGATACCGCACCAAATATAGCAACTGTTGTATCCAGATGTACTTGTATCTATACATAAAGTACAAAGTGTAGTATGAGTATCACCAACCCAGTGTACTCAACAAGTAACAGGATTAACCTTGGGCTAAAAGCATTAACGAGCTCAGAAAGCTAGAGTCTGAATCAAATAATGATAACACAGATATAACAAGATAATGACGGTAATAATTCATAGGACTTCCATATTCGTTTCGTACACAGTACAGGAATTTAGGCATGCTTTCAAGTTCAATAATTTAAGCTCAACACTAATAAATATGCCAAGTACAACTAGCAAGAGGATGTCACATTTCTATGCCTACATGTCAAATATGCATGCCAAATGTAATGCATCACAGTGATAAACCCATGTACTCACACTCTCAGAGTACTCAATCTCACTATCTCACACTCCCACTCATCACACTCAATCATTCAGCACACTTAATCACTTAGCATTGTACGGTACCTGCGCTCACTGCCGGCATGTCAGACTCCGGAGGGACGGATCCTGTCCAAGCTCTAATATAAGCCAACATGGCATGCTGTAGCGTACAACCGAGCCTCATAATGAGTCAATAAAGTATGTTGTGGCATGCAACCCGATCCCATAAACAACTGTTGCGGCGTGCAGCCTGACCCCACAAATATCACTCACAATTCGGCTCTCAGACCCTAACTCAATCACCAATCTCTCCAGTCTCTCGGGCTCACAAATCTCATACCAATCAGCCCAAACAATTATAACATAATGTAACAATAAATGATAACAGAGACTAAGATATGACATGCAATGAATAAATATGACCGAGCACATAATTGCAACTTAAGTAAATAACTCAATAGCAAAAATGACCTTAGTGGGTCCCAATAGAATAAGCACATAGCCTAAACATTATTTCTAACATGGATCACAGCTCAATTACTTTAACACATAGGAATTAAACAGATAGAAACAAGACTAGATAACTACATAGTGCCACAAAATCATCCGAGCCATAATTACCACGGTGCACGCCCACACGCCTATCACCTAGCATGTGCGTCACCCCAACACCAACCATATAACACGTATTTCAGGATTTGCACCCTCAATACCAAGTTTAAAAGTGTTACTTACCTCAAAGTATGCAACTCAATGCTCCAACAAACCATTGCCTCGTGAATTGGCCTCTGAACTACTCGAATCTAGTCACAAACAACTTTATATAATCAATATAAGCTATAGGAATCGATTCCGTACGATAAAGCTAAGTTCATTGACCAAATTCAAAACGTTAACCCAAAAAGTCAACTCTGGACCCATGCCTCAGAGCCCGACAAAATTCACAAAATTCAAACACCCATTCAATAACGAGTCCAACCATACCAAAATCATCCAACCATAAATTGACCCTCAAACCCCCAAAACTTACTCTCCAATCCCTCATCCAAATACCCCACATTTCACGATAATAACATATAATCTAGGTGTAGAAATCAACGAGTATTCAATATTATTGGACAAAAATGATCAAAAATAGCTTACCTCTTTATTTGTAGTGGAATCCCTCTCAAATATCGCCCCTAGTCGAGCTCCTCAAGTCCAAATATGAAATTTTACTCTAACCCACGATTTGAGATTTTATATAGTCTGCCTTGTTGTTCGTCTTCGCGATCACAAAGAACAAATGATGTTGCCCTTAAAATTACACTTCGCGAATACGAAGACTCCATCGCGAACGCGGTGACTAATTCCCCAAACGTACGTGATCGCAGACGACACACACATGTGATCGCGTAGAACAATGCGTCTGACATCCTAGGCCTCCTCTTTCTTCATCGCGAATATGGCACCTCTCACGCGTTCGCATAGCACTAACTCCCCAAGGTTCGCGATCGCAGACTAAATCATGCGAACGTATAGACCAATTTCACCAGTCACCCAAACAGCCTTTCGCGATTGCGGACCGTCCCTCGCGATCGCGTATAAGGAAACCAGAACCAGACATAAGAGCAGTCCTACAAATCCAACAATGAGCCGACCATCATCCGAATCACACCCGACGTCCCAGGGACCCCATCCAAACATACCAACACGTCCTAAAACATCATACGAACTTAATCGAAGTCTCAAATCACATCAAACAACATCGAAAATATAAATCGCACCCTAATTCAAACCTAATGAACTATTGAACTTCTAACTTCTAAAACCAATCCGAAACACACCAAATCAACTCCGATTGACCTAAATTTTGTACACAAGTCATAAATGACACAACGGACCTATTCCAACTCTTAGAACTAAAACCCGAGCCCGGTAACAATAAAGTCAACTCTCGGTCAAACTTCTCAACTTTCCAAACCTTTAACTTTCCAACTTTCGTCAATTCAATCCAAAACGACCTACAGACCTCCAAATTAAAATTCGGACATACTTCTAAGTCCAAAATCACCATACGAAGCTATCGGAACTATCAAAACTCAATTCCAGGGTCGCTTATCCATAAGTCAACATCCGATTAACTCTTTTAACTTAGGCTTCCAACCTTGGGATTAAGTGTCCCAATTCATTCCGAAACATCCCAAGAACCAAACCAACCATCCCGGAAAGTCACATAACCGCAAATGAACATAAAATAAGCAATAAACAGGAAAACAGGGCTACAATACTCAAAACGACCGGCCGGATCATTACACTGAGTATTCAACGTGAGTCATCCTCATAGAGAGATTCCTCCGGGCCACGGCTTGTTCTTTCGTTAATTATTTTTATTTTATTTTCTTTATCCTTAATTATCTTATTAGTCAGATCAACTTAATCTACGGATCTATTTTTCAAGTAAACATTGATATCTCAATCAGCTAGAAATAAATAAGAATAACCATAACCATAACAACAATGACTATAGTTTTCGAGGAAAGTCTACGGATTTGATGGGAAAGAAACAATGTCACATGATGTCTTCATGAGGATAAACTGAACAAGCTTTCTTGAGGGTTGCTTGTGGTCCTTAGCTTAAGTCAACAATTTGGCCACCCCACCCATCTTCTCAAGCAAATTACTTATTTTGAATTGTCTAGTGTCAAAATCAGATATTCATGACTACTGATCCACTAGATTCAGACAAGAGCTTCGACAGGTGCATGGCCTCAAGGATTGATCTTATTTCTTCTTTTAATGTGGATGAATCTTGAAAGTGATTCTGTAGATCTTTGCTGGCTTAATCGAAAATTAGTGACGGATTCAAAATTTAAACATTGGGCTCGAAGTTGAGAAAGTACTGGATTCTAAAATGTATATTTAACTTTATCTTTATTGATATACTTTCGAGGTGCACATATAAATGTATGATTCGACGTCAAAGCACTGAGTTACGTGGAACCTGTAAACCCATTAATGTTGATCTGCAAAAGGTCATACATTTTCAAACTCTTCCTAAATGGTCTGTGCAGATCCTGGACCGTTCAAAGTACAAATATGAGTGCCTGAGTTTTAACTCAGAAAGTTTAGACTTATAAGACATAGTTTAACCTAGTTATGACACAACTGAGAATCCATTAGTATAGTCCATAATACAGATAGAGACTTTTAGAAGTTCAATAATAATGTTAATGTGATTGATGTATAAATGTAAGACAGATACCAACTCTGAACTGCATTTAGAAACCTTCTTTTTATCAAACGACATGTCTTAAATTAGCTATAACAATAGCTAGTATATATTAATGCTAGTCATCTAACAAATCAAAGTATGTGATTAATGTGCTGGTAAACTAATGTTCATGTACATAACATGCTTCTTATATGATCTTCAAAGGTTCAGCTGCTTTGTTGGAAGTCGAAATATGTTAAACATGCTAATAACAAGTGGGAAAAAAAAATGAACAATATCAAAATCTGATTGCTTTTCTAATAAATTAATCCCTCTCCATTTTATGTGGGGTTTTTCCTTTAAATTTAATTTGTTCCAAAATGGCGGCTTTCTATATTGTAAACAATTTAACTTTAAACTTCTATTTTATTCTTACTGATATGCTTTTATATTCGCAAAAATTAATGCGATGTAATATTTAAAATTATAAGTTCTAAAAATTTAATTTTTTTTCTTAAGCTCCGACAGTCAAATACGCTACCACGTAAATGAAACGTAAGAGTAACTTCAATGAGTAATATAAAAAAACAAGACGACACGGGATAAAAGAAAAGAAATATTATCATCAACAAACAAGAATATTATATATGATTAACTTCCGAAACCTTAAAAAAGAACACCTTGTCGAAAAGAGAACAAAGTTTCATAGTAAAAACATCGGCCAAAATAAGCCAAATAGCTTAATTTGTTGTCCAAAATGACCTCAACCATGTTTGCCAAGCGGTCATATCATAGAGCTCTAAAGATGATCGCAAAAGCTCAAAATGGACAACAAAGTGAAAAGCTTCAACTTACGCCTCTACTAGGAGTGTATCGATCTGTTCGATTCGATTTTAAATTATCAGTTTGATTGATGTTAAACCGTTAACTGAGATATTGAACGTTTGGACTTTTGATTACGATTGATTTTATAGGTTTGTTTATCAATTTGGGCCTCTTATCAGGCCTACTAATTGGGTTTTTGAAAGTTTTTTGGGGATTGTTTGTTATCAATTTGGATTGTTTTTCTTTTTCTGAAATCGCAAAAGATATGGACAACTTTTGGTTTTTCAGACCCTATTTGCAGCTGTACCCTATATTTGTGTCACCTTTTAACTTGTACCCTATTTTTTAAAATTATTGATTTGGTAGTCATCTCACAAAAATCCGTAATAATATGACAATTACACCCCTGACAAAAGATATAAAATGATCTCCTCATCTCCTCTCCTCTCAGCAACTTTATAAAAAAATCAGAAACTTGTCCAGATTCATCTTCAGAATTACACTCGCATGAAGTTGTTTCATGTTGAAACTAAAACTTCATGCGAATACATGCTGAAGTTATTTATCCTGCAGTCTACAAATTTATCATGAATTTTATCCGAAACTTCAGTCTAAACATGCTGAAGTTATTTAGTTCATTTGCTAAAACTTCAGACTAAACATGCTTAAGTTATTTAGTTCATTTGCTATAACCTCATACTAAATATGCTGAAGTTTTTTAGTTCATTTGCTAAAACTTCACACTAAGCATGCTTAAGTTATTTAGTTCATTTGCTAAAACTTCAGACTAAACATGCTTAAAGTATTTAGTTCATTTGCTAAAACTTCAGACTAAATATGCTTAAGTTATTTAGTTCATTTGCTAAAATTTCAGACTAAACATGCTTAAGTTATTTAGTTCATTTACTAAAACTTCATACTAAACATGCTGAAATTTTTTAGTTCATTTATTAAAACTTCAGACTAAACATGCTTAAGTTTTTGTCTTGCAGTATGTAATTTTCTAAAGAGTTTTTGCTAATGCATGCTGAAGTTATTTAGTTCATTTGCTAAAACTTCATACCAAAACATGCTGAAGTTTTGTAACGCAGTCTACAGTTTTGTCCTGAGTTTTATCCAAAACTTCAATCTAAACAAGCTAAAGTTTTTCAGTTTATTTGCTAAAACTTCAGCCTAAACATGCTTAAGTTTTTGTCCTACAGTTTGTCAATAGTCTTTTATTAAAGAAGGGCAAAATTATTTTTTTAAAACGCTTTTAACAAAAAAAAAATGGGCACGGATGCACACCAAAAAACAAAACGGGTATACGTTAAAAAGGGGCGACCAAATAGGGCGCCCCATGCAATGTTTACGTACAGTAGGGCGGTTTAAAATCGAATCGAAATTGTTAACCGAACTGAATCGATGGCTTATTAGCTTATTGGTATCGGATTATCGGGGTAATGGATGGTAAACGGATTGAGATTATATAATTAATGGCTTAATGGTTTGGGGGCGGATTACTCAATTTTCTTATCGGATAAACCGTAACCCGTTAAGAATTTTTATATTACACTTTCCTATGGATCTTGAAGTAGCAAGAACTCCTAAGACTCGATGTCCATTCCAATTTATAACTTTTTCACCATAATTTTCAATTCTATCCGGCTCATCTATTCTGTTAGGATGCGAGTCAGTTAACAAAACCACCCATAAAAAAGAATCCATTTCAATATTATACCAAACAATTTCTATTTGGTTTAGCCGATAAACCGTCCAATAATCGTTAATCCGATACCAATCCGTCCGTTATCTTATTGGATGGCTAGCGGATTACTATATTTATAATCTGATAACCGATAAGCTAAACCATTAAGCATAATTATCTGCCCGATCCGTCTGATAAACACCCATACTGTACAGGGTTTATATGGGTAAAAATATAAATTTAATAGATCTCCTCGGGTAAAACCATTAAGGAAATCGAACGAATTAATTTTCGAATCAATAACTGATTGTCATATGGGATTTTAATGTATATATACGAGATTTTAAACTTATTTACCCGGTTTAGTTTAAGTTTTCATATTTACAGAAAGTAATTAAATTTTTTAACAAAATATATACAAATCCGATCAAATTCTATAATTTATCTACAACTTAAATACACAATATTTTTACAGAATTCAGTCAAAAATTACAAGTTACATACAATTTATACAACTTATGTAATTATGTAAATTATAGATATTTTGTATACAGTTTCTACACTCGACATACAATATATATACAATTTGTTTATATCTTCTTTTTCGAGTTTCAATCTAAAATTTCAACCAAAACCACCTCGAATCTTCATCAAGTTGTCTAAAATTTGAGATATAAACTCCAAAGAATATTCCCAATCATTTGCAACAATGCCCGATCCAAATAAAAAATAATTTTGCAAATTTCGATTTTCAAATTCAAAGCTTCGAAGCTTTGTAATGTATTAACATAATTTCCAATTCAATCTACTCGCTTCTGGTTAATATTATTTTGTTTATTGATTCCAAAAAGCTAAAAGAAATTAACGATCTTCCCTCGTTTAAAAGTGATAGTTCGTTTGTTGTTTAACATTGTCACGACCCGAAATTTTCCACCGACGGGACCGTAATGGCGCCTAACGTTTCACTTGCTAGGCAAGCCAACGTTAGAAAAATCTTTAAACAAATTCCTTACTTCCATTCAGTAAATAAAAATAATTAACTAAGATGAAATATAATAAGTACGGAATATCATAAAACTGTATTAATTACTACCACCCGGATCTGGAGTCACAATTCACGAGCATTCTAGAATTTACTACAAGTAATAGTCTGAAAGAAATACAACTATCTGAATGAAAGAAAACAGTGGGACATAAAAGATAGACGGGGACTTCAAGGTCTGTGAACGCCGACAGATTTACCTTGAGTCCCCGGACAGCGGACCAGTAGCAAATCTCGATCAACCTGAGCCGATATCAAAATCTGCATAGAAAGTGCAGAGTGCAGCATCAGTACCACCGACCCCATGTACTGGTAAGTATCGAGCCTAACCTCGGCGAAGTAGTGACGAAGCTTGGACAAGACACTCACATATAACCTGAACAATATAATCATGCTAGTGGCAATAACAGTAAATAAAGCAACAATGCAAAAATAATAGGGAAGGGGACATACAGTGGGGGAATACAAAATAAAGAGTCAAAATAATGGAAAGACAGAATTAAACAAAAAATCCTTAAACGAATTGAGCAATTAAAAGAACAAAGGAAAACTGCACGACATCACCCTGCGTGCTTTTACTCTCAACCTCACTGTAACGACCCGGCCAGTCGTTTTGAGTATTATAACCTCGCTCCCCCATTTACTGCTCAATTTATGCCTTACAGTTGATTTATGACTTATCGGGTTATTTGGTTCGGGTCCGGAAGGATTTCGGAGTGAAATGAGACACTTAGTCTCATAATTGAAAACTTAAGTTAAAATAGTGACCGAATATCAATTTATGTGTAAATGACCCCGGAATGGAGTTTTGATGATTCCAATAGTTCCGTATGGTGATTTTGGACTTAGGAGCGAGTCTGAAAAATTATTTGGAGGTCCGTAGTGGAATTAGGCTTGAAATGCCGAAAGTTAAATTTTTGGAAAGTATGACCGGGGGGTTGACTTTTTGATATCGAGGTCGGAATCCGATTATGGAAATTGGAATAGCTTCATTATGTCATTTATGACTTGTGTGCAAAATTTGAGGTCAATCGGACTTGATTCGATAGGTTTCGGCATCGAATGTAGAAGTTGGAAATTTCATAAGACTAAAGTTTCAAGTGAGTTCGCACAAGATCTAACTTCAAATGAGTATAACTCTCATGCTACAAAGTGTTCTATGGTGTATTACCTATCAAATTAAAGATCATTGAGTCTAGTTTCTAACGCTTCAAATCGTTTGTCATTTGAACATTCCTATAAGAAGTTATGACCAAATTACAAAACGCTGGAAAAATATAATTTTGCGACCAATTATGCGATCGCAAAAATAGTTATGCTATCGTAAAACTGCTTCTGCGATCGCAAAACAGGTCGCAGAATGGACCAGAAGAGCCCAGTTTTGGGCGTCGATTTTGCGATCAATTTTGCGGCCCGCATACCCATTCTGCGGTCCATTATACGATCGCAGACCTGCTTTCGGAGGGTTAATTTTTTTATTTTCATAACCCGACCCCATTTTGATAAATAGGCTTTGGGACTTATTTTGGGGTAATTATCTGATGATTTTAGAGAGAAGTGAGAGTGTTCTAGAGAGAGTAAGTAGATGAAGTGTCTTGTTCATCAAATTCTTGTCCAAGCCTTGAAATCCAACAAGAAATCCCTCAAGTTCTTCATTAAAGAGGTAAGGTTCTAACCCCTAATCTTTAATTTTGAGTTTGGGTAATGATGGGTGATTAAGAGTATGATTCTTGGATGTAATAGTATTATTTATACATATCAATAAGGTTTATGGAAATAGTATTGAGTTCAAATGGGTAAAGATTGAGTTGAAAATGGTAGAAATCTTCAAAGACTTCAATTGAAGATTTGAGGGTCGAGTTGATGTCGGAATTTGGTAAAATTTACATGGTTGGACTCGTTGTTGGATGGGCGTTAATATTTTATAGTTTGCCGGGTTCTGAGACGTGGGCTCCACGGGCAATTTTGAGATTAATTTTGGATTTTTGTGGAGAAAATGTATCTCCTTATGAAATTAATTATAATAATTGGTATTGACCGAATCGAATTAATTGTGGCTAGATTCAAGGTGTTTGGAGGCTAATTCACAAGGCAAAGGCATAGCGGAGTAAAGAATTACACTGTTTGAGGTAAGTAACTCTTCTAATCTTGGAGTTGAGGGTATGAACCCTGAATATATGTATTTCGTGAATTGTTGGGAGGTGACGCACATGCTAGGTGACGAGCATGTGGGCGTGCACTATAGAAATTGTGACATAATTGTTTATGTGGAATTTTGTAGTTAAATAATCTTGGCATTTTCCATGCGGTTTTTTGAGTTAAAGAAATTGAGCTGAAAAGCATATTAAAAATCATGTTGAGGCATTGTGCCTGTATTAGTGGGACCCACAGAGGTCATATTGTTGTGAATTATTGGTTATGTTGAAAATTCATACTCATTCATATTCATTTCATCGCATATCATATCTCCGTCTCTGTTGTTATTTATTGATACACCATATCATCATGTTTGGGCTATTCTCATGACATTGTGTGCCCATGAGAGAGATACTGGATAGATTGATGACTGAGGAAGGCCGAGGGCCTGATTGTGAGGATATTTTTTGGATCGGGCTGCACAGCGTAACAAGCCATGTTGGCTTTATATATATTATTACTATTATATGGATCGGGGTTACCCGCCTGCAGCAGGCCTTATTGGCATATTATTGCACGTGAGTTGGCCGTGCGGATCCAAATATTTATATTATGGCATGTGAGTTGTCCGTGCAGCACGTGAGTTGTCCATGCTTATAATGCTTGGGCTGTAGGAGCCCCCCATGAGTCTGTACACACCCCCAGTAAGCGCAGTCGACTATAAATAGGGATCGGGCTGCACGCTGCGGCAGGTATTGTATAGCACTGTGTGATTGAGTGTGCTGAGTACAGTGAAAGAGAATGCGAGACTGTGAGATTGAGTACTCTGAGAGTATGAGTACATGAGTACAATCTCTGAGATACATTACATTGGCATGCACACATGACATATATGCATAGAGATGTGTTTTCCTCATGTTGTGCGGTATCACATTATTCATTATTTCTCACACACGTTGACAGATGGGCATAGTGATGCATTTGTTTTACAATGGTTATCTGAAAATAAAAGGAGATATTTTATTTATTATTGAAAGGATTTTGGAAAAATTTCTGCTTTCAAACTTATTCACATTTTTGGTAACTTTGGCAAAAGATTTGGGTTTTCACTGATGTACTTGAAAGGAAGAACTATTATTGCTGAAATCATGATGTGACTGAGCATTTTATCACTAAGTTACTTCTGGTATTATTTGCTTTATGTCGTTATTAACTGTTGTGGATTAGTGGATTTGGACCCTACCTTGGTAGAAGCTCATCACTACTTTCAACCTAAGGCTAGGTTTTTTACTTACTCAGTACATGGGGTCAGTTGTACTGATACTACACTTCTGCACATTGCGTGCAGATGTTGACTATTGATGTTGCTGTGCTCGATGGTTGCAGGATTTGAAGATGTACCTGCGTTCCTGTTGTAGCTGCCTCTTGTTCATGGTAGCCTTAAATTTATAAAAGCTCTGTTTAAGTACTATTCAAACAGACTATGTATTTATTTCATTTTAGCTTTGTATACTCTATTCTTAGAAGCTCATGATTTGCACTACCAGTTCTTGGGGGATGTATAAGATTAAGATCTTTATTCACTTAAATTGGTTTAATAATTGTTATTGGAATTAAATTATTGAAAGTTGGCTTACCTAGCTGGTTGGGTTAGGTGCCATCATGACTAGTTGGATTTTGGGTCGTGACAAGGTGGTATCAGAGCTCTAGGTTCATAGGTTCTACAAGCCATGAGCAAGTATCTAGTAGAGTCTTGCGGATTGGTATGATGACGTCCATACCTATCTTTGAGAGGCTACATGGCATTTAGGATAATTTTCCATCTTTGTTTCTTTATCGTGCGGAATTGATTCAGCTTGAAGTATAACTCTTTGAATTTCTCCCACGCATTCGTATGTGCACATGAGCACTCGGTATCAGTTGTGCATCGCTAGCTTGTTATTCGATGAATGAGGTTCAAAATGTGTATTCTATGTTTTGGTGATGGGCTAGTCTGGAGGACTTGAGGCTAGGATTTGACAGAAGCTTAGGCTCGGTAGTTTCAGTTGTGTGAACTTGTACAATTGGACTCATATATCCGGTAGTGTCCCTATGAGTGGAATTTGTAGCTCGATCTGGGTAACCATATGATGGTTTTATTGTGACCGCGTGATGTATTCAGATGGTTTGAAAGTGACGGGAAAAAAGGATGTAAAGAGGGACTATTGGGTATTTGACTTCTGTCTCGATTTGACATAGAGTCTCGAGTTATGAATGTGTTAAAGGATATTTTACATGATATAATTGTGGAACAAATTAAATTTTCATGTCTTGTTAATGAGTTCAAACTCATGAAGGTTAAGTGATTATGTAGGAGTTGTGGCAATAAAAAAAAGGGTATAGAAAGATGCCAGTTTGAGGCTAAACACGCAGGTTATCACCTGCGAAATAAACTACAGAGGTGTGATCTTTATAATGTTGTGTGGAGAATCTTCTTTTCTACCAGTAGGGCAGATGTATTGGGATTTAAATTTGAATTGGTCATGAAAGTTGACCTGGCCGTCAGGAGAATGAAGACGAGCTTAGTAGACGATTTGAGGTACCATATAGGTTGTGATGCAGGAGCTTGGGAAGAATTTAGTTAAATCTCACTACGGTGTTATGGCAGTAATTGAATATGTGTATTGTGAATTACTGAATGTCTTGATCTATGGCTTTGAGCCAAGTGGGGGAGCCTACTATTGACAATTCGATTTCATGGTTATAGGTTAAATTAAGTTTTGGTCCGAGACATACTTGTGGAGAAGTTATGACTGCAGAGGCTGAGATCGAGGATGACTCGAGTAAGGAAATTTCCTAAATACGGGATATAATGCACTTACGAAAATATGAAAAATCATGGAATGATTAAGTTGTAAATTGCGAAGAATGTAGTGCGCATGGAATATGAATTTGGCCAGTGGTGTTAAGGCATGGTTATTTCTTTGAGTGATGTTGTGCTATTGGGGCATGTGTCTTTTGGCCCGTTTGGGTGGTGCAATTCACTTTTGAGTCGAGCGGGTGACTCTTGAGAAGGTTCTAATGGGTCCGAGATTTATATATAGAAATTAAAAAAAATTCTGGACTTGTGTATGGATAGAATCTGAGATTTGCGTTTGATGGTATCGGGACTCGCGGTAATTTTGTATGACTATGGATTCTATATTCCAGTATAAAAAAGGTAAATAAATAATTTTAAGTCCACATGAGGTCTCTTCAGAGTGGGTGTCTCGGTGGTGGTACTTATATGGTGCTTAAGAAGGAATACAACGGCTTATGAGGCTTAGGGCGGTGTGATTCTAAGTAAGGATGTCTTATAATGAGGCCTTACGAGTGTTTTGGTGGCAATATTCTTGGGTTTTGGTGACCTACGTGGTTTGGTCGAGTTAGAGGAATTTAGTTCTAATAACTTGGTTATGTGCAGATGGATTTCAAAGTGTTCTTGATGGTTTCTACCATGGTTTGAATCAGATAATTTTCTACCGGTATGGAAAACGTGTTGTGTGTTGTGATTTCCTCCTGGAAAGAAGCAAGGGAACAATTTCTAACTAATAGGGTATGTAAATTGTTGGTGACTCAAAGTTGATAAGAAGATTCTTGTATTTTTCACATGATGGCATAGTAGATGTGATGTGTTGTGCGGGATTAGGATTTACATGTACAGGGTGACAATTCAATCTTGAAGAGAAGGTAATGAATATTGGACAGCATGGTCAGTTTCAAATATTTCGATGAGTGTTATAACTACTTGGTAATTCCTGAGAAGGGTGCGCATTTCAGAAGGCGCATTGTATTTTGACTTACGGATGTTCATCGGTATTGCAGTACTCACCTGGGTGATAGACTGCTGATATTCAAATTATTGCTATGTGGCACGGAAGAATTATGAAAGTATTCCTCATGGGATTATCGTGAATGGAAGATGTGTTAGTCATTTTATTGCTGGAATTGGGATCAGTTACGGTGATTCATGTGTTCGATGAATTTGGAGACTGGGAGTTCTCAGAAGTATAGTTTTTCAGGGTTGCGACCTATTTGAGGTGACTATTTTATTGAAAACTCGATGGAGGCATTAGTTACGTTAATTATTTGTGATAGCTATGCGCTATGAGAGCGCATATATGTGAGGTTTGAGCCCATTTACGGTCATTAGAGCAAGTATTCATACTCGGAAGAATGCTTAGTCTATTATATGCCTAATGTTGACTGTTAAGCGTAAAGTCATAACGTTTTCCGTATTCGTACTTTTGTTGAGAACTATCTGGGTTATACTTGAGGTTATAAAGAAGATGATTCCCTAAATAAACGGGATAGTTACTAATTCTACGTTATTTCCGATTTGAAGTGTGATAGCAGACTTTGCACGTGCTTACACTATGGCGTGCTAGTTCTACCAGTCCAGGAGCATGAGAATCTTATTTCATTATCATATACAAGTGTACTTGTTTAATTGCTCCTGTATGATATGCTGGGACTGGAAGCATGTGACCATGCCGGGCGATTTATATTATTGGCACGTGAGTTGTCCGTGCCGTGTGTGGGAATTTCTATGATAATTTATCTGATTCATTAATTTCCTTCCTCTACAATTGTGCACATGTGCCTACGGTTATCCTCTTCACAAAATTTGAGGAGTTGGTTGTAATATTGTGGTTGTGGTGGTGCTTGTTGAACTTGCAATATGGTTCTCTTCCTTGAGACATCTCCCATATTTGGGTACACGGATTGCACAGTGGTGGCTGGAGCTATATTGATGTGGTGTGTCTGTGGGATAGTTGTGTTTAATAATATAAGGTCATTGGACCTAGAATGAGTATTATTAGGTTTGAAACGATATATTCGGGAAGATAATATTGAAATTCGGCTTAGGAAGTGATTATGGTTCTGGTTGGAGCGAGAGAGCTCCATTACTTGTTGATCTGATAAGGGGTCTTGAGATTTCTGCATGTTTCTTTCATTATCAGCAGTGTGCAAAAGTTTTAGAATGAGGTTTTGTTTGATATGGGGTTTAATACTATTACCGGGTTACTTTGGAGTAGTTAATGTGATTGAAAATGGTGTTGCGAGCATGCGAGTTGTGTAGTATGTTAAGTGATTATATCTGGGGTTATGGTTATGGCTCAATACAGCTTGTTCAGACTCATACATCGTGTTGATGCGAGATTCAGGTTTTGAAAAGAAATTCTAAATGTTGGAAATTGAATTCCAAGGTTTATGGGCTAAGGTTGAAGTAATGATTTCTAATTATGTTGTGTTGTCAGGCCTATACAATTTACACGGAATAGGGTGGCGTGGGATCACCCCGGGTACGTGCGTGGCAAGATGGAACAGTGATGTGGTGGCTTGGAAACAACTCATGGCACGTTCGAGGAAGAACGTATGTTTAAGTGGGGGAGAATGTAATGACCCGGCCGGTCGTTTTGAGTATTATAACCTCGTTCTCCCATTTACTGCTCAATGTATGACTTACAGTTGATTTATGACTTATCGGGTTAGTTGGTTCGGGTCCGCAAGGATTTCGGAGTGAAATAAGACACTTAGTCTCATAATTGAAAACTTAAGTTAAAATAATAACTAAATATCAACTTATGTGTAAACGACCCCGGAATGGAGTTTTGATGATTTCAATAGCTCCGTATGGTGATTCTGAACTTAGGAGCATGTCCAGAAAATTATTTGGAGGTCCGTAGTGGAATTAGGCTTGAAATGTCGAAAGTTAAATTTTTGGGAAGTTTGACCGGGGGGTTGACTTTTTGATATCGAGGTCGGAATTCGATTATGGAAATTGGAATAGCTTCATTATGTCATTTATGACTTGTGTGCAAAATTTGAGGTCAATCGGATTTGATTCGATAGGTTTGGGCATCGAATGTAGAAGTTGAAAATTTCATAAGACTAAAGTTTCAAGTGAGTTCGCACAAGACTTAACTTCAAATAAGTATAACTCTCATGATACGAAGTTTTCTCTGGTGTACTACCTATCAAATGAAAGATCATTGAGTCTAGTTTCTAACGCTTCAAACCGTTCGTTACATTCCTATAAGAAGTTATGACCAAATTACAAAAGGCTGGAAAAATGCAATTTTGCAACCAATTATGCGATCGTAAAACAGTTATGCGATCGCAAAACTGCTTCTGCGACCGCAAAACAGGTCGCAGAATGAACCAGAAGAGCCCAGTTTTGGGCGCCGATTTTGCGATCAATTTTACAGCCTGCATACCCATTATGCGATCGCAGACCTGCTTTCGGAGGGTTAATTTTTCTATTTTCATAACCTGGCCCCATTTTCATAAATAGGCTTTGGGACTTATTTTGGGGTAATTATCTGATGATTTTAGAGAGAAGTGAGAGTGTTCTAGAGAGAGGAAGTAAATGAAGTGTCTTGTTCATCAAATTCTTGTCCAAGCCTTGAAATCCAACAAGAAATCCCTCAAGTTCTTCATCAAAGAGGTAAGGTTCTAACCCCTAATCTTCAATTTCGAGTTTGTGTAATGATGGGTGATTAAGAGTATGATTCTTGGATATAATAGTATTATTTATACGTAACAATAAGGTTTATGGAAAGAGTGTTGATTTCAAATAGGTAAAGATTGAGTTGAAAATGGTAGAAATCTTCAAAGTCTTCAATTGAAGATTTGAGGGTCGAGTTGATGTCGGAATTTGGTAAAATTTGCATGGTTGGACTCGTGGTTGGATGGGCGTTAATATTTTATAACTTTTGCCGGGTTCTGAGACGTGGTCCCCTCGGGCAATTTTGAGTGTAATTTCGGATTTTTGTGGAGAAAATGTATCTCCTTATGGAATTAATTACAATAATTGGTATTGACTGAATCGAATCAAATGTGGCTAGATTCAAGGTATTTGGAGGCCAATTTACGGGGCAAAGGCATAGCGGAGTAAAGAATTACATGGTTTGAGGTAAGTAACTCTTCTAATCTTGGAGTTGAGGGTATGAACCCTGAATATATGTATTTCGTGAATTATTGGGAGGTGACGCACATGCTAGGTGACGGGCGTGTGGGAATACAATATAGAAATTGTGACATAATTGTTTCTGTAAAATTTTGTAATTAAATAATCTTGGCATTTTCCATGAGGTTTTATGAGTTAAAGAAATTGAGCTGAAAAGCATATTAAAAATCATGTTGAGGCTTTGTGCCAGTATTATTGGGACCCACAGAGGTCATATTATTGTGAATTATTGGTTATGTTGAAAATTCATACTCATTCATATTCATTTCGTCGCATATCATATCTCCGTCTCTGTTGTTATTTATTGATACACCATATCATTATGTTTGGGCTATTCTCGTGACATTGTGATCCCATGAGAGAGATACTGGATAGATTGATGACTGAGGGAGGCCGAGGGCCTGATTGTGAGGATATTTTTTGGATCGGGCTGCACGCTGCAACAAGCCATGTTGGCTTTATATATATTATTACTATTATATGGATCGGAGTTACCCTCCTGCAGCAGGCCTTATTGGCTTATTATTGCACGTGAGTTAGCCATGCGGATCCAGATATTTATATTATGGCATGTGAGTTGTCCGTGCAACACGTGAGTTGTCCGTGCTTATAGCGCTTGGGCTGTAGGAGCCCCCCATGAGTCTGTACACACCCCAGTGAGCGCAATCGACTATAAATAGGGATCGGGCTGCAAGCTGCAGCAGGTATTGTATAACGCTAAGTGATTGAGTGTGCTGAGCACAGTGAAAGAGAATGCGAGACAGTGAGATTGAGTACTCTGAGAGTGTGAGTACATGAGTACAATCTCTAAGATACATTGCATTGACATGCACACATGACATATATGCATAGAGATGTATTTTCCTCATGCTGTGCGATATCACATTATTCATGATTTCCCACACATGTTAAGAGATGGGCATAGTGATGCATTTGTTTTACAATGGTTATCGGAAAAGAAAGGGAAATATTTTATTTATTATTGAAAGGATTTTGGAAAAATTTCTATTTTTTCAAACTTATTCACATTTTTGGTAACTTTGGCAAAAGATTTGTGTTTTCACTGATGTACTTGAAAGGAAGAACTATTATTGCTGAAATCATGATGTGACTGAGTATTTTATCTCTGAGTTACTTCTGGTATTATTTGCTTTATTTCGTTATTAACATTTGTGGATTAATGGATTTGGACCCTACCTTGGTAGAAGCTCGTCACTACTTTCAACTTAAGGCTAGGTTTGTTACTTACTCAGTTCATGGGGTCGGTTGTACTGATACTACACTTCTGCATATTGCGTGCAGATGTTGACTGCTGATGTTGATGTGCTCAATGGTTGCGGGATTTGAAGATGTACATGCGTTCCTGTTGTAGCTGCCTCTTGTTCATGGAAGCCTTAAGTTTATAAAAGCTCTGTTTATGTACTATTCAAACAGACTATGTATTTATTTCATTTCCGTTTTGTATACTCTATTCTTAGAAGCTCATGATTTGTACTACCAGTTCTTGGGGAATGTATAAGATTAAGATCTTTATTCACTTAAATTGGTTTAATAATTGTTATTGGAATTGGATTATTGAAAGTTGGCTTACCTAGTGGGTTGGGTTAGGTGCCATCACGACTAGTTGGATTTTGGGTCGTGAATAAAGCAACAGCGCAGAAATAATGAGAAGGGGACATACAGTAGGGGAATACAACATAAAGAGTGAGAATAATGAAAAGACATAATTAAACAGAAAATTCTTAAACGAATTGAGCAATTAAAATAGAAAAGGAAACTACACGGCAACACCCTTCATGCTTTTACTCTCAACCTCACCAAATAAATAAATAGAACGGCACAGCATCACCTTTCGTGCTTTTACTCTCGACCTCACCAAATAAATAAATAGAACGGCACGGCATCACCCTTCGTGCTTTTCACTCTTCCTCACAATATAAATAATGCATGCACGGCATCACCCTTCGTGCTTTACACTCTTCCTCACAATATAAATAATGCATGCACGGCACCACCCTTCGTGCTTTACACTCCTCCTCACCAATCACAAAATCAATAACAATGGATAGATAATAGTATCACAAAGAAACCAGTATTTTACCCATGATCAATAGCTCAATATAATCTCAACCTTGAATCAATATTCGAAAGTTACCAAATCTCAGTGAAACAAGATATGAGTCACCCATCATTTCAAATAATCTGATAAGCATGGATAGTAGAATTTAAGGTTACAAAATAGACAGGAATAGAATTTCACTCGCATGCTATGACTCGACAACGACGCATAGATGCTCGTCACCTCACCTATATATCGTATTTAACAACCAAACAAGTAGCAAATGAACACATAATACCTATTCTCTCAAGCCAAAATTATTCCCGACACTTACCTCGCTCCGAAGGCCACTTAATTCTCAATCACAACCTTTTCTTTGGAATTCACCTCCAAACCACTCGTATCTATTCAAAATGACTTAATAATATCAAATATTGCTAAAGGAATCAATTATTTTTTTTATAAATTAAATTTCCCAAATTTTCCTCCAAAAAGTCAAAAAACTCGACCCCGGGCCCGCTTGATCAAAACTCGAGGTTCGGACCAAAATCC
The DNA here is from genome assembly GCF_000390325.3 of Nicotiana tomentosiformis. Taxonomy (NCBI): domain Eukaryota; kingdom Viridiplantae; phylum Streptophyta; class Magnoliopsida; order Solanales; family Solanaceae; genus Nicotiana; species Nicotiana tomentosiformis. The sequence goes on from NC_090823.1 coordinate 40,960,675, forward strand.
TTTTACCCATTCACCCCCGAGCCCGAATATGTAATTAGTTTTGGAATCCGACCTCAAATTGAGGTCTAAATCCCCAAATTCCCGAAATCCCTAGTTTCTACCCTAACTCCTAATTTTACCATAAAAACTCTAGATTTTAGGTTGAAAATTCAAGAAATGTAATGGGTAATTGAAATAAAATGGTTTAAAATCACTTACCAACAATTTGGGGAAGAAATGGCTCTTGAAAAGTCGCCTCTCACCGTTTGGTTTTTGGAGAAAATGAATTTTTGGCTAAAATCCTGTTTTTGATTCTATTAAGTGTTGGGCGACAGTGTTCAACGCGTTCGCGAGAGCACTGTCGCGTTCGCGAAGGGTACTGGCTGCCAAGCCTACGCGTTCGCAAGACCCAACTCGCGTTCGCGATGGTTACTCCCCCTGGTCTTCGCGTTCGCGAGTCATTGCTCACGTTCGCGATGAAGGAATGGTTGTCTCCCCCTCCCCAATGCCTAACACTACATGTTCGCGAAGGGTAACGCCCCCATCGCTTCGCGTTCGCGACCAAGCCTTTGCGTTCGCGAAGAAGAAATCTTCAGCTGCCCAGTTTACTCTTCGCGTTTGCGAGAGTATCTTCGCGAATGCGAAGGACATGCCAGAACACCTGCTGCAGCAAAATACCAAATTTCCAAAGTCCAAAACAAACCCGTGGCATATCCGAAACTCACCTGACCTCTCGGGGCTCCAAACCAAACATGCACACAAGTCTAAAAACATCATACGAACTTTCTCATGCGATCAAATCACCAAAATAACACCTAGAACTACGAATTTAACACCAAATCAAATAAAATTCTCAAGAACACTTTAAAATTTCTATTTTCTCAACTGGACGTCCGAATCACGTCATATCAACTTCGTTTCTCACCAAATTTCACAGACAAGTCTTAAATATCATAATGAACCTGTACCGGGCTCTGGAACCAGAATACGGACCCAGCACTAACAATGCCAAACATCAATGAATTCTTAAAAATAATTAATTTTTAGAATTTTAATTTTCATCAAAAATTCATAACTCAAGCTAGGGACTTCCGAATTCGATTCTGGGCATACGCCCAGGTCCCATAATTTGATACGGACCTACAAGGACCGTCAAAGCATGGACTCGGGCCCGTTTACCAAAAATGTTGACCAAAGTCAACTAAAATCAACTTTTAAGGCATAAATTCTTATTTTCATTAGTTTTCAACATAAAACTTTCTGAAAACCTATCCGGATTACGCACGCAAATCGAAGAGGGTAAAAATGAGATTTTTTTAAGGCTTAATAGCGCAGATTCGAGTTCTAAAGCATAAGATGATACTTTCGAACACATGGTTGAAATTTAACACATGGGACAGATCGTCGTGATACTTTCGAAGCATGGACACATGGAATACCGGATGAACAACTGCTAAACTAGGTGGCAACGCAAGCCTGTAAGCCACCTCTCCCACTCTCTCCAGAATCTCAAAAGGTCCGATATACCTAGGGCTCAACTTGCCCTTCTTTCCGAACCTCATTACACCCTTCATGGGTGATACCCAAAATAACACTCTCTCTCCGACCATGAATGCAACATCACGAACTCTACAGTCGGCATAACTCTTCTACCTGGACTGAGCTGTGTGAAGTCAATCCTGAATAATCTTGACCTTATCCAAGGCATCCTGTACTAAGTCTGTACCGAACAACCGAGCCTCTCCCGGCTCGAACCACCCAACTGGCGACCAACACCGCCTACCATATAATGCTTCATAGGGAGCCATCTGAATGCTTGACTGGTAGCTGTTGTTGTAGGCGAACTCTGCAAGGGGCAAGAACTGATCCCACGATCCTCCGAAGTCTATAACACAAGCGCAAAGCATATCCTCCAAGATCTTAATAGTACGCTCGGACTGCCTGTCCGTCTGAGGATGAAATGATGTGCTCAACTCAACCCGCATACCAAACTCACTCTGAACTACCCTTCAAAAGTGCGAGGTAAACTACGCACCTCGATCAGAAATGATAGACACGGGCACACCGTAAAGACGGACATTCTCACGAATGTAAATCTCTGCCAACCGCTCTAAGGAATAGGTAACTGCCACAGGAATGAAATGCGCTGACTTAGTTAGCCTGTCCTCAATGACCCAAACTGCATCGAACTTCCTCTGAGTCTGTGGGAGTCTAACAACAAAATCCATAGTGATACGCTCCCACTTCTACTCAAAAATTTTTAACCTATGAAGTAAACTACCAGGTCTCTGATGCTCTAACTTTATCTGCTGGCAATTTAGGCACCGAGCTACATAGGCAACTATGTCCTTCTTCATTCGCCTCCACCAATAATGCTACCTCAAGTCCTGACACATCTTGGCGGCGCCGGATGAATAGAATACCGGGAACTGTGGGACTCTTCAAGGATTAACTCACGAAGTCCATCCACATTAGGCACAAAAATATGACCCTGCATCCTCAAAATTCCGTAATCTCCAACAGTAACCTTCTTGGCACTACCGTGCCGCACTGTGTCTCTAAGGACAAGTAAATGCGGATCGTCATCCTACCGATCTCTGATGCGCTCAAACAAAGAAGACCAAGCGCCTGTACAAGCTAGAACACGGTTGGGCTCAGAAACATTTAACCTCACGAACTGGTTGGCCAAGGCCTGAACATCCAATGCAAGCGGTCTCTCACCAACTGGAATATATGCAAGGCTACCTATACTGACTGACTTTCTACTCAAAGCGTCGGCCACCACATTGGCCTTCCCGAGATGATACAATATGGTGATATCATAGTCTTTCAATAGCTCCAGCCAACTCCTCTGCCTCAAATTGAGTTCCTTCTGCTTGAACAAATACTGCAAGCTCCGATGATCGGTGAATACCTCACATGGAATGCCGTAAAGATAGTGCCTCCAAATCTTCAGCGCGTGAACAATGGCTGCCAGTTCTAGATCATGAATATGATAATTCTTCTCATGAACCTTCAGCTGCCGCGAAGCATATGCAATAACCTTGACACTCTGCATCAATAACACACCCAGACCAATACAGGATGCATCACAGTATACTGTATAAGATCCTGAACCAGTGGGTAATACTAATATCGGTGTCGTAGTCAAAGCAGTCTTAAGCTCCTGAAAGCTCGCTTCACGCTCGTCTGACCACCTGAACGGGGCACCCTTCTGGGTCAATCTGGTCAATGGGACTGCTATGGATGAAAACCCCTCCACAAATCGACGGTAATAGCCCGCCAAACCTAGGAAACTACAGATCTCTATAGCTGATGTAGGTCTAGGCCAGTTCTGGATTGCCTCAATCTTCTTATGATCCACCTGAATACCCTCTGCTGATACAACGTGACACAAGAAAGCAACTGAACTCAACCAAAACTTGCATTTTGAGAACTTAGCATATAACTGGCTGTCTTTCAGAGTCTGAAGAACGATCCGGAGGTGCTGCTCATGCTCTTCTCGACTGTGGGAGCAGATCAAGATATCATCAGTAAACACAACCACAAAGTAATCTAAGTAGGGTTTGAACACCCGGTTCATCAAATCCATGAATGCTGCTGGGGCATTTGTCAGCCCAAATGACATCACTAGAAACTCATAATGCCCATACCGAGTCCGAAAAGCTATCTTAGGAACATCGGATGCCCTAATCCTCAACTGATGGTTGCCAGATCTCAAATCAATCTTTGAAAACACCTTGGCACCCTGAAGCTGATAAAATAAATCATCAATCCTTGGCAAATAGATACTTGTTCTTGATGGTGACTTTGTTCAACTGCCTATAATCTATACACATCCTCATCGATCCATCTTTCTTCTTCACAAACAACACAGGTGCACCCCAGGGAGAGACACTAGGTCTAATGAAGCCCTTATCAAGCAAATCTTGCAACTGCTCCTTCAATTCTTTCAACTCTGGCGGGGCCATGCGATATGGCGAAATGGAAATAAGCTGAGTGCCCGAAGCCAAATCAATGCAGAAATCAATATCCCTATCGGGTGGCATCCCCGGCAGGTCTGCAGGAAACACCTCTGGAAACTCACGAACAACCGGCACCGAATCAATGGAAGGAACCACCGCGCTAGAATCGCGGACATAAGCCAAATAAGCTAGACACCCCTTCTCGGCCATATGCCAAGCCTTCACATAAGAGATAACCCTGCTGGCAGAATGGCCAAGATTCCCTCTCCACTCTAAGAGAGGAAACCCCCGCAAGGCTAAGGTCATCGTTTTGGCGTGACAATCTAGTATAGCATGATATGGTGACAGCCAATCCATTCCCAGTATGACATCAAAATCAATCATGTCGAGAAGTAGAAGATCTACACGAGTATCAAGAGTCCCAAGGGTGACCACACACGAACGATAAATACGATCTACAACAATAGCATCTCCCACTGGTGTGGACACAAACACCGGAGCACTCAAAGAATCACGGGGCACAACCAAATAGGAAGCAAAATAGGATGACACATAGGAGTAAGTAGATCCTAAATCAAATAGAACTGAAGCATCTCTACTGCAAACTGAAACAGTACCTGTGATAACAGCGTCAGATGACTCAGCCTCAGGCTTGGCTGAGAAAGCATAACACCGGGGCTGGGCCCCACCCCCCTAAACTACGTCCCTAGGATGGCCTCTAACTGGATGGTCTCCACGTCTAACGGCCTGACCTCTATCTCTGACAGTCTGGCCTCTACCTCTGGATGCCTGACCCTTGCCTCTGGCTGGCTGAGTAGGTGGTGCAGTAACTGGTGCCAGAACCATGGCACGAGAACTTTGATACTGTGAGCTGCCCGTTGCCCGAGGGCAAAATCTAGCCATGTGCCTCGGATCACCACAAGTATAACATAACTTCGGCTGTTGTGACTGCTGACCCTGAAACTGACCCTGTTGACCTGAATAACCACTCTGATGACTCAGGAGTGGAGGTGCACTAATAGGAGTTGGCGGTGCACTGTAGGCTAGCTGATCGGAATAATGCATCTGAGGGCCACGACCACCTGAGGCACCGTGGGATGCCTGGAGCGCTGAATGAAACGGCCTGGGAGAATGTACTCTACCAAAAGTACTCCTAACTCTAGGTGAGGCACCGCTGAACTTACCGGAATGACGAAGTCTCTTGTCAGACCCCTGACCTCCCTGGGTAAGAACCAGTTCGACTCGTCTGGCGACATTAGCATCTGCCTAAAACGAAATCTCACTCCTAGTCTCCTTATCCATCTGCAATCTGATAGGCTGAGCAAGTCCATCAATAAACCTCCTCACCCTCTCTCTCTCTCTCTCTCTCAGTGGGAATAAGAAGAATAGCATAACGGGCAAAATCCACAAAACGGGTCTCACACTAAGTAATAGTCATACTGCCCTGTTGGAGATGCTCAAACTGACGGCAACGCTCCTCTCTCAATGTGATAGGCAAAAACTTCCCTATGAAGAGCTGAGAGAACTAGTCCCAAGTAAGAGCAGGCGACCCAACTGGTCTGGTCAACAAGTAATCTCTCCACCATTTCTTGGCGGAACCAGTAATCTGAAATACAGCAAAATTGACCCCATTGGTCTCCACTATACCCATGTTCCGTAGAACCTCGTGACATCTGTCAAGATACTCATGGGGATCCTCTAAAGGAGCACCACTGAAGTGAATAGGAAAGAGCTTGATAAACCTGTCCAATCTCCATAAAGCCTCGGAAGACATAGCTGGCCCATCTCCGACCTGTGCCGCAATAACCGACTGAACTAATCCGACTGGCTGAGCTGCTGGAGCCTGGTACTGGGGAGCTATCTGCTCCAGAGCGGGAGTGGTGGGAGTCTGGGCTCCTCCTCCAGCCTGAGAGACTGCTGGTGCCATGGGAAATGTGCCAGTCTGGGCCACACTCTCCATAAGGCCCACCAAATGGACCAAAGCATCCTGAAGTACTAGGTAGCAATGAACCCCTCTGGAACCTAAGCTGGTCTGGCAGAAACAGTCTGGGCTAGAACCTCCTTGTCAAGCTCTATCTGAGGCTCCACTGCTGGGGCTGCTGCTCGAGATCTAGGTTGAGCCCTGTCCCTGCCTCGTCCTCTAGCACGGCCTCGGCCTCAAACTCTGCCCCTCATAGGAGCTGTCACTGGAGGCTCTGGCTGCTGCTCAACTGAGGAAGTGGTACGTGTTCTCACCATCTGCGAGAGAATAAGAGTAGAAGAGTTCAATCAGTATTGAGAAAGCAAAATTGCACGACAGAGAAGAATAGAAGTGAAATATGTTCCTAAACTTCATAGCCTATGGAAGATAAGCACAAACGACTCAGTGTCGATCCTCCAGACTCTACTAAGCTTGCTCGTGAATCGTGAGACCTAAGCAACCTAGGGCTCTGATACCAACTGTCACGACCCGAAATTTCCCACCGACGGGACCGTGATGGCGCCTAACATTTCACTTGATAGGCAACCCAACGTTAGAAAAATCGTTAAACCAATTCCTTATTTCCATTTAGTAAATAACAATAATTAACTAAGATGAAATATAATAAGTGCGAAATATCATAAAACTGTATTAATTACTACCACCCGAATCTGGAGTCACAATTCACGAGCATTCTAGAATTTACTATAAGTAATAATCTGAAAGAAATACAACAGTCTGAATGAAAGAAAATAGTAGGACATAAAAGATAGACGGGGACTTCAAGGTATGTGAACGCCGACAGATCTACCTTGAGTCTCCTGACAGCGGACCAGTAACAAATCTTAATCAACTTGACCAGGTATCAAAATCTGCACAGAAAGTGCAGAGTGCAGCATCAGTACAACCGACCCCATGTACTAGTAAGTGTCGAGCCTAACCTCGGCAAAGTAGTGACGAGGCTAGGACAAGACACCCACATATAACCTGAACAGTATAATCATGCTAGTGGCAATAACAGTAAATAAAGCAACAATGCAGAAATAATGGGAAGGGGACATAGAGTGGGGGAATACAACATAAAGAGTGAGAATAATGAAAAGACAGAATTAAACAGAAAATACTTAAACGAATTGAGCAATTAAAACAGCAAAGGAAAACTGCACGGCATCACCCTTCGTGCTTTTACTCTCAACCTCACCAAATAAATAAATAGAACGGCACGACATCACTCTTCGTGCTTTTACTCTCAACCTCACCAAATAAATAAATAAAACGGCACGGCATCACCCTTCGTACTTTTCACTCTTCCTCACAATATAAATAATACATGCACGGCATCACCCTTCGTGTTTTACACTCTTCCTCACAATATAAATAATGCATGCACGACACCACCCTTCGTGCTTTGCAATCCTCCTCGCCAATCACAAAATCAATAACAATAGATAGATAAGAGTATCACAAAGAAACCAGTATTTTACCCATGATCAACAGCTCAATGTAATCTCAACCTTGAATCAATATTCAAAAGTTACCAAATCTCAGTGAAACCAGATATGAGTCACCCATCATTTCAAATAATCCGATAAGCATGGATAGTAGAATTTAAGGTTACAAAATAGACAGGAATAGAATTTCACTCGCATGCTATGACTCGACAACGACTCATAGATGCTCGTCACCTCACCTATATATCGTATTTAACAACCAAACAAGTAGCAAATGAACACATAATACCTATTCCCTCTAGCCAAAGTTAGTCCCGACACTTACCTCACTCCGAAAGCCACTTAATTCTCAATCACAGCCTTTCCTTTGGAATTCACCTCCAAACCACTCGTATCTATTCAAAATGACTTAATAATATCAAATATTGCTAAAGGAATCAATTATATTTTTTATAAATTAAATTTCCCAAATTTTCCTCCAAAAAGTCGAAAAACTCGACCCCAGACCCGCTTGATCAAAACTCGAGGTTTGGACCAAAATCCTTTTACCCATTCACCCCCGAGCCCGAATATGTAATTAGTTTTGGAATCCGACCTCAAATTGAAGTCTAAATCCCCAAATTCCCGAAATCCCTAGTTTCTACCCTAACCCCTAATTCTACCATAAAAACTCTAGATTTTAGGTTGAAAATTCAAGAAATGTAATGGGTAATTAAAAGAAAATGGTTTAGAATCACTTACCAACAATTTGGGGAAGAAATGGCTCTTGAAAAATCGCCTCTCACCGTTTGGTTTTTGGAGAAAATAAATTTTTGGCTAAAATCCCATTTTTGGAATCCATTAAGTGCTGGGCGATAGTGTTCATCGCGTTCGCGAGAGCACTGTCGCGTTCGCGAAGGGTACTGGCTGCTAGGGGTGTTCAAACCCAAACTGAAACCGAAAATCGAACCGAAACCGAAGCTTAATGGCTTATTGGTATCGGTTTAACGGACGGGAAACGGATTGAATTTTTTTTATTAACGGCTTATCGGTTTGGGGGCGGATTATTTAATTTTCTTAACGGATAATCCATTAACCCGTTAAGAATATATATATATATATATATATATATATATATATATATATATATATATATATATATATATATATATATAAAGGTCAAAAACCCTTCCACTTCTTCCAGTACTCTATCTCTAAGGTCCAACGCCTAATTCCTAAATAATTAGAATCCTTACGTACTATGCATCAGAAGATCCCAGGCTTGGCTTAGCTTAGTTTATTCTCCCACCCTACAACAAGATTGTTTAAGTTAATGTCTATGGTTCACCTCTGCTTTTGTTTTTTAAAACTAATGCATGTTGTCTATGTTTAATAGAAGAACAACAGTGTTGTGCCACATCTTTTTCCACTCTACAACACATGACACTACATCATTCTTATGTAGGCGTTAAAAGACATGTATGTATGGACTCAATGTATAATTTTCTATTCTGAATTTGTATGTTAGGCGGTCAGCAAACAATTAATACACGCAATATAGATTGAATTAGGCCGATAAACCGCCCAATAACCGCCCGATAAGAGCTAAACCGATAACAATCCGCCTGATATCTTATCGTGTGGCTAGCGGATTAATACATTTAAAAACCGATAACCGTTAAGTCAAACCATTAAGAGTAATTAACCGCCCAATCCGCCCGATAAGCAGCCCTATTGGCTGCTAAGCCTACGCGTCCGCGAGACTCAGCTCGCGTTCGCGATGGTTACTCCCCCTCTGGCCTTCGCGTTCACGAGGCACTGCTCGCGTTCGCGATGAAGGAACAGCTGACTCCCCCTCCCCAATGCCTAACACTACGAGTTCGCGAAGGGTAACGCCCCCACCGCTCAGCTGCCCAGTTTACTTTTCGCGTTAGCGAGAGTACCGTCACGGACGTGAAGAAGGACATGCCAAAACACCTGCTGCAGCAAAATACCAGATTTCCAAAGTCCAAAACATCCCGTGGCCTATCCGAAACTCACCCGAGCCCTCGAGGCTCCAAACCAAACATGCACACAAGTCTAAAAATATCATATGAACTTGCTCGCGCGATCAAATCGCCAAAATAACACCTAGAACTACGAATTTAGTACCAAATCAAATGAAATTCTCAAGAACACTTTAAAATTTCTATTTTCTCAACTGGACGTCCGAATCACGTCAAATCAACTCCGTTTCTCGCCAAATTTCACAGACAAGTCTTAAATATCATAATGAACTTGTACCGGACTCCGGAACCAGAATACGGACTCAGCACTAACAATGCCAAACATCAATCAATTCTTAAAAATAATTAATTTATAGACTTTTAATTTTCATCAAAAATTCATAAGTCAAGCTAGGGACCTCCGAATTCGATTCCGGGCATACGCCCAGGTCCCATAATTCGATACGGACCTACCGGGACCGTTAAAGTATGGATCCAGGCATGTTTACCAAAAATATTGACCGAAATCAATTAAAATCAATTTTTATGGCAAAAATTCTTATTTTTATTAGTTTTTAACATAAAAGCTTTCCGAAAATCTGTCCGGACTGTGCACGTAAATCTAGAAGGGTAAAATGAGATTTTTTAAGGCTTAAGAGCGCAGATTCGAGTTCTAAAGCATAAGATGACCTTTTGGGTCATCACAAACATAGAAACAAAAATAGAAAATAAAAAGAAAGAGAAAACATAATAGAATTGTTTGATGCCAAATCTCTTTGTTCTCATAAAGGTATGGCTGAAGTTGAGGAGAAAGAGGCCAAACATTCTTCTGTTAATTTATAATTTTAGTTTTGGGATGGAATAGGGAGAGAAAGTATTTAAGATTAGAGTATAATACATTATTTTGTATAAAATTAATAATTTGTATATGGACTTGTAATTAAGTTAAAACCTCAATAGTGAGTGTAAATAAGTTTCAAAATTAGTATAGATAAGTGAAAAATTCTTGTCAGTCATATAACACCAGACTGTTTTCAAACTGTTAAACTGATAACCCAATATTTATAAATCACAAACACTTTTTGTGGTTCAGGTTATCGGTTACACCTGAATTCGCACACCTCTATCACTTCGGCTCATACTTGGTCCTCTAATTATTACAAGTTAGAAAACTAGGAAACTCATGTTGTTTCTGCAATCATTTCCTGTATAAAGTTGGGAAGGCTATAGTTAATGCTAGGGTTGTAAAAGAAAAACCGACAAATCGTACCTTACTTATAATTCAAGTCAAACTCGGGAAAAAAATCAGATCAGTGGTCCGGTTTGATTTGTTCTAGTATTTCGATCACAATTGATTTGGTTTGGTTTGGTTTTAATTTTTTTTTAAAGGTAAATCAAAACCAAACCAAAGGAACCCAACATACATGTATATAATTTTAAAAATATTCTATACACAAAAATATTTATTGTAATGCAGTTTATAAATATTTCTTAAGTGTCGATTTGAAAAGTCATGTGTAATTACAAGGATAGTACTTACACATCCTGATAATTACATAGTATAGTAATTACAATAACATATTTATTTGAAAGAATATAATTATAGTGTAATTCCCACTGTCATGTTTGGTTGGACAAGTGTAACTATATAGTTAAACAAGAAAATTATATTAACCTGTCGAATATATTAAATAATTATAAATTCATAAATAATATCTTAAAGTAGTGATTATCTTCAAAATAAATAATATTATTACTTAAATAAATTAAAATTGCAATAAAAATTTAATGTTTAATTAACTCATTAATATTTGATAAATACATGTATATATTAGAAAATCTAGATATTTTTTATAATCAGTTATTTTAAACTATATTTTGAAAAAAAGTAAAAGTAATAAATAATTATAAATTGATAACTGCAATCAAAAATATATATCAATATCTTGACTATATTTCAAATAAATAATATCTTAGCTTCAAGTAATTACTAAAAGTTTTAATTATGAATTTGATTTTTTTTTACCTATTCACATGGGTAAAATATGAAATTTATGATTTGTTGCACCTTTTAAATAACAATAAGATACAAATGAGTTTAAACTGTATTTTTTCTTAATAGTTATTTTATACTAATGAATAGAAAACAAAGCTAGTAAATATGAAATTGTGTTTAACAACTAAAAACAAAGAAAATAGAAAAGAAATAAGCAAAATATGAGAAGTTGCAAAATTATATGGAAGCACATTATAAGTAACATGTTGGGCGGTAAAAAAATGAAAATAAGAGAAATTGAAAAATATTGTAAAAATAATACTCCCTCCGTTTCAATTTATGTGAGCATATTTCCTTTTTAGTCCGTGCCAAAAAGAATGACCTCTTTCCTTATTTGGAAACAATTACCTTTATGCAATAATTTATAGCCACACAAAATATATGTGCTTCATTTTACACCACAAGTTCAAAAGTCTTCTCTCTTTTCTTAAATTCCGTACCCTGTCAAATGAGTTCACATAAATTGAAACGGAGGGAGTAGGACTTACAACAACAACAACAACAACAACAACAATAACAACCCAGTATAATCCCACTAGTAGGGTCTGGGGAGAGTAGTGTGTACGCAGACCTTACCCCTACCCTGGGGTAGAGAGGCTGTTTCCAATAGACCCTCGGCATCCTTCCCTCCAAGAACTCCCACCTTGCTCTTGGGGTGAGTCGAACTCACAACCTCTTGGTTGGAAGTGGAGGGAGTAGTACTTAATATATTTGAAAAAGATAAAAAGGTTAGAAAACTTACATTATCTTGTAATTACACACTATAACTACTACCAATTCTCATCTCCCTTGAGAATTGGAGAGTGTAATTGAACCCTCTCAGTTACACTCAATTCTTTGTTGACCAAGTAATTATTTGTCTAGACAAACATATCAAATTGTGTAATTATACTCAAATCCAATTCCTAAGTGGCTTTCCAAACAAACTAGCTCTAAATATGTTTAAAGTTTTTATATTTTAAAATATTATTTTAAGTTTCTATTTAGAATTTTGTGAATGGTGAAATAAGTTTTAAAGTCCATAGATGTTAAGTAACTCAAATAAAGCCCAAACCAAAATCAAATCAACGTGTTTAACAACTAAAAACAAAGAAAATAGAAAATAAATAAGCAAAATATGAGAAGTTGCAAAATTATATGGACGCACATTATAAGTAACATGTTGGGCCGTAAAAAAAAATGAAAATAAGAGAAATTGAAAAATATTGTAAAAAGAATAGTACTTAATATATTGGAAAAAGATAAAAAGGTTAGAAAACTTACATTATCTTGTAACTAGTGAGTATATCCTCGCATCGCGCTGTTATATTTCTCATTCTTTGTTATTTTTTCGTCCAAAATTTTTTTCCCTTTCAGTGAACTTTTTACTATTAAATATGTTATAATTATTACACTTAATATTATTTCTGTTATAACTCCTAAATATATGTTACTCATTATTTTTGCAATTACTATATGTTTACCATCCTCTTTAGTACCTATCATATTATAATCTTTAAGATCATGATCTTTATTTTAGTGAAAAAAATATAGAAATTTCAGTAACCAAGAGGGAGGAACTGACGGCTACTCCATCTACATAGAAGGACTGGCAGTGAGCACGTTTCCTTGAAGACACATAAAAACAAAGAAAAGAGTTGTAGAAATTGTACAATAAAATTTGTCATCTCGATGTCAAAATTTGCGTTGGTTTTTGTTTTTACACTTTTTTTTGTTTTTGACTTTCTTGTTCTTTTTTTGTTTTGTTTTTCTTTTTCCCTTTCATCTCTCCTCCTTTAATTTTAATATTAAAGGAAATCAATAAAAAGAGCTTAAAATAGCATATATTCCATGAGGATCATTCCAAAAATAAATATATATATATATATCATTCCCAAATATATATATATATATATATATATATTCAGATTATAGAACATAAGTTATTGTCTTTACTTGACTATACTTCGGCATAGCATCTCCAACAATGTTTCGTCATGAAACTATTCACTTTCTATTTTTTAATTAGATTAAATACATACACATGCAAAGAAATTATGAATACAAAATTCTAGTGTCTCCCGTTACCATGTATAATAATTATTTTCTTGAAAACTCTATTTCTAGTAATCTGAAAGGGTCGCAATTGATTGATTCACAACAAAATATTGGAAGTTGTAAAGCGTATTCAACATGATATATAAGTTTTTTATTTTTTATTTCGCTCGTGAATAATAGTATTTATATCATCAACTATTAAGCCAATGGTATATCAGAAACAGTCTCTCTGCTCTCTAGGATGGGGTAAGATCTGCATACCCACCACTTTCCTCATACTCCATTTGTGGGATTATACTTGATTGTTGTTGTTGTATATCATCAACGGTTGAATTCATCACAACAATGCCTCTGTGATACCATGAAAGAAAAGAACAGCTAAGGTACATGGGCTTGCTCAGTTGCTTGTGAAGCTAATCTTATTTATGCCCATAGAATCAAAGAATTTCTGAATTTACAGGGAATTTATTTTACAATAATAGCAATTTCATCTTTTAGAAAAAGTTGAAAAAGAGTGGACATCAGACATGTATTCACATTTGCTTTTTCGCCGACTGACATTCTAAATTGCTATCTCAAACGACCAAATCAAGAGTGACTGCAGGGAGCAAATAGTTACAAATTATAAGTAAAGGATCTTCATTAAAGCAACAGATGAAAATATGTGTATTTCTTTGATAATATAGATGAAATAACATAAATTATCTGCAATTCATAACCACAAATTGAACTTGAAATAATGACTGAGAGAAGTATTTCATAATTTCAGTAGTATCATTTTTCCGGACTATAAAACTTATTGTATTCTTGAAAACATCATGTATATAAATGATAGAACATACTAACACTTTCTTACATGAAAGAAAATATCCTAAATTCACAATATGTAGTACTGCATTGAGGTCATAAAAGCAAGATCCTGAACCAACAAATATGAAGACTTATTATGAACAACTAATAATACCAAGAAACTGCTCAAATAACTCAGACCCTGCCAATCCAAAAAAGAAGAAAGATGATGCAATGCTCCTAAGGTTTTATGGGTATTGTTAATCGAAGAACTCATTCTCACTGGTTATGCCTCCGAAAGACTTGATAATGCCATCCGAAGAATTTTATACAGCAATCAATAGGTTATCACCCATGATCTTTTGTTTGGCACCAGCAGAATTGATTTGGTGGCCGGAGTAATTTTGCACAGCAGTGGATCTTTATAATGAATGAAAGCTTAAAATTATTAGGGAATTTAGAATTGGTAAAGAAATTAATTATAAAAGCAATGAAAAAAGATTACCATGGCGATCAAATGATGAAGTAAATGATTTTCACAAGTTTTACAAACTGCTTATTAAACCAATTTTGCCACTACTTATTATCTCGTTTTCTTGCTACTTTATCTCTTCTGTTCCCTCGTACTGCATGTCCTGGTTAAGAATCAAATGAGATTATTGCGAATAAGTTCTATTATCCATGTGCTATCTACCTTGTTAATGGACGTTTACATAATTTATACAACCATAATTAGAGATCTATAAAGAAGAAAATTTTTAAATTGCTTGTAAAGGTTCAGACAAAAAAAAGAATAATGAAATTTTCTCTGACCTTTTTGGCGATTACAAGCACAACTGGGATAATTCATAATTTCATTGTAAAATATTGAGAAATTGCAAGATAGGCCGTTCGTATAGGATGTATAAGGAACGGTTCTACATCTGTAATATCCTTAGCAGACTTGCAAGCAGCATTAATTAAGACTCATGATCAGGATTTCCATGCTCTTCGACAAATAATTGCTCAATAGCTTCGTGAATATTGCCTCACTTTTGCTAGAGGAGTTTCTGTAAAATATATTTCATCGAAGAGTTGTTGTACAATGCAATCATAGTTTTGAGCCTTTTTACCTAGGGAGACTCTTGGGCTTTTAATATATTGATGATTCTTTGGAAACGGTCGTGACTTTTGAATGGCAAACGGTTATTGTTTTAAATCAATTTTTTGGTCTCTTTAATATATATATATATATATAAGTAATAAGTAATAATTGAAGGGAAGAGAAAATGAGGAAAAATCCAAAAAAGGAGAAAAAAGAGAAATGTGTTTCTTGGCCAAAGAGAGGTGCCAAGTCATCACTCTTTGTCCCTCCTTTATATATATATATATATATATATATATATATATATATATATATATATATATATTACACAGTATAACTACTACTAATTCTCATCTCCCTTTGAGAATTTGAGAGTGTAATTGCACCCTCTTAGTTACACTCAATTCCTTGTTGACCAAGTAATTATTTGGCTAGACAAACATGTCAAATTGTGTAATTACTCTTAAATTCAATTTCTAAGTTGCTTTCCAAATAAACTTTAAATATGTTTAAAGTTTTTATCTTTAAAAATATTATTTTAAACTTCGATTTAGAATTTTGTGAATGGTCAAATAAGTTTTAAAGTCCATAGATATTAGTAACTCAAATAAAGTTGAAACCAAAATCAAATCAATGTTAAGGCTCACAAAAACATATTCAATTCAACTCTAGCAATGACAATAGTGTTTGGTATATATTTTTAGTTTTGCGTTGAGTAATAGTGAAAATGCATAACTTAATTTTATTTTTCTCTTTAGTGTTTAATCATATAATTAATACTTACTAACCGTACATTTTTTGGATCATTTTCGTATATATACGAGAATTTAAACTTATTTACCCGATTTTGTCTAAGTTTTCCTATTTAGGAAAAGTAACTAAACTTTTTTTACAAAATATATACAAATTCGATCAAAATCTACAAAATATATACAATTTATCTTCAACTTAAATACAAATAATTTGTATAGAATCCGATAAAAAATTATGTAATTTACATACAATTTATATACAATTATATTAGTTGTATATATTTTGTATGTCATTTCTACATCTCACATACAAAATATATACAATTTGTTTATGTCTTCTTTTTCGAGTTTCAATATAAAATTCCAACCAAAATCACCTCGAATCTTCACCAAATTCTCTCAAAATTGTGATATAAATTCCAAAGGATACTCCTAATCATTTGCAATAATACCCATTCCAAACAAATAAAAAAAACTTCGATTTTCGAATTCAAAGCTTCAAAACTTTTTAAGGGTTGTCAATGAAGTTTTACAATATCAATTACGTTCTAACTCTAGAAATTGTTAAAAAAGAACTTTCGTTAACAAGCAAACAGATTGGATAAAAGCCAAATTAGACAATTTCCGACCACAATCTTTTTTCTGCTCACAAATTGGCTAAAAAGGTGAGTGTGAAGAAATAAAAACGGACACAAAGGGGGCTAATTGGCAACGGAAAAGCTACCAGGATTGTTTTAAAAGGTCATGAACACTGAATTTTAGAAAACCTTAAGATATGCATGTTAAGCATCTAGGTAAGATGAGAAAGAAGAGGAAGAGAAAATAGGGTAGATTAGATTCCAAGACATTATTTTTGTATATAATTGGTAAATTGTTGTGATGACCCAAAAGGTCATATTATGTTTTAGAATTCGAATCTGCGCTCTTAAGCCTTAAAATCTTATTTTTATCCTCCTCGATTTGCGTGCACAGTCCGGGCAGGTTTCCAGAAAACTTTTATGTTAAAAATTGATGAAAATAAGAATTTATGCCTTAAAAGTTGATTTTAGTTGATTTCGGTCAACATATTTGGTAAACGGGCCTGATCCATATTTTGACAGTCCTAGAAGGTCCGTATCGAATTATGGGACTTGGGCGTATGCCCGGAATTGAATTTGGAGGTCCCTAGCTTGAGTTATGAATTTTTGATGAAAATTAAAAGTTTGGAAATTATTTATTTTTAAGAATTGATTGATATTTGGGATTGTTAGTATCGGGTTCGTATTTTGGTTCAGGAGCCTGGTACAGGTTCATTATGATATTTAAGACTTGTCTTTGAAATTTGGTGAGAAACGGAGTTGATTTGACGTGATTCGGACGTCCAGTTGAGAAGATATGAATTTTAAAGTGTTCTTGAGAATTTTATTTGATTTGGTATTAAATTCGTAGTTCTAGGTGTTATTTTGGCGATTTGATCGCGCGAGCAAGTTCGTATGATATTTTTAGACTTGTGTGCATGTTTGGTTTGGAGTCCCGAGAGTTTGGGTGAGTTTCGGATAGGCCACAGGATGTTTTGAACGTAGAAAATTTTTCTGATATAACTGAACCTGTTGCAGGCCTCTGATCTCGCAATTGCGAGATCAGGCATCGCAAATGCGAACATAAAAGGGTCCGCAATTGCGGGTCTTTCATCGCAATTGCGATCAGAAGCCTGGCCAGCAGTTCTCGCATTTGCGAGGTGACCTTCGCAATTGCGAAGGGAGTCTAGGAAGGGCAGGTTCGCAAATGCGAACATGTACTTGCATTTCCGAGGTTCAGTGGTCGCAAATGCAACACTTTTCTCGCATTTGCAAAGGTAGCGGGATTGTGAAGGGCATCGCAATTGCAATTGTTCCTTCGCATTTACGAAGCTTAGGTCGCAATCGCGACACCTGCGGATGAGTCAAAGGGGCTTAGATAGGATTTTTCATTCATTCTTCATATTTTCAAAACCCTAAACCTTAAGAGGCAATTTTCCAAAGACCAAATCTTTCCCAAATCATAGATAAGTGATTCCTAACTCTTTTTTTTCAAACTTTTACATCTTATAACAAGATTTCAACCTAGAATCTAGAATTTTTATGGTGAAATTAGGATTTTTGGGTAGAACTTAGGAGTTTTGAAATTTGAGGATTTAGACCCCAATTTGAGGTCGGATTCCAAAACTAATTACATATTTGGGCTCGGGGGTGAATGGGTAAAAGAATTTTGGTCCGAACCTCGAATTTTGACCAAGCGGGCTCGGGGGTCAATTTTTCGACTTTTTGGAAGAAAATTTGGGGAAATCTTACTTACGCAATATAATTGATTCCTTTAGCAATATTTGATATTATTGAGTCACTTTTGAATAGATACGAGTGGTTTGGAGGTAAAATCCAAAGAAAAAGATGTGATTGAGAATTAAGTGGCCTTCGGAGCGAGGTAAGTGTTGTGTCTAACCCTGACTTGAGGGAATTAGGAACCTTAGATCACTTGCTAAATGAAATTCATTTGAGCGGCGTTATGTGAGGTGACGAGTACTTATGCGCCGCTAATTTACCTATTTTCCATGTTTCTCTGTTTTTTCTTATATTGTCTCATTCCTATGCCAAATTGCTACGTGTTATACTAGTATTGTTTAATTTATCGTTCTTATCATGTTTTACGGATTTTCTGGTGATAATTGAGTTTTAATTTCAAAGTTGAGATTGATATTATGGAACCAAATGTTGAAGTAAGGCTTGTACTTGTTATTCTATCTCCTTGTTGTTATTTATGCATTGCATTATGGTAAGGGGGAGTGTTAATGCACGAAGGGTGATGCCGTGCCATATTGTGAGCGTTAATGCACGAAGGATGATGCCGTGCCATATTGTGAGTGTTAACACACGAAGGATGATGTCGTGCTATATTGAGAGTATTAATGCACGAAGGGTGATGCCGTGCCATGATATGAGAGTTAATGCATGAAGGGTGATGCCGTGCCGTTTCTTTTAATTCTGTGGTGAGATTGAGAGTAAAAGCACGAAGGGTGATACCGTACATTTTTTCTTACTGTATTCACTATTCCTGTTGATTCATGGTATATTGACTTCTCCGGTGATCATTCTGTTGTAGTTCTTTATCTTGTATTCCCCTCAGTATATTTTCCCTCCAAACATTTTATGTTTAGTTCTTCATTTCTGTTATTTGCATATACAGTGTTAAATTGTACAGGTTGATTTGTAGGTGCCTTGCCTTAGCCTCGTCACTACTTCATCGAGGTTAGGCTCGACACTTACCAGTACATGGGGTCGGTTGTACTGATACTGCACTCTGCACTTTTTGTGCAGATTTTGATATCGGCTCGGGTAGATCGAGATTTTTGCTCTTGGTCCGCTGTCCGGAGACTCAAGGTAGATCTGTCGGCGTTCACAGATCTTGAAGTCCCCGTCTATCTTTTCTGTTCTACTATTTCTTTCATTCAGACAGTTGTATTTCTTTCAGACTATTACTTGTAGTAAATTCTAAAATGCTCGTGGATTGTGACTCCAGATCCGGGTGGCAGTAATGAATAGAGTTTTTATGATATTCCGCACCTCTTAGATTTCATCTAAGTTAATTATTGTTATTTACTGAATGGAAATAAGGAATTTATTTAACGATTTTCTAACGTTGGCTTGCCTAGCAAGTAAAATGTTAGGCGTCATCACAGTCCTGTCGGTGGGAAATTTCGGCTCGTGACAATTGTATATGTGAACTAATTCAATGCAAATGATTAATGACGTTAGATAAGCAAATTAAAGACAGAATAAACGGCCAAACCAATAGCAATGTTGGATCCGGGATCGGTTATAAGCTTAACAAGTAACCTGCCTTCGGTTTGGAGCCAAACACTTATGGAGAACTATTAGTAAAATCAAGAACTCTGAATAACCTTTAGAAGCAAAGAAAACAAATGTATATTGCCTTGATATGCGTGTTACAGTATGTTTAATGAATAATCAGCTTCCCCTTTATATAGTAGGGGAGTCTTACTCTAAGTACAACTCTAAGAAAGGTAAAAATCTTCCTTTTCGCTAATCACTGATCTACCGCCGATACGGGCCGAGATTCACGCCGTGATATCCGGTTGGACACGGATATTATGGCCCTTGGTTAATCATGCGTGGTCATTTGGAAATGCTCTCTGAGGTCTTGGGACTCGACCCGAACCCGGGGGACGTGGTCTTAATGGCTTTCGAGGGTAGGCATTTTGCTCGGGCCTTGATGCGGGAGGCTCCTGGCTTCGATTCTGATTCATCGCAGTCATGTCCTTACTTCGTTTGCCTTACCGAGAAATTGAAGTACTCTTTAGCCTCGATTTTACCCGTATACAGATAGTCCCCTTATTTCTCAGAGAGTAGGTTTGTCGAAACGATGGGAAACGATAGATGTTCTCCGGTTTTGTCCTTCGTACGTTACGACGAAGGAGCCAAAACGTCCCACCAGTCGCGTCGTTCTGACTTCGGACACGTGTCAATCATCGATTGATTGCCTCTAAATGCGAAGCGTTGCCTGCTTCCCTATAAAAACTTCCATCCTTTGTTCTTTTTTCTACTTTTCGACCAAGCTTTTACTTTCCTTCAAACCTTCATACCTTCATCTTTTGATCTTTAAATCTTCATAATTGTTCTTAGATTCTTGCACAGATCTTCTTAAATTCTTCATATCCCGTTGTTTAGCCTTCAAACTTGTTCTTCCAAACCTCCATACTTCTTCTTCAAATCTTCTAATTTTACTAGCCAACAATGGCTAAAACTTCCAAATCAGTTCCCCAATAGGCTGCCTCTTCATCTTCCCAACCGGCCGCTGGTACTGAGTCGGTCAATCCCGAAATAGTTGTCCTCGAAGCGACTGCTCCCAACGTGGCTGCCACCGAGTCGGCAGTCGCCGAACTAGCTTTCGAGCCCCCTTTGAAAATGTTTATTCCTGAGGGATGTTCTATTGCAGATGACTTCAAGGTTGAAAAACCCTTGTCCAAGCAGGACCGGGGTGAAGGAGCATCAAGGTACATATGCTCCTTGACCGAAGACGTCCTTCCCGTGGTGCGAGAGATCTGTAATTGGGAAGGTAAGGATGTGGTAGTCCCCGTACCCGAGGACGCTATTACTACCCATGTGGAGGGGTACTTAAGTGTTTACACTTACCCCTTCGCGTTGGGCCCGGTGGTCCCGATTATTTTGGATTTTTGCAAGAGATACGAGGTGTGCCTCGGGCAAATCCGCCAGTCTCTATGGAGGATCGTGATCCTCCTTCGTTACTTCGTGAACAAGATCGAGTCTCGTTGGTTCACCATCGATCATCTACTACATTTATACAGTCTCTGAATATTTCGAGCGGGACTGATCAAGCTTACTCGTCGGGCCAACAATGCCATATTTTTGAGCATTGATGAAGACCGAGACTGGGGCTGGCAGGGGCATTTCGTTCGGGTAAAGACCGAAGACTTGATTCCTCCCGAATTCATGCCATTCCCTAAGAAGTAGAATGCATCTCGTAAGTGTAGCCTCTCCTTAAGCATCAATTTTTCTTCATTTTCTTTACTTTCATTCACTCTTGTGATTGTGCAGTTGTTGCCTGGGTTCCAAATGCGATCCGCCAGCTTAAGGAGTGGATCGAAGGCATCTGCGAACAGATGTCATACTTCGAGCGCTCATGGCGCAAGTTGTCGAAGGGCCGATAAGAGGCCCGTTCTCATGGTAAGGTTCCCCTTCAAGTAGTTGTTATCGTGTCCTTAGCTCACAACATACTGACTTCTCTTCTTTTATTTTATAGGTTTGCCTAAAACCACCGAACTTAGGCCTTTGCAAGGGGATGAGGACGTATTCTTGTCCATTGATCCCTCTGTTATGGGATAGCCCGGGGCTATCGCATAGGAAAAGAAGAAAAGGAAAATAAAACCTTCGGGCACCCCGGGACCTGAGGTGAAACCAAAGAAGAGGGTGGCTCACAAGCCCAGGAAGAGAACCAGCTCCCGGGTGCCAGATTCCGATTCGCTTCTCCGGCTCAGAGATGAGCCGGAAGAAGATGATATTTTCATCGCCCACGGATCGACCCTTCCAGGCAGCAGGAAGCAACCGAGGGGGAGACTCATGAGGCTGACCTCCCTCAGACTCGAGAAGTTGATATGGAGACCGGGGGTGGGACCCCCCGGGATGCTGGCTCCACTCCGAAGGAAGCGCCCCTGTATAATAGAAATTGCGGGGACGCCCTCCTACACCGAGTCCATTCTCGAGAACGCCCAAGCAGGGAAGGAGAAGTCCAATGAAGGGATGCATGGTGCGGACGATCCTCTTCATTAATGTTTTGATGGTGTGGACTCGTCCACTTCGAAAGATATTTTTGGGCTGGGTCACCTGGAAGTCCCGAAGAAGGATGCGTCGAGGGAAGCTGGTGGGCCGCGTTCGAGCCCAAAACTGGTAATTAGTTCTCTGCTCCGAGTGTGGACCCCCCGATCGCAAGAGATCGGTTATTCTCATTATTCCGGAGGATGACCGGGTTTTATCTACTCCCGTGAGAGTAGCCAGTTACCTCCGATGCCTAGTGACCAAGGAGGACCAGGAAAATTTGAACGATGTGGACGTGCCGTGTCTTTTCAATAAGGCGCAGCAGGCGATGAACCGGGTAAAGCGTCATTACGTCTTTTTAAATTTTACTTAGGTTTGGATATTTCTCATGACTTTCTTTGTTTAGGAGGCCTCGTTACTTCATCATGAAAGCTTCCTCTGGTACTACATCGAGGTCAACCAGCTCGAGATTGAGCTTAAGTATCAGGCTCAGAAAAGGGATACGTTCAAGCTCCTCAGCGAGCAACAAGATGGGGTCATTAAGGACATTCAGGACGAGCTAGATAAGGCTCATAAAGAAGCATCGGTCCTGAGGCAGGAGCATGCTGACTTGGTTGAAAAGGTAAAGGTCTTTGAAGTTAAAAACGATGAACTACTCGTAGTGGCTAACGACAAAACCTCGCAGGTCTAGCAAAAGATCAACCAGATCGACCAACTCCAAAAGGAGATGGACGAGATCCAAGTCATGGTCGATGGGTGGAAGAGCAAGATGGATTTGCTGGCCTCGGAGAAGGAAACCGCTCAGGCAAAGTTGTCTTCGGTAGAGGTTCAGCTTCGTGTGGCGAAGGAGAAAGCGGATAAATGGGCTCAGCTAAATGAAGATCTCTGAGGTCCAAGCTGCAGACAACATATGCCGATGCCGAAGAGATGGTAGCCCAGTACAAGGCCGATGTCGAATCAGCCGAGGCCCACCTGAAGATCAATGTCGTACATGTGAGGCGGCTGTCTCGAAGAGAGACCCTAGACGAGATCCATGGCCGAGTCTTCGACCTGTCAGCCAAGATCGAGGGGTCTAAGAGCTTTGAGGCCGAGGCGAAGAAATATCCGAGCCCGAAGGTACATAGGGCTCCGAAAGTTCCGAAGGCCCCGATGGTTCTAGTGACGAATCGGTATTTTGTGAAGATCAGGCGTGAATTCCTTAGGATTTTTTGGTTTTTGTGTTGTGTACACATTTTTTGTTTATTTTGAGGTCGTTTTGTTGGGCCTTTGTAAAGTTATTCCGGAATATATAAAATTTCCCCTTTTGGCAATTTCAAATCTCTACTTTTTTAGCATCTTTTCACAATTTCTATTCTTGCAACTATTTCTAATGCCTTAGCATAGAATCAAATGTAGTAATAAGTCGTTGGTTTTTCGGAGGTCCAACCAGAACCTGACTTCGATGCAATTTTTTATTTGCTCGAAGCTTTGAAAAATCGGAGTGACCGGATGTTTTCCCAAAATGCTTAAGTGTTCTTAGACGATGCTTTTGCCGAGGGTAACCTTTTGGCAGGTTTTGAATTTTTATTGAAGGCCTTACGCTTTGATTACGGGCTTCGAACGTCTCCGAGCCATTTTTTAAGGCGGTTGTAGCCTTTTAGGTTTAGGCACTACCTAGTAGGTTTTGTGCCTCCGGGTTTTGATAACCCGAGTTACCCAAACTTATTTCGAACGACAATCCCCGAGTGAGGGGTAGCCCTTAGGCTCGGATAGGGGTAGCCCTTGGGCTTGATAGTCCCCGGGTAGGGATAGCTCTAGGCTCGATGCTTTAAAAGACAAAAATACGTAATAGCAAGGTGTAAACTTTCTTTCATATATGTGTGTAAAGTACATGATTGAAAGCGTGTAAAAGCTTGTATTATGGATAAGGCGGCCTACACGGGCACGGTTCACTTGACCGTTTGGCCCATACAATAAATCCCCCCCATCGAGCCTAGGCTGTTCAAGCACAAAGTTTCTTTCTTTCCTTGCTGAGAAGCTTAACCCGATGGTGATGGCCCCAGTATTCGAGGTCGATCCTGAGAGTGCTCGGATACTGTTGATGCGACCATTGACTCTGATTTAAAACCTATCTCCGAATCTAAGTTAGCACGATTTACTGTTGCCTCGTTAAAAACCTTGCCGGAAAACCATTTGGGACAAAACCAGTCCAAGAAAAAAAGAGTATAACGCGTGCTTTCAGACCTAATAGTCACATTCTCCTTTGGATGTTGCCTGCAAGTGTTAGTCTAATTCATAATATTACAAAAGGGTAAATGATAATGTACCTTAGCAGTAGTACCGCTTTAAGTGCATCACGTTCTAGTTGCTCGGTAGATGTGCACCATTTCCTGCTTCGAGTTTGTACGAGCCATTACTGGTAAACCCGATGACTCGATATGGTCCTTCCCAATAAGGCCCCGACTTCCCCTCGTTCGGGTTCTGGGTGTGCAATATTAATTTTCTTAACACCAAGTCCCTGGTATTGAAGTGTCGGAGATTGGCTCTTCGGTTGTAATACCTTTCTATACAAAGTTTTTGGGCGGCCAACCGGACTAGGCGGCCTTGCGCCTTTCATCCAATAGTTCCAGGCTCGTGCTCATGGCCTCACAGTTTTATTCTTCAGTCGCATATCAGAACCAAAGGCTCGGTTTTCCCACTTTGACCGGTATTAGTACTTCGGCACCGTAGACCAATGAAAATGGAGTGGCCCCGGTACTAGATTTTGAGGTTGTACGGTATGCCCACAAGACTTCGGGCAGAATTTCCTTCCATTTTCCTTTGGCATCGGTCAACATCTTCTTTAGGTTTTGAAGTATGGTCTTGTTTGTTGATTTCGCATGTCCGTTCCTGCTAAGGTCATAGGGTGTTGACAAGATCTTTTTTATTTTATGATCTTCGAAAAATTTATTTACCTTGTTGCCGATAAACTGCTTCCCGTTATCACACTCTATCTCGGCATGTATCCCGAACCGGCATATTATGTGGTCACAAATGAAGTCAACGACTTCTTTTTCCTGGAACTTCTCGAATGCTTGAGCTTCGACTCACTTAGAAAAATAATCGGTCATAAACAGTATGAATTGAGCCTTACAAGGTGCCCATGACAGGGGACCGACAATGTCCATTCCCCACTTCATGAATGGCCATGGTGACAAGACCGAATGTAGCAGCTCTCCGGGTTGATGGATTCTCGGTGCATGTAGGGGTGGGCATAAAATCCGAAAAATCGAATTCCGAACCGAACCAAACCGAATTAATTCGGTATTTCGGTTTCGGTTTTTTCGTTATTTCGGTCTAATTCGGTATTACATTTTCGGTATTACAGTACGGTCCTCGGTATTAGGATCTCGAAATTTTGGTATACCGAAATACCGAATTTTTAAAGATTTTTTAAGTTGTACCTATAATTAGCTATACTGCCCAGCTCAACACTATTTAAATACTTTCTAATCTAATGCCCAGCCCACTGCCCACTCCAGCGCCCAAGCCCACTCTCTAGTATTTATCTTTCATTCAATTAGGGATTAGGCATTACTCATTAGGGAATTAGAATTTAGAAAGTCAATTAGGCAATTGGCGTCGGTGTCGGCGTCTCGGTGATAGTTTCAGCTTCAGGCTTTCAATTAGGGCGATAGTTTTAGAAATTTAGAAACGGGCAAATGAAGACCGGCTGCTATGACTTCAAAGAGATCGGCTGCTGTGACTTCAAAGAATCAAAGGTATGTTTCTAGTTTCTTCCATAATTTACTTGAAAGCTTTCTCCTTTTTAAGATTTTATTAGATTATTGGGTATGTGTGTTACTGTCTTTACAAAAAAAAGATTTATACTTTTTAATCCTTTTTTTGTAGTTTTTTGTTTTATGAAGAACATGTATATTCTTTTGTGCTGGAACTGTTAAAGAATAGATTTTTCTTCAGCTCTCTACCAGTATTTCTTTGATTACCTTGAAAAGTAATTGGGTAAATGCAAAATATCGTCAATTGCATTCAGAAGATTTCAGCGACTTGTTTCTATTTCTAATAAAGTAATTGTTTGTGGAAAGCGAAAAGAAGCTGATGAGAATATTGATTCAGTGCAGAAACTTAATTCGAACATACTAGGAAGAGATTTCATATAGTTCAATTTGTTTTCTCTCTTAAATTTCATAAATACAATTGTTACTGTATTATATCTTATAGTACAAAATTACAGAGAAAAACAGAAAAGCATTTCTATTTGTGCAAAATAAAGCTAATGGGAAATCCTTTCTATAAAATGAACTGCTGCTAGAGAATAAATTACCAACAATTAATATGATTTTCTATTAGTCCTCCTTTTGGGGTATGGATTATGGTGTTTGATAGTTTTTCTCTTCCCTCTGTTTTGGCTTGATGCTGCTTATTCTGTTCAATTGTGTAGACCTACTTATTCTGCTGCTTATTTGTAATTGCATAACATTTTGGCTTGTTGCTGCCTCTGTTATTTTATTAATTGTGTAGACCTGATGCCTCTGTTAAATGATCCAAATCCATTGATCCATCCAAAATTCCAAATACAGTGTTCTTTCTATGGTTGAATCCATACAAATAAATTCTTAAATTCATTGACTCCTAAATATGTGCAAGCTCTTGTTTGTGTTCAAGATTGGCTTAGAGAAGAGAAGAATCCTATTAGAGTTGAAGAAGACTTGAAGTATCTTGAGGAACTCAAGCTTGGTAAGCTTTAATACTTTGTGTGTATTTTAGTTCAAAATAATATATCATACTTGTTTATTTGTATGACATATTTGGTCGAATTATCTTTAGATATAGAAAATAATGGAAGTACTACTAGCATTGTTTGAAGTTTGAACTTTGATGTATAGTTGCAACTTGCAACATGGGTGGTAAGTTTAATACTCTATTTGTTTGGTGATATACTTTTGTAGTTTTGTTTTATTATCATCAAAAAAAATATTCTAACTTATGATTTATATATATTTTTAGGTTCAAGTGCAATCATGCCCCGTGCTCCTAAAGTACGCTCTCATATTTGGGAACACTTTGAGGAGAAAGAAGATAACAGAGAAGTTCGCAAAGTAGAGTGCAAGCATTGTGGTCGAGTCTATAATGTTCATCCAAAGAGGGATGGCACATGTTGTTTAAGGAAGCATATTAGGCATTGTCTTGAGCGTCTTCCTGAAATCCCTATTTAAGAATTAAGACTAAGTTGATTCGAGACTATTAGTGTGAACTTGAATTGAGGGATGCCCTCTCTGTTTTTGTTGTTTTTATCGCACTGTGTGTGTTTAATTCTGCTGCTTGTTAGAGTCTACTGCTACTATTAATTATGTTACTGGCCTACTGCTACTGTTAATTCGGCTACTGTTAATGTTGTTACTGTTAAATGTTGATTCTGCTACTGTTATTCTGTTAATGCTGCTACTGTTGCATATATTTTCTGCCATTTTCATAGAAATAATTTGCAGCCTGTTAAGAGTACAAACTTTTAAAATTTGCAACTAGTTCTGCAATTGATTTGCAGCATGTCCCTGTTGTTGCATGTTTGTTGAATAGTGGATTAAGGCATTAAGCCACAAGAATGTGAGTTGGCTCCAAATTCCAGCATTAGAAAATAGAAAATGCATCATGTCTATAAGTCTATTTACTTCTTTCTAAAAAAATAATGGTTGTTCAATTTCATTATATTTCTTCATTTCTTGGCTGAACAGTTAGACATGGCATTGAAACATAGGAGAATTGTCACTCGTTAGTGTTGCTTATTTAGCGAATATTAAACTGAAACCGTACCAAAACCGTACCGAACCAAAATAATAAATACCGAACTGTACCGAAATACTTTGGTACGGTATTTGGTATACACAATTGATAAACCGAATACCGAAATACCGAACCGAAATTCTTAAATACCGAACCGAAATACTGAATGTCCACCCCTAGGTGCATGTATCTGAAAGCTGTCGCATCTTCGTACAAAGTCCTTTGCATCCTTCTCCATGTCTATCCAGTAGTAGTCGGCCTTGATTATCTTACGAATCAAAGATTCTGCCCCCGAATGGTTTTCGTAGGTCCCTTCGTGAACTTCTTTCAAAACATATTCGGTATCTCCCCGTCCCAAGCATATGGCAAGCGGGCCGTCGAATGTCCTTCTGAATAGAGTCCCTTCGGACAGGCTGAACCTGGCCGCCTTCGTGCGCAGAGCTCTCGATTCTTTAGGATTCGAGGGCAACTTCCCATTCTTCAAATAGTCTATGTATTTGTTTCTCCAATCCCAAGTTAAACTTGTTGAGTTTATTTCAGCATGGCCTTCCTCCACTACCGATTTCATGAGCTGTACGACTATTCCCGAGCTGAATTCATCGTCATCAACCGATGACCCCAAGTTAGCTAGAGCATCGGCCTCACTATTTTGATCTCGGGGTACGTGTTGTAGGGTCCACTCCTTGAATTGATACACCATTACCTGCAATTTGTCTATATACCTTTGCATTCATTCCTTCTTTACTTCGAACGTTCCATTGGCTTGATTTACCACAAGGAGGGAGTCACACTTAGCTTCGACCACCTTGGCCCCAAGGCTTTTAGCCAATTCGAGACCTGCAATCATGGCCTCATACTCGACCTTTTTGTTAGTCAATTTCATAGTTCTAATAGACTGCCTAACTACCTTACCCGTAGGCGGCTTCAACATGATGTCGAGTCCGGACCCTTTTGCGTTCGAGGCACCGTCTGTAAAGAGGGTCCAAACCCCCGAGGTTAACAACTATTCCTTTTCGATTTCGGGTATTAGAGCCGGCGTAAAGTCAGTCACGAAGTCTTCCAAAATTTGTGATTTGATAGTAGTTCGGGGTCGATATTCAATATCGTACCCGCTAATTTCTATGGACCATTTGGCCAACCGGCCCGAGAGCTCAGGTTTGTGCATTATGTTGCTTAGTGAGTAAGAAGTTACGACACATATGGGGTGGCAATGAAAATACGACTTTAACTTTCTGGGGGCACTTAGCAAAGCGAGCGCCAATTTTCCCAGGTGAGGATACCTTGTTTAGGCCTCGCCTAGAGTTCTACTAACATAATAGATAGGAATTGGGTACCTTCCTCTTCCCGGACTAGGACTCCACTTACCGCTACCTCGGATACTCCAAGTACAGGTACAACTGCTCATCCGTCTTCGGAGTATGGAGCAAGGGTGGACTCGAAAGGTACCGTTTGAGTTCTTCCAAAACTTGTTGGCATTCTGGGGTCCAAGAAAAGTTATTCTTATTCTTCAATAATGAGAAGAACCGATGGCTCTTATCAGAAGACCTCGATATGAATCGGCCCAGGGCGGCTATGCGCCCGGTTAGCCTCTGAACGGCCTTGACACTGTCCACCACGGTGATGTTTTCTATAGCTTTGAATTTATCGGTATTGATCTCAATCCCTCGGTTGGACAACATGAATCCAAGGAACTTCTCGGATCCGACCCCGAATGCGCATTTCTCCGGGTTCAGCTTTATATTGTATTTCATCAGTATGTCAAAGGTTTCCTGCAAATGTTTCAATTGGTCCTCTGCTCGCATGGACTTAACTAACATGTCGTTAATATAAACTTCCATTGACTTTCCTATTTGTTCTTCGAACATCCGATTTACTAGGCGTTGATAGGTGACACCGACGTTCTTTAGTCCGAAGGACATTACATTACAATAATAGGTGCCGAATTTAGTGATAAAAGAAGTAATTTCCTGATCGTCCAGGTCCATCCGAATTTGGTTGTACCCGGAATAAGTGTCAAGAAAGCTCAGTATCTCGTGCCCGGCCATCGCATCGATCATGCTAATCGATGTTTGGCAAAGGAAAAGAGTCCTTAGGGCATGCCTTGTTCTAGTCTTTGTAATCTACGCACATTCTTAACTTATTCCCCTTTTTAGGCACTACCACTACGTTAGCTAACCAATACATGTACTTAACTTCCCTAATGAAACCTATTTTAAGGAGTTTGGATACCTCGTCTTTGATGAATGCATGCTTGACTTCGTACTGAGGCCTCCTCTTATGTTTAACCGGATGGAACTTCGGATCCAAGCTCAGCTTATGAGTGGTTATTTCTGGCGGGATCCCTGTAATATCAAGATGGGACCAAGCGAAACAATCTATGTTAGCTATAAGGAATTCAATGAGCTTTTTCCTGAGCTCAGAAGTTAACCTCGTGCCCAGGTATACCTTTCAATCAGGCAAGTGTTCGATAAATATGACTTGCTCCAGCTCCTCGACCGTTTATTTTGTGGCATCAGAATCATCAGGGGTGATGAACGATATAGGGTTTCCATAATTATCATCCTCGCATGCTTCTTGCTTCTCCAGTTTGGTCGGGGCCGACATCGGTGATTGCTATTTAGTCAACCGGATCCGCGTTCTTTGATGTCGAGAGTGCGGACATCGGGATCATCTCATCGACCGCGAATATTTCTTTTGCGGCCGGCTTCTCCCCGTAAACTGTATTGATCCCTCCTGCTATGGAGAACTTCAGTGCCTGGTGTAGTGTTGAGGGTACTGCCATCATGTTGTGAATCCATGGTCTTTCGAATAGAGTATTATATCTCATATCCCCCTCGATCACATAGAATTTTGTTTGCTGAATGGTCCCGGTTATGTTCACTGGTAGGGTTATTTCCCCTTCAGTAGTTTCGCATGCCATGTTGAATCTGTTCAAAACCCGAATTGTCGGCACTATTTGGTCTTGTAGACCCAACAGCTCTACGACCCTCGATCTGATGATATTGGCCGAGCTACCTGGATCAATCAACTCACGCTTAACTCGAGATTTATTTATGAGTAAAGATATTACCAGTGCATCATTATGCGGTTGCACGATGCCTTCGACGTTTTCATCGTTGAATAAATGGTCCCTTTTGGGATATAATCTCGGGTTCATTTTTCCCTTGTGATGGACACCTTATTGCGTTTTAGCATTGGTCCCTGGGAGATGTCAACTACACCAATGATCATGTTAATGACGTGCTGAGGTTCCTCTTGTTCGGTCTGTTTGTTGGAGTCCCTATTCCTGAAGTGATATTTGGCTCGATCACTCAGAAATTCTCGGAGGTATCTGTTTTTGAATAACCGGGCCACTTCTTCTCTTAGTTGTCAGCAGTCCTTGGTCTTGTGGCCATGAGTGCCATGATACTTACACATCATGCTAGGGTCTCATTGGGTAGGGTCGGACTACAATGGCCGAGGCCACTTGGTATCTTTGATGCGCCCGATGGCAGATATGATGCTGGCAGCATCGACATTAAGTTATATTTCGATAATCTCGGTGCCTCCCTGGCCCTGAGTGGCCTATCGAAACCATTATTTTCTCATGAGCCCCCGACTATTGTGGCCTCGATCGTTCCTTTTTTTATTTCTCGCAGGGTTACGCCCGAATTCACTACCCCTTCGATCTTCGCTATACGGTTGATATCGATCTCTTTTCGATCTTGGTTCATGATCGATGACTCTTCGGGATTGGCATACAGAACTTCTTCGGGATTAGCTTCGGTACCGCGCTCGGGGGGGAAGGCTTTTGGACAAATTTCTTGGAGTCCAGGTCTTTCAATATCAGGGGCACTCCTGGGATTTGATCAACTCTGGAGTTATAGGTCTCCACTTTTTTGTCGTTGGCCTCAATTTTCTTCTCCTCCGATTCCACCCGCTTTGTCAAATCTTCAAGCATCTTTATTATCTCGGGGTTGGTCCCAGGCTCAACTTCACCCAGCCTTTCTGTGACTTGTTCATTTCTTCGAGTGTTTTCCCGGGATGGTTCAGGCTCAACTCCATTGGGGGCATGACTTTGGTTCTGCAGCTGGGCTATCGCCGCCTGTTGAGCTTGTAACATTTTGAAGATCACCCGTAGATTGATCACGTCGCCTTCACCGTCGTGCGTACCTCGGGCTGTTAATCGGGCTCCCCCGTGAATGTTGTTCTCGGGTTAGTCAGCAGGTTTCCATCGATGGCCACATATGAGTTGTCATCGATTGGGTCTGCAACTGGGACTCCGTTGGGGTCAGTAGGGGGCACGTCATTGCTAGGTACTATATTGTTATTTTCGCCATGGAGGCCAGACTTAGCATCAACGTTTAAGTGAGCAGTTTGAGAGTTTGACATTCTTATGTTGACCTGAAATTAAAATCTCAAAGAATTAGCGTAAAATAGAGTGTATTATAGAAATTTGTATCAAACTACCACTATTATCCTTAGCCCCGTGGTGGGCGTCAAACTGTTTACCCTTAAAAATGGATAACAATTAAATTTATACGCGATTTTAAGGATATGTGAACTAATTCAATGCAAATGATTAATGACGTTAGATAAGCAAATTAAAGACAGAATAAACGGCCAAACCAATAGCAATGTTGGATCCGGGATCGGTTATAAGCTTATCAAGTAACCTGCCTTCGGTTCGGAGCCAAACACTTATGAAGAACTATGGGTAAAATCAAGAACTTTGAATAACCTTTAGAAGCAAAGAAAATAAATGTATATTGCCTTGATATGCGTGTTATAGTGTGTTTAATGAATAATCAGCTTCCCCTTTATATAGTAGGGGAGTTTTACCCTAAGTACAACTCTAAGAAAGGTAAAAATTTTTCTTTTCGCTAATCACTGATCTACCGCCGATACGGGCCGAGATTAACGCCTTGATATCCGGTTGGACACGGATATTACGACCCTTTGTTAATCGTGCGTGGTCGTTTGACAATGCTCTCCGAGGTCTTGGGACTCGACCCGGACCCGAGGGGCGTGGTCTCGATGGCTTCCGAGGGCAGGCATTTTGCTCGGACCTTGATGCGGAAGGCTCCTGGCTTCGATTTCGATTCCTTGCAGTGATGTCCTTGCTTCGTTTGCCTTACCGGGAAATCGAGGTACTCTTTAACCTCGATTTTACCCGTATACACATATTACTAGGGATAGTGAGATTAGCATTACAAAAAGTACCGGGGTTTCCATGTCGTGCTAGACTATTATGAACAATACTAGGAATACTTCTTATGTAGGTAGTATGCCTTCTTTATCTGCTTGTAGTACTACAAAAATGGAGTCAGGCGGAGTTGATAACATATATAGGTAGTTGCTTACGGCACTCTTGGAACCATGCTTAGCCAAAGCGTGAGCTACTCCATTCCCCTCCCTGAAGTTAAGCCGCACCGCTAAATTTCCCTACGTCGTCGGTAGGTACATGCAATCATGCAAAATGTTAGCATATGTGGGCCAATCATTCCGTGTAATACTTTTGTGGAATCTGTTTCAACTTCTTGAAGGGTTAGATTTTGTTAGATTAATTAGCGTTTGAGAAGAGTATATGAGAAGGGATGTTTTGTCCCTCATTGTAAAAGAAAGAAAGGAAAAATTATTTAAAAGCACTTTTTTGTTATTTATAGTTTGAATATTTTAAAGGATGTTTTGAAGGGAAATTAAAATTTTTACTATATTATTAATAGTCCAGATTGGGCACTTGGGCTTTGGGCCTATTAAGTAGTCCGGAATTAATTTTTACTCACATATTATTTATTAATAAATTTAAAATATTTTTTAAATTAAATTTCAGAAAATATTTTTTATAGTTGTTTTCTTACATACTATGAAAAGACGAGTCTGTTAATTCCAACAGACTCCAAGAGGTGTTATAAATATCCATATCATCTCCAAAACGAAATCATCTGAAATTTTCCATCTCTTTCTCTTCTACTTATTTTCTACAACTCACAAATATTTTGTTTTTGTGGGAAATTCGAGTTAATTGCTGAAACTCGAATTTCAGAGGTTTTGTAAAATCCTGGAGGAATTCTGCTATTATCCATGCAGCAACATAGTGAAAAGCTTAAATTCCTTAAGGACAGTGATTACACTGTCAAACCCAGATTATTTCATCCAATTATTTTTCTAACAGATTTCTGTCAACTGCTATTTGGAGTCCCATCTGCAATGCTAGTAGTTCCAAGTACGTGTGGTTGTAGCCATAGACTGCATTGAAGAAACCCAAGATCTAATTGCCATGCTCAACTATGAAGGCTCTTCCTATACCTCGTAGTGTGTGTTTGCCCTTAAAGGCTCCGTCAATATTGAGCTTGAGGTGTCTTAGTGCTTGTTGGAGAGATTGTTGGAATATTGTTGTTTTAATTGAGTCATATGTGCCAGAAGGCAAAAGGGAGGAATATGGACCATGAGGTCATTATGTTAGTGATTAGGGAAGGTTTCCTGTTATATAAGCTTGGGGGCCATAATATCGTGCAGATTAAATCCCATGTCCATCCAGAAGTGAGTAGCGATGGGACATCGGAAAAATATGTGTAGAGCTTTACATACGGGGCCAGTGGGTGGAACTTATTTTAGCATGACTTAATTCTTTTAGAGTATGACAATATTTTATTATGGCTTATTAATTAGCAATATGTATTTTAAGTAATTTTATTATCTTTATTGTTGAGTATTTTAGTACAATGTCATGACTCATCTCATATTTTGTGTTATTTTCTTATGAAACACCTTATATAGTTATATCTTACAAGGACTAAAGAAATATTTGAAACACAAGTTATATGTTGTGCTATGAAAATTTTACCCGGAAAACCCCCCGAAAAAAATCCAACTTATATATGCACCTAGAAAAGATAAAAACTTAATAATTGGTTTGGTTTGATAATTGAAAAATCCAAACTAACTTGACCTATGTATACCCCTAGTTAATGCCTTTCCTATCTAATTTTCCAAACGTATAATCTTACATTCTGGAAATCTAAAGGAGGGCCGCATAACTTGAGCAGCCATGCTAGCTCCTAGATCGCAGTGCTGATCATCGAGATATTTGTATTTCCCTATAGATTGCTGCTCCTTATATTTGTTGAGTTTGTTTTTTAACACGTGGCCAATAATTAGTTGGATGACATGTTCAGATCATGAACATGATTTTTTTTGGTGCATGCTTTTGAGTTCACATGATAATGTCAACTTAGAGAGGTCAATATCGAACAACAACCATGGATAGAAAAAGACGGACTAATGTTATTTTAGTTACGGAAGAAAAAGTATCACTATAATCGAGCCCAAATATTAGAGTATACCATTAAACAACAAGACGAGCCTTAAGTCGAACAACCTGACCATCTGGACCAACTTTGACTGCATACACCCAACGACAACCAACAGTAAATTTACCTGAAGGTAGATAAACAAGCTTCCAAGTACCACTCGCATGTAAAGCAGACATCTCGTCAATCATAGCATGTCGCCATCCTGGATGAGACAGTGTTTCACCTGTAGACTTAGGGATGGACACGGAGGACAAGATGATACAAACGCATAATGGGATGATGACAGACGATACTAACTTAAACCGACATAATCGAGATTAGGATTAAGTGTGGACCGTATATCTTTTCGAAGTGCAATCAGTTGACTAAAATGAGACAAGTTCGCAATAAGAGCAGGGTCAGGTGCAGGACACGATGCTGGGCGCGGACGACGATGATAAGTCAGGGGGTGATGGAGTGCAGGGAGAATAATCTATTATTAATAATCTATTCAATTATAATACAATGAGCCCTATTTATAAAATACATATCCTACTCCTATTCTATGTGGGACTAGAACTAATTTACGTTACTTACATGACTATCAAACAATGGACATGACAGTGAATACTATCTCTCGTTCCCCATATCAAGGAGAGAAAGATAGTGAGAGATTTTACACATTTCTGGACTTCTTTACAACCTCTATTTAAAGAATAGAATTGAATTAGGAACATTTGGACCATCTCACTTGATAATATTGGGTACTGAAGCTGTTAGTTTTCAGGGTCAGTTGATTTAAGCTTGATGCTACTCTGTTCATTTCCCGGTTAAGATCCCCAAATAACTCACAAGCAACAGTAATGGATGTAGTTCCTTTCATTCCGGTCAAATGACCAGATATAAAACTGACACTTCAATCAGTCATCACGGCAGGTTTGATAATCTCAATTAGAATTATCTATGCCCTACTAAGTGTGCCCATACACAGAAGACATTGAAAATGTAAAGGATGAGTTTTAGCCAGATATCCGACAAATAGAACTTGAAGGTAGGGATTGGTTGAAATGTTTATCCAGCCTCTGCAATTAGCAAAATTTCAAAGCTACATATTTTAAGAGAATTAAAATTACATGATCACTTGACAGAGTTGAAATATAGAGAAACTAGCTCTTGGGGATATTTTTGCCTACAATCTTGGCTGGAGCAATTCGCAAAAGATTTCCTGGCTTACCAGGAAGAGCTCCTTTGATCATTATAATGTTGAGTTGATCATCGATCTTGACAATCTTGAGCTTTCTGACCTTTCTCTTTGTGCCTCCCATTCTTCCAGGCATTTTCTTGCCCTTGTATACACGCCCGGGGGTTGTCCCAGCACCAATTGATCCAAGTTGTCTATGACTCTTTGATCCGTGAGTCATTTGACCCCTCTTGAAGTTATGCCTCTTTATACCACCTGAAGCAGTATTCTCAACAATGAAAAACAGAATAACAAGATACGAGGATCCAATAGTTTTATTATGCACTTATCCATCAATAGATAAGAGAACATGCTTTCACAAGTGTTATAAAAGTAATCCAAATCTGAGATGAAGTTGCTTGCTATAAGTAGACAGCCACCAATAGAGAACCAAAGAGCTGCTTGTATTGACTTCAATACATGCAAGGTATGGATGTCTCTTCCAGATGATACTTCAAACAACTATTCAGGTTATCAGAAGAAGGTTAAGCTTGTATTTCGGGAAACTGTAAGACGTGAAAAGCTGATAATTCCTATCGACGCATTTACACATATGAAATGTACTGTGGGGGTATCATCCAGCATCAAGAAACTTATTTGAAGTGCTGGAGCCATGCCACATGCAGAGGGGAGCTACAATGATGTTCAATTACAATGTGATTTAGTTAACCATTTGGCCAGAATGTTAATAATATAATGTAGCTCATATAATAGGCATATCAGTAGTTTTATGAATAGGTAAAAAACATCATATTTGCATATGTTCTGTAGTAATATATTGCATCTTAATAATACAAACAAATACTATTCTGGTTTAAGGAGTGCATGCATGAATTGCAATGACATGACAAAATGCAATATTAACAGATGCAAAACCAAAGAGATGGTACTTCTAGATGTACCACACTACTAAAATCAAAGGATATTTCTCTTTAGAGCGACAACAACAATGCCTCAATCCCAAGCTAGTTGGAGTTGGCTATATGATTTGGACTATCCATTTTAACCCATTATTCAAGAATTAAGATTCTCTACTAAAACTTCACTTGTGACAGACCATATATTCTATATATCAGGACCAAGAGCTCACTGATAATCAGAAACTAATCACAAAACATAAAATCCTAGGTCAATTGTAACTCTTAGTCTATTTTATCCAAAATACTACCAAGCCTAGTACTTCAACAGTAAGGACTTAAACAGGCATTGATAATTGGTTTAGGGTAAGTTCTTCAGTAAGTAACCTACTATTGCAAGTCAAACTACACTGATAGTATAAAAAGACTTTACACAATCTATAAATATAAATTAAATTCATAAGTTAAAGTCATTATCCAAATTTTAGTTAAACAATGCAACTTCAAAAACATATTTTTCAGGAAAATTCAGCTTGTACACGTACAAACTGGGAATTCCAGTTTAGACAAAAAAAAAAAAAAAACTACTCCCTCTGTTTCACTTTATGTGACGTAGTTTGGAGGTCAAGCTAACTAATTTTCCGTGTGTATCCTGACTTAGAATTTTTAAAATGTTTTGAAATAAAATTTACATATTCAGAAACTATGCTTAGCAATTCAAAATATTTAAAAAGTATTTGCAAAAAAACATGGTCAAAGAAAACCTTCTTTTGACTCTCCAAACAGTAAATGTGTCACATAAAATGGAATAGAGTGAATAATTGAATTGAATTTCCAAATGAACTTTTACTTATCAAATTAATATATGTAGAAACACATATATACCTTGAAATCCTTTTCCAATAGTTGTACCAGAGACATCCACCAAATCACCCTCTTTAAAGAGCTCACCAAAATCAAGCTTTTGCGTAACCTCAAACCCATCAATAGACTGCAGCCTAAACTCCTGCAAATGGCGCAGAGGAATAATCCCCGACTTTTCAAGATGCCCCATTTCGGGTTTAGTCAGCTTTCTATCCCTAACACGTCGATACCCGACTTGTACAGCGTTATATCCATCTGTTGCCTCAGTTTTAATCTGAGTAACAATATTGCCTTCTCGAAACCCAACAACTGTTACAGGCACAACTGTTCCTGATTCTTCGAAGAAGCTCATCATTCCAAGTTTTGTGGCCATTACGCCAACTCCGGCTTCGAGTGAGGCGGAGATTGAGGATTTTGAGATGTGGAGTGAAGTGGGTTTGTGGGTTTTGAGGGTGCGGAGTGGGATACGGTGGAGGAATGGAGAGTGGAGGGTTAACGGGGTGGTTTTGAGGCGGAATTTGGCGGTGGGGATAGCGGAGAAAGATGAGACCGACATGGCTGAGAGAGGGGAGAGGAGGAGGAGAAAGGCTCTGTTTTGGGTTTCCTTATCTAGAAGATAGTGAAGAGAGGATGATTTGAGATTTATTATTGTTTCTTTGCATTTTGGAATTTTATTTTTATTTGCAACTTGTACTTCTTCTTTTTTTTTTTTAATCATTTTCCTTCGTTAATCTATATCTATATTCTATATATATATATTAAAAAAATAAAGTTACCATATATAATTGACATTATGGTTAACCCAAGTAGGAAGCTAATAAATGTCAATAATATATGGTAACTTTATTCTATATTTGACTATGTTAGTCAATTACAAATATAATATATATATATTCACTTTATGCATATATATATATATATATATATATATATATATATATATATATATATATATATATATATATAAAAACTGAATTTGAATTAGAAGATAATTTTGAATTTATAGATAAAGTTTTAAAATTTGAATTTAAATTAAAATAAAATTTATCTTTTTTTATCATGTTATCATACTTAATTCGGTTAATGATCATATGCAATCATGTTAGAAACTTTTGTTATCTTTTCTAATTATTTAAATACTACTTCGCCTCTGAAAAAAAAAAATTACTCCATATAACTATAAAACTCTTTCACATTTAAAATCCTATAATTATAATTCTTTAAAACACTGTAGCTAGATTTGAATAAAGCGAATTTCTTTTAAAATAAATGTAATATATAGGGTACGCGTCTATGTTTATCCAAATAACAAAAAAGAGTTTAAAAATCGAATAAAAGTTTATTTACATATATAATGAAGTAAATATACATGCTGGGGAAAGAAACATCACAAAAATCAGTCAATATTAAAAAAAAAGTTATTTTTTCTTCTTTTTTTTAAGAATATCTGTTTGAAGAGTCAATTTGTATAAATGGACATCAAACAAATAACAAAACTTTGGTTATACAATTGCTATCATTAATTTCAATTTAGCACATTCTAGGAATTGAAGAGTATAAGCTGAAATCCCTTCATTTAGCTGCAGTCAAGCCAATATTGCAAGGGTATAATATTTTTTTCGTTGAAGAATATTAGTTTTGAATCATTAGATTATATGAAAGATTTTTTTTTCTCGAACTAAACAAGAGAGATATTGGTTTCTAATTGATAGTTTCTATAGCGATTTTCAAGTGTAACAAAGAGTATATTTTTAAAAACAATGTGGTACGACGTGAAATATTTTTATTTTTTTTTAAATGTAAACAAATTATTTCAAAAAAATTCTTTACTTTTTTCTACTCCAAAGATAATAAAAAGATAAGATATTTTTGAACAGTAGTAGAGAGTTTTTAAATTTATTATTATAGAAGTCATATCATGGATAAACTCAAAAAATCGAAATCTTATGAAATATTTACATAAATATCCGGCCAAATTTATTGCTTATTTTTTATAGCTAATATAAATAGATGTTATACAAACAACACACGATTATACACATATTATATATGGATTATATATAAATTACATATCCTTCAATTTTTTAATTTAAGTGGTCGGATGAGCACCTATTTAGGCTGATTAGATAAAGCCAAAAGAAAAATATGAAAGAATTTCAACCAAAGACTAAAAATATAAATAAAGTTCTTATGTAGACAATTTCTATTAAAACTCATCCTTTTATAGTGAAATAAATTAATTTTTTGTAACAAAATAAAGAATAACATAAAAATAAGATAAAAGAAAATAAATATTAAAAATAATATATGAAAGATCTAAAAACCAGAAATAAGAGATGACAACGTATTTCTTTTTATGTTTCATCTTTGTTGAGTATAAAAAATTTGGAAGCTAATCTCATGGATTTCAAATATTCTTTTCAACTCAAATACATAAATTATAAGATAAGGATATCTTAGAATATTTTTTTTATTTACATTGTGTGTCCTTTTTAAAAAATCACTATTACCAAAAAAAGGATATGATATTCGAATTTGAATTTAAATGCAATTTGAGTAGTTTGCATTGAGGTTAAGCCAAGTATGGTATCGAAAAATAAACTACTTGGCAATTTAAGATAATATATGCAATGTTATATAATAACAATCAACTAATTTAATATTTAATAATTCAAAGAACAATTTTTTTTGTATATATAGGATATTAAAAATTCAAAATATGTGGCTAGAGATATCGATAAACTTAAAATGGAGTCATACTGAAATAAAGTTTTTCCAGTAAAAGAATTATTTAAATTTTTAGATAGCCGATTAAAGTAAATTTTAAATTAAGGATAATATTTTCACTTGCATCACTATAAAGATAATCATTATTGAAATATATATAAAGTTTTAGAAATTAAAATTTCAAAATAGAAATATTTTTTGAAAGATAATATCATACCAAATAAGAGTTCAAGTCGTAATATAAGAGTCACGTCAGTAATCAAAGAATCATTTATATTGTGTCAACCTTTGTGCTTTACCATAAATATGAATTATTATTTCGCTTTGTGGCTATTTTTAGGTTCCAATGACACCAATGAGAATAGTGCAAAAATAAAATTATTACTACGAGATTTGAGAAAATGTTAGTCTTTTTTCATGTAGTGTTTCTTAATTAATATCTAACGATTATCTATAATTATTTAGAAGGTTTAAGTTTTAAGGTTATTTACATATAATTCAAATAACTCAGATATTTAACATGGTTAATGTCAAATATCAAAATGGAGTCATACTTGAAAAAAGAAATTCACTGGCTAAAGAATTTTTTAATTTTTAGATAGCTGTCACGACCCCAAATTCCCTCTGTAAGATGTCGTGATGGCACCTAGTCTCTAAGACTAGGTAAGCCTATCAATGCGGAATAATAATAAATATCTGAAATAAATAAACTACAATTCAAATAATTTTAACTCCCAAAACTCGGTAGAAATAAGTCACAAGTTTCTAAGAATTTATTCTCCATGTCTCTATACATCAGAGTCTAAAACAAATAAGGGAGACAACATAGTAAGATAGAAGGGTACTCCAGAGTCTGCGGACGCTGGCAGATATATCTCGAAATCTCCTCGTACAGTTAATTTACTAATGCATGGTCTGATAAGATGTACCTGGATCTGCACAAAAAGATGTGCAGAAGCGTAGTATGAGTACACCACAACAGTACCTAGTAAGTGCCAAGCCTAACCTCGGTAGAGTAGTGACGAGGTCAGGTCAGGCCCTACTGGAGAATAAATAATGACATGGTAAAATATTTAAATAATATAATAAGATAAAATAACAATGGAAATGAATCAAGTAGTATGTCACATTTAATTACACCAAATAATGGCAATTAATATCTCGTGAAAACAAAATAAAATTTCCTTCCAACTTCAAGAAAATCACAACAAATAATCAAAGGCAACTGCGGCCATAAGTCAATATCAACAAGGGCACTCCCGAGGTACCGCCTCGTAGTCCCAAATCATAAATAAATTCACAATATCTCGTTTCCTTATCTCACCGCGGGAGCTTTCACAATTTATTTGAAAAAAATTATTTTTCCCGAAATAACATCCCGCGTTTTAGCCATCCTTATCACACCGCATGATTTCTAGTAGTTCCCCTACTAGCCATGCGTATCAAGCCACCCTTATCTCACCGCATGCATTTC
This sequence comes from Nicotiana tomentosiformis, assembly GCF_000390325.3. Classification (NCBI taxonomy): domain Eukaryota; kingdom Viridiplantae; phylum Streptophyta; class Magnoliopsida; order Solanales; family Solanaceae; genus Nicotiana; species Nicotiana tomentosiformis. The sequence continues at coordinate 41,003,213 of NC_090823.1, forward strand.
AATACCCAGACCTTATACCACCGTATACGTATCAATATCATAATATATCACAATTTGCACCTCAAGTGCTCAAATAATTTAACTTGCCAAAATAATTCAACAATAATATTTTTTCACAATAAAGAGCTCACGACTCATTCCAAAATAAATCACCAATAATATTTTTTCACAATAAAGAGTTCACGGCTCCATCACAATGAGTACGAAAATCTTACAAAAATATTCAAGAATAAATAATTCAGGAAAATAATATTTCAAAATCTTTAATACGTTGCTTCAATATCAAATTTAAAAATGTCAAATAATTCATATTAATAATATTTAATTTAAAAAAAAATCAACCTTCATATAATGCACAGAATAAAAGAAACCAAGTTTCAACTAAACAGGTAAAACAATTAGCAGAAAAAGGTCAAACAAATTTAAGGTATATAATTCAGATCAATGATGAAAATATAACAAGATAAAATAATTTAATAAATGTGCAATTATGATCTGCACAATTTAAAAATATAATCTTTCACATTTAGCCCGTGTACACACTCGTCACCTCGTGTACATGACTTTCAACACTGTGATGACCCTAAATATCATCTTTAAATTTAATAAGTAATTCTATATTCTAAGTCCTTGAAAAGTAATAATTATTATTTCTCGACTTGCGTGCGCAGTCCGTACAATATTTCGGAAAGTTTTCATGTGAAAAATGGATTAAAATGTGAAATGGAGTTTTAAAACTCAACTGAGTTGACTTTGGTCAATATTTTGAGCAAATGGACTCGGATCAGTATTTTGACAATTCCGGTAGGTCCGTATCGTGATTTGGGATTTGGGCGTATGCCCGGAATCGAATTCTGAGGTCCCTAACCCGAGATATGGAATTTTGATGAAAAATTAAAAGCTTAATGATTTTTAAGAAATTACTGATGTTGGATTTATTGACACCGGGTCCGTATTTTGGTTCTGGAGCCCGGTATAGGTCCTCTATAATATTTATAACTTGTCTGCCGAATTTGGTGAGAATCAGAGTTGATTTGAGGTGATTCAGACGTCCGGTTGTGAAAATATAAGTTTTAAAGTTTTCTTAAAAATTTCCTTTGATTTAGTGTCCGATTCGTAGTTCTAGGTGTTATTTTGGCTATTTGATAGCGCGAGCAAGTTCGTATGATATTTTAGGACATGTGTGCATGTCTGGTTTGGAGCCCCGAGGGCTCGGGTGAGTATCAGATAGGTTATGGGATGATTTTGAACTTAAAAAACTGGTTTTTGAGCTTCTGCTATCATCTGGTGCATTGTGCTTCGCGATCGCGAAGAGAAAATTGTAAGTAGTGAGTTTTATCCTTCGCGTTCGCGAAGATAGGCATGCGATCGCGGAAGGTAAACTCCCAGTGCACTGCGAACGCAAGGGACAAGCTGCGATCGCGTAGAAAGAAGGAAGGAATAAGCTAGGCACGTCAATTGTGCTACGCGATCGCATAAGTAAGTACGCGATCGCGTAAGGCTGAGAGAAGGTACTCCGCGCGATCGCATGACCATTTACGCGATCGCGTAGAGTTAAAAGTCTGGACAACCAAAATATGCTTCGCGATCGCGAAGCCATTCCCGCGATCGCAAAGAGTAAAATGAACCTGAGAAAAGTTGTTCTACGCGATCGCGAATGAATTTTCGCGATCGCGATGAATAAAAATCTGAAAAATAGAACTTAAGTTCTGGAAATGGGATTTCGACCCATTTTCAACCATTTCCAATTTTTGAGCTCGGGTAAGGCGATTCTTGGGCGATTTTCACAGGAAAATATTGGGGTAAGTGTTCCTTATCCTATATTGATTATATTTTATGATTCCATACTCGTTTATATCATGAATCCGTGAATTTATGGAAGAAAAATTAGATTTTTATAAAATCTTTCAAAAACAAAAATTTAAGATTTGAAGGTCCATTTATATCGGAATTGGATAATTTTTGTATGATTGAACTCGTAGCGGAACGATTGTTCGGATTTCGCGAGTTTTTCGGAATTTGAGACGTGGATCTCACTGTCGAATATTTAAATAAATTTCGGATTTTTATCCGAAAAATTAATAAATTCATATGGAATTAATTCCTATGATTCGTATTGAGTATATTGAATTGTTTGTGAGTAGATTTGAAGCTTTTGGAAACAAATTTAAAAGGAAAAGTTGTGGTCGAGTAATTGATTGAAATTTGCAAAGCGAGGTAAGTGTCGTGGTTAACCTTGACTTGAGGGAATAGAACGCTTAAATTATTTGTTATGTGAAATGCATGTGAACGACGTATAGGCGAGGTGACGAGTGTCGATACGTCGTCAAATTAATTGTTTGCTTACTTACTTGAAAAATCATAAATTATTTTAAATCATGAATTAATTGTTATAATAATTGTTTCTCTCCTATTCTTTGTCAAATATTAATTCTTGAATTCCTGCATTAATTGTTACATGCTATTTGAATTATGTGTCTTAATTGTTATTTGACATTTAGCATATTAAATATTAAACTGCCTATTTTCTCCCTGATTTCCATAATAACTTGCTATTTGTCATTGTTTGTTTTATAATTAAATCATAATTATTGTATGCTTGTTGTCTTATAATTTTATATTAATTATTGCATTTATTAGGGAAATTTCTTCTATAAGAATTGGTAAATGAATATGTTGGAAGAGCGGGTTGCACGCCGCAACAGAATTGATCGAAATAAATATATTGGAGGATCGAGTTGCACGCCGCAACAGACTTATTAAAAGTCAATATTTGGGGGATTGGATTGCACGCTGCAACAAACTTATTAAAAGTCAATATTTGGGGAATCGGATTGCACGCCGCAATAAACTTATTTAAAAGCCAATATTGGGGGATCGGATTGCACGCCGCAACAGACTTATTTAAAAGTCTATATATACTTGATTGAAATAAATATATTACAGACTTGATTAAAAGGAATATATTAGGAGAGCGGGTTGCACGCTGCAACAGAATTGAATGTGAATATATTGTGAGAGCGGGTTGCACGCTACAACAAAATTGATGGAAATAATAATTGGTTATGACTGCTGAATTGGCTTCAATTATTATAAATGAGTTACCTGATTTATTTCTATTGTTTGTTTTTGTTATTAATATTGCGTACAGGTTAATGTAAGTGAACCGCCTTAGCCTCGTCAATACTTCGTCGAGGTTAGGCTCAGCACTTACTAGTACATGGGGTCGGTTTTACTGATACTACACTCTGCACTTCTTGTGTAGATTTCGGAGTTGGTACCAGCGGCGTACCATAGACTTACTCGGATTTCAGCTACTCAGAGGAGAATAGAGGTATAACTGCACGGCGTTCGCAGTTCTGAAGTCCCCGTCTACTTTACTTTAGCTGTGTGTTTATTTTCAGACAACTTTATTTTATTCAGGCCCTTATTTATATTATTCTAGAAGCTCGTGCACTTGTGACATTAATTCTGGGATGGTATTTAGACACCGTTATTTTTATGGATTATTCACTATATTTCAGACCTTACTTCCGCATTTATTTCTTTGTTATTAATAAATTTAAAAATTATTTAAAAATGGCTAATATTATTCTAACTTGGCTTGCCTAGCAAGTGAAATGTTAGGCGCCATCAAGGTCCGAAGGTGAGAATTTCGGGTCGTGACAAACACATTTCAATAATCACATCAATACCAATCCTAGGGGAAATTTCCCCCACACAAGGTTAGACAAGTCACTTACCTCGACTTGCTCCAATTTAACCAAGTATTATGCATTTTTCTCGATATTTCGACTCTGATTGACTCGTATCTAGTCATAATTAATTCGATACAGTCAACAAAAATTATAGGAATCAATTTCATAAGAAAATATTATATTTTTCAATAAAATCTGAAATTAGCTCAAAAATCGCCCGTGGGGCCCACGTCTCAGAATTCGCCGAAACTCACAAAATCCGACAACCCTTTCACTTACGAGTCCAACCATACCAGTTTCACTCAAATCCGACTCCGTATCAACACCAAAATCTCAAATATTCGTTTCTATGAGATTTCTATAAGCTTCTCAAATTTCTATCTCAAAACACTAATTAAATGGTGAAAACAATGATATATTTGTGTATATTAACCAAATCCGAGTTAGAATTACTTACCCCAATGTTTATCCTCGAAAATATATCAAAATCATCTCTACTCAAGCTCCAATTCGTCAAAAATGGCAAATGGGACGAAATCCCCTGTTTTTATAACTTATAGATCTGTCAGGGAGCCCGATTTGTCAGGGAGCCCGATTTTTGACAGGGAGCCCGATTTTGACAGGGAGCCCGATTTTGACAGGGAGTCCGATTTTGGCAGGGAGTCCGATTTTGACAGGGAGTCCGATTTTGACGGGGATCCCTATTTTGACGGGCAACCCGATTTTGACAGGCAGCCCGATTTTGACAGGCAGCCCGATTTTGACAGGCAGCCCGATTTTGACAGCATTTCCAGTAGAAATATTACAGACGCTATGTCCAACATTTGATATGTTAACCATCTGAAACTCACCCGAGGCCCTCGGGACCTCAACCCAATACACCAATAAGTCCTAAAACATCATACGAACTTATTTGAAATCTCAAATCAAATCAAACAATGCTAAAATCACAAATCACACCCCAATTCAAGCTTAATGAAACTCAAGAATTTTCAACTTCTACATTCGATGTCGAAACCTATCAAATCAAGTTCGATTGATCTCAAATTTTGCACACAAGTCATAAATGACATAACGGAGTTGTGAAAATTTTCAGAACCGGATTCCGGCCCCGATATCAAAAAGTCAACTCCTCGGTCAAACTTCCAAACTTAAATTCCTATTTTAGTCATTTCAAGCCTAATTTCACTACGGACTTCCAAATAAAATTTCGATCACGCTCCTAAGTCCAACATCACCATACAGAGTTGTTGAAATCATCAAAATTCTATTCCGGAGTTGTTTGCCCATAATTCGACATCCGATCACTATTTGAACTTAAACTTTTAATTTTTTATCAAAATTCCATATCTCGGGCTAGGGACCTCGAAATTTGATTCCGGGCATACGCCCAAGTCCCAAATCACGATACAGACCTACCAAAACTGTCAAATCACTGATCGGAGTCCGTTTGCTCAAAATATTGACCAAAGTCAACTCAGTTGAGTTTTAAAGCTCTAATTCACATTTTAATCCATTTTTTACCTAAAAACTTTTCAGAAAATTTTAAGTACTGCGCACGTAAGTCGAGAAATAATATATAGTGCTTTTCAAGGTCTTAAAATACATAATTAATTATTACATTTAAAGATGACATTTTGGGTCATCACATTCTCCACCTCTAAAACAAATGTTCATCCTCGAACGGAGTTAGAAAAAGTACCCGAGCTGGTGAATAAGTGTGGATAACAGCTGCGCATATCTTTCTCGGTCTTCCAAGTCGCCTCTTCGACCGGATGACCCCTCCACTGAACCTTCACGGAAGCAATATTCTTTGACCTCAGCTTTCGAACCTGCCTATCTAAAATAGCCACTAGTTCCTCAATATAAGATAGATCCTTGTCCAACTGAACCGAACTGAAGTCTAACACATGAGATGGATCACCGTGATATTTTCGAAGCATAAAAACATGGAATACCGGATGAACTGCAGAGAGACTAGGTAGTAGTGCAAGTCTGTAAGACTAGGTGGTAGTTCATAAAAACATGATTAGTGTCCGCACATCCGCGCGGGTACTAATACTAGTATGTTTTGATTTAGATTTTGCATTTTGAAACTATTTTTCTATTTGCACCTGTACTTTTTATTTATATATCATTTTCCTTCTAGTGTAGGTAACATGTTTTTATTTTGATTTCACTCCAATCTGCTTTGGAAATGTATATTTATTTTGGATAATTGGACAAAGTAAAGTAAATATTTACTTGTATCCGAAGTTTACACCAAACTATATAATTATTAAGAATACAATAACTAAATCAGGTGAAAATGTATATTTCTTTGGATTTCCTTGTCCGGTAGAAGATGGGGAAAGAAGAAATGAGTTGACCTGGTATGCTTTGAAAACTATTTACCCGTAAAACGGTACAAATAAATTTATAACGTGGTTTATAGACATGTGAATTAAATTTGTCACGACCCAAAATCTACTTAGTCACGATGGCACCTAAACCCAGTGCTAAGTAAGACAAACATAGAATAAGGTAACTCAAGTGAAGGATCAATAGCGACAAGAATGAAAATAACTGAATTCTATACAACATCCCAAGGATTGGTAGTACAAGTCATAATCCACTATGATTTAGATTTACAAAAACGATATGAAGAATAAATATAATATCAGCTTGAAGTTTACATAAAAAGAATTGAAATCCTAAACTACCATGAATAAGAGGTAGCTTGCATCTGGAACGTTGATACGTCTTCAATGCAAGGTTTCGTCTTCCACAGCTACACAACTCCAAGATCTGCACACAAGGTGGAGAAGTGTAGTATGAATACAACCGACCCCATGTACTCAGTAAGTATCATGACTAACCTCGGCGAAGCAGTAACGAAGTTAGAAGAAACAAGAAAGAGCAATACGAGATAAAGAAACGAATAACCACATAATAAAAGAAACAGGAATATAAATGACAGAGGGCCCCAGAATATCATCACTTCTCAGTCTCACAAGACAATAGAGTAACAGAAATCAACAGCCAAGAATAACCATAATACATCTTATCCGTTGCAACTCGACCCCCCTCCCCCACACACACATACACACACACACACACACACACACACACACACACACACACATATATATATATATATATATATATATATATATATATTACCGATACCGTTAGGGCGTGCAACCCGATCCCATATATAGTAGCAATATCATTGCGGTGTGCAACCCAATTCTATATATAATATAAATACCGTTGCGGCGTGCAATCCGATTATCTATATAATAGCAATACTGTTGCGGTGTACAATCCGACCCATATGTGATATCAATACACGTTGCGGCGTGCAATCCGATCTCATATATAATAAGATTATATGAAACTACAGCAATAACCAAGCACAAGAAAATTCACAATGTAACACCATGAAAACAAACACACAGTATTCAACTAGGAAATATAACTCAAACAAAGTAAAATGGCCATTCCAGTATCCAAGAGCTAGTCTCCCGTATATAATGATAAGGCTTCCACAAAGCATAAACACATAACTAATTTAAAAGTCACTCAATTCGGCTAAGCAAAGAGGAGTAGGACACGAAATGATTTTTGGCAAGTAAAAACAAGTATCAAATGGAGGCATTTAATAAGTAAAATTATGTAACAAGTAGAGGCATGTAGCAAGTAAAAGCATATAATAAGTGAAGGCATGTAGTAAGTGAATGCATGTAACAAGTCAACACGTCTAATAAATCAATCACGTAACAAATAAAGGCATGTAACATGTAAGAGCTAATAACAAGTAAATGCATGAATTCGGAGGGACATGTAGTAGAAGTAAATCAAGTAGAAGCATAAGAGTAACAGTAACAGACATGATAGGAACATGAAAATAGTAGAAACATGCCAAATAGGAAACACAGAGATAACTACATAAGAAATACAAGCGTGAAAGTAACATACAAAATATCAAACATTAATATAAACCAAAGTAAAGTGTATTTAAGTGTTTAATGCTCAAGTAATCATAACAAAAATCCAACTCCCATTTTTTTTCACACGGAAAAAACCAAACGGACCAATCTTTTATAAAATCACATGGCAATACTAATTGTGCCAACATCATATCAACCACACAGAAATACCCATCGTGCCAAACATTGCCCTAAGGCCCTAATCATCATCTCCTATTACGGATAAAGAAGCTCAATTAGCAAGACAATAATAGGTGTAGATGAGTGTTCATGATGCTACGGTCAAATTAAGTGTGTAAACAAGTAGAGGCATGTAGTAAGTAAAAGCATATAATAAGTGAAGGCATGTAGTAAGTGAATGTATGTAACAAGTCAACATGTCTAATAAATCAATCACGTAACAAATAAAGGCATGCAACATGTAAGAGCTAATAACAAGTAAATGCATGAATTCGGAGGGACATGTAGTAGAAGTAAATCAAGTAGAAGCATAAGAGTAACAGTAACAGACATGGTAGGAACATGAAAATAGTAGAAACATGCCAAATAGAAAACACAGAGATATCTACATAAGAAACACAAACGTGAAAGTAACATACAAAATATCAAACATTAATATAAACCAAAGTAGAGTGTATGTAAGTGTTTAATGCTCAAGTAATCATAAAAAAAATCCAACTCCCATTTTTTTCACACGGAAATAACCAAACCGACCAATCTTTTATAAAACCATATGGCAATACTAATCGTGCCAACATCATATCAACCACACAGAAATACCCATCGTGCCAAACATTACCCTAAGGCCCTAATCATCATCTCCTATTACGGATAAAGAAGCTCAATTAGTAAGACAATAATAGGTGTAGATGAGTGTTCATGATGCTACGGTCAAATTAAGTATGTAAACAGTCTCAAAATCAACACATTAAGTCCTTTTAAGATGTCATATGTTATAATATGATTCCTAACACGCATAATTAAGTTCATTAATCATAGAATCAAATGAAGTAAAAGTCAAGGGATCACCAAGTTCCACAAGGCATGAAGAAGCATATAATTCCCCCTCCCGAGCATGAAAACCCTGGCACATGCATATACGCTCATCACCTCGTATATGCATTACCCCCACATATAGCAAATAATATCATTTAGTAGAAAAAATTCTCTCAACAAAGTTAGGCAAGATACTTACCTCAAATAAGCTAAATCAACACTCTAAGAAGTCCTCCCCGCGCAAATCAACCTACGGCTGGCTCGACTCTAGCCAAAATAATTTAATATCATAAATAAAAATCTTAAAAAATAATTCTGAATAATAAAGCCTCGATCTTTAACTAAAATTAAATATTTAACCCAACTCGCACCCCGGAACCCATCAAAACTCACAAATTTCGAGCACCCATTCTAATACGAGTCCAAATATATATGTTTCATCCAAATCCAACCTCAAATCGACCCTCAAATCATCAATTTATGTTTTAAAAAAGTTTTTACTAAAATCTCCAATTTCTTCAATTTGGTTCATCAAACAATCGCTAAATTCAAGGTTGGAATCATGAAATATAAATAAATCCGAGTGAACTCCAATCCAAATCGTGAAAATTCCCTCCAAAATCTCCCAAATCCGAGCTGCAAATTCCCTCCAAAACCAGTGTTGATGATGACAACGACCGTGGATAGGTTGATAGGTTTGTTGTCATCACTACCGGGGACATTCTACAGGCATCAAAATCTCCTATTTTGGAACTACACTCGTAAGTTTTTCAAATATCCCTCTTTCACTATGCTAAAGGAAATCCCCCCTTTTACTAACTTTCCCTTCTCTTATTTCAGCCACCCATTGGGTTCCTCGAGTGGTTGAGAACCAAACCCAATGGGTACAAAAAAATTCTAGACATTTCCATACTGGACTCCTGTAAGTGGAAGGAAATATCCAACATGTTTAACTGAAAGACAAGAACCATGGTGAGTAAAACTTCCCTTTCCCCCATTTAATCTTCAACTTTATGCAGTACAAAATTTTTGACTTCTTCCCATAATATGTAGGCATTCTGAAGGGATCTTCTATCTGTCCCATTATCGAGGTCTCACATGACTCGAAGGTGGATCAGTAACAAGTTCGAGAAGCCCTTGATCGGAAGAGGGCTAGTGATGCCACTCTTGCTTACGATGAAGGTAGATCTTCCCTGAGTCTCCAACCCAAGGGGAATAAAACAAAAAAGAAAATATTCCTCCAAGGCTGAGGCTCAGGAGAAGCCTCCAATTGTAAAAGAAACCTCGATAAGACCGGCCACAGTGGTGCTTGACGAAGAAGAAACCAAAGATGATGACGAAGTAGTTTCTCTTCAGAAGAAGAAAAAGAAGAACTTCCCCAGCTCAACCGGAGGACATACAAGGACTCTTTACACAATTAGACTTGGTTGAGAATGCTGAGTCCCACTTTTGGGCTCTAGTTGTTGCCTTTGGTTAGAAGGGTTCTACTTCTAATATTCCTCCACCTTCTACTTCAACACTAGCTGCTACATCACCAGCTCCTACCTCGCTACCGACCCCAATTAAACAAGTGGAAGATGTAAGTTCCCCTCGGTCACCCGAACAAGGAAACATAGAAAACGCTTTCCCGACACCCATCAGAAACCCAAATGCTAAACACATTGTTACCTTTTCGGTTTTGAATGAGTGCCACTTGCTTTTTAAGCCGGTAAGAGTTTCCAACTACTTGAAGCCTTTCGCTTCGAACAAGGACCGGAGAAAGATGGATACTCTTTTTGCGGAATGTCTGATCAATAATAGAATGCACTTTGCTGCTCAGGTATCATCTTATTCTTCTCTTTTTCCTTTTCACTTGTTAACCATTATCTTTAATAACTTTAACTTTGAATTTACAGGCTAACCTCCTCGCCTCCCAAGGCTTACAGAAGATGATTGCCAAAGAGACACTTGCTCCCGAGCGGGATCAAATTGCTGCTGAATAGGACCAACTTGCTGAGCGCCTCTCGTCTTTAGAGGCAAGGCTTGATCAGATGGGAAAACTTGAAGCCCGATTGGAGCAAACAGAGCAAGAAAAAGGACCCATATCCAAGAATCCACTTAGCTACATGCAGAGCTTGTTGAGTTGAAGGTCAAATGGGCTGAGCTGCAGGATGCTGTGACTGTGGCAGCGGAACGTGAGTCTGCTTCCATGGAAAAAATTAACAACCTAGAAGCAAGCTTACGTTCCAAAATCGAGGAAGCTATTGTGGACGAGGAAAAGAGGGCAAGAATGGAGGAAATACTCAAAAGGGTCATGGAGCACTACCGCAAACATGCGAAGACCAATAATGACATCCGCCAGACCTATGATATCTTGAGGGTTGATAATGATCGGTTGTAGTCCAAAATCAAAAAGCTCAAATCCAAGCTACATGATCAAGAGGATTCTTTCATGCTTGAGGAAACTCACGCCGTTTATCACATGAGGAGGAAAACTTTAGAGGATGCCATAGAAGGCATTTCAAATATAGACGACTGCATTGCTGAAGCTCTCATTTGGAGACAACAGTCTTCGAGAACATTCCTTCTTGGCCCACTGCTTCAAGATCCTTGAGCACTTGCTCTGAATCCTCAAAAATCAAGGATGAGGTTGAAGATGAAGAAGAAAAATATAAGAATAAAGGTGCTGAACTGGATGCGGAGCAACCTTCACCTTCAAAGGATGCAACAAAGACATTTTTCTTCCTCCGGACACTATTGGTAAAACAAATTAATGTATATTTATTTTTTTCCTTTTGTTTTTATGCCGAAACCTCTATTGAGTTCGGCATTTTTGAAATAAAAGACATTTTTACTTAAAATCTATGCAAAAGACTTCTTTTTTCATTGATAAAATCTGGAAATTATTTATCCGATAACTGTAATACCGGGCATTTATACTCCCATTTTTACCCTTTAATTATGAGGGTTTCATAAGAGAGGGCCCTTATATTTACGGTGCTCTTGAATATGACGTCTCTTGTTCATTCCAGCACTAGCATTTGAAGTTTAAGTAACATTCAAATGAAAAAGACCATATCATATTATTTTTGATGAGAAATAAGATAAAAACAAAAAATGAGATTAATTTATTCCTTCCATTTCCAAAAGTACATTTACATGAGCAAATTTTGTTTTACATTCGCTTAAGTAAATAAAGTTGTCAATACATGTGGTTAATTTGTACTACTCATTTCAACGGGGTTGATCATACAGTCCCCCATCCTGATTCGAGGTCTTTCAAAGCAGCTGAACTTTTTAGTTCAAGATATAGTTATCGGTTCTAGCAGACCCCGATTACATTGACACTTTTAGTGCTTTGGTATACGATAGTTTCCCCCCAGCGTTTGGATGCAAAGTGTAACGACCCGACCGGTCGTTTTGAGCTCTAGCACGTCGTTCGATGGTTTGAGGCCTTGAGCAGCTTTACTTCAGGTATTATGACTTTATGTGTGGTCGGAATTGAATTTCGGGAAGCTCGGGATGGATTTGGAAAGAAAATTCTAATTTCCGAGGCTTTAAGTTAGAAGAATTGGCTAAGATTGGACTTTTGAGTAAACGAATTTGAAATTTGAATTTGAAGGTTCCAATAGGTTCGTATGGCGATTTTGGTTTTAGGAGTGTGTCTGGATATTGATTTGGAGGTCCGTAGGTCATTTCGGTGTCAATTGGTGAAAGTTGGAAATTAGATGATTTTTGGGAAAATTTGACCGATAGTGGACTTATTGATATCGGGGTCGGATTTTGATTTCAGAGTGGGAGTAGGTCCGTAATGTCAATTATGACTTATGTGCAAAATTTGAGGTCAATCGGACTTGATTTGATAAGTTTCGGTCTCGAATGTAGAATTTTAAAGTTCTAAAGTTCATTAAGCTTGAATTGGTGTGTGATTCATGGTTTTAGCGTTGTTTGATGCAATTTGAAGGCTTGACTAAGTTCGTATTGTATTTTGGTTTTGTTGGTATATTTGGTTAAGGTCCAGAGGACCTCAAGTGGATTCCGGATGGTTAACAGATTGTATTTTGCCTTATGAAATTTGCTGGTGGCAGCATATCTGTTGTAACCGCACATGCGAGGTTTTGGCCGCAGGTGCGGAGCCACAGAAGCAGCCAAGAGGGTCGCAGAAGCGGTTCTGGGCGAGCAGGGCAGTGGCACAGGTGCGAGACTATTTCCGCATCTGCGATGGCGCAGATGCGGCGTCTTTGAGCGCAGAAGCGGAATGACTGGGGAAGGCTGGGACCGCAAATGCGGTTGTGTTCCGCAGAAGCGGGATGCACCTGCGGATGAAACATCGCAGAAGCGAAGGCGCAGAAGCACTGGAAGGGCCGAAGATGCAGAGGTTGAAGGGCTTGAAGGGAGCCACAGAAGCGGGCTTTGAGTCGTAGAAGCGGAGCCGCAAAAGGGGCTAATGTTTCCGCAGATGCGAAAAGTCATCTGGGCAGTGAAGTTTTATAAAAACGGGATTTGGCCCATTTTTCTTTCATTTTCACTTGGTTGGGGCTATTTTGGAGAGCTTTAAGGGGAGATTTTTATCAAGCAACATAAGGAAAGTGATTCCCACCTGTTACAAGTTAAATACATGGTTTATATGTGGATTAGAGCATGGAAATTAGTAGAAATTTAGGATTTTTGGTAGAAAACCTAGAATTTATTTTTGGATTTTGACTACGAATTTGGACATGAAATCGAGAATAAATTATATATTTAAGTTCGTGGTGTTATGGGTAAGGTTTATCTTCAAGAATGTTTGTGATCCGGGCATGTGGACCCGAGAGTTGATTTTATCGACTTTTCGAGCGGAGGTGGGAATTGTTTAAATTGATTAATTATGGGTATTAGAGTGTATTTTTATTGGTTTGCATATTGTTTGACTAGTTTTGGACCTATGGCATTGGTTTGCGGTGCTGAGAGGTCTTGGCGTCGGTTATGGAACTTCGGAGCAAGGTAAGTCTCCTGTCTAATTCTGTGAGGGGGAAACTACCCCTGGGTAATAATTATTGTTATGTGCAACTAGTTGTGGGTGCTACGTGCACACGAGGTGACGAGAGTCCGTACTTAGCTAAAGCATGTTATATCCGAGTAGACTTAGGATCTTATCCTGTGATATTTTAATTGTTTAAACTCATTCTGCTGGCTTAACTAATTAAAGTTATAACTGAATTTGAATTAGAAATAAACATATGTATAATATGCCAAGCCTTAACACTTTGAATTTTGGGCAAGTTATTTGAGAAATGGTAAAGATTATATTCATTTTATGCCCTTGTGCTGTATTGTAAACACGTGTCTCGTAATTCGGTAACTTCCTTCCTTTTTTTGTAGAGCAGGCCAAATGCCTCGACAGTATATAGATGTATTTATGGTTCGTGTCGCTCGACCCTCGGTAGTGTACACATTATTCTGGATCGGGCTGAACGACCTCGGTAGAATCGTGCGTTATATCGCTAGTAGTCCGAATGTTCACGAGTTAATCTTTCTACTGATTCCCGACATATTATACGGTGTTCCTTATTTATGTGATATTGGCACATGATAATTTCTGAGCTGTTAAGGCAGGTTAGAAGAACGAGAAATTTATACTTTAACAGAAATAATTGGCAAACTATGAACTCTACAGATTTATCTTATTGTTGTCGTACGCTGTATATCTGCTTAAGTTTTATTATATTGCTTTATTGGACCTTTAGTAAGTGTTGATGACGACCTCTCGTCACTACTTCTCCGGGGTTAGGCTAGATACTTACTGGGTACGCGTTGATTTACGTACTCATGCTGCACTTCTGCATTAAATGTGCAGGAATTGACAGGTTCATTTGGTGATCATCCTAGCGCATAGGCGCACCTGTCGATGAGACTTTATGTGAGCTGTATTCCAGGCTGCGCATCGCAGTCTATCGAGTCTCTATTGTACTATTTATTTTATTCTGTCTTATTATATTCGGGACAGATGTTGTAATATTATTATTGTATTCCTTAGAAAATGCTCATGTGCTTATGACTCTGGGTTTTGGGAATTTCTACTAGTTGTTCGTTATTGTAGTTCACATAGTCATTATCGTTTCTGTAATTCTATTTCTACTATTTAATTAAGGAAAAATTATAATTTCAAAATACTAAAATGAGTAATTAAATTGGTAAATCACCACTGGCTTGCCTGACAGCGGTGTTAGGCACCATCACGGCCATTAATAGATTTTGGGTCGTGACAGTTTGGTATCAGAGTATTAGGTTTACTTAGGTCTCACGAGTCATGAACAAGTCTAGTAGAGTCTTGTGGATCGGTACGGAGATGTTTGTACTTATCTTCGAGAGGCTATAGGGCTGTTAGGAGCACTTGCCTTCTTGATTTCCTCATCGTACGGTTTGATTCCATTGAAACTTGTTCCTTTAGTTCCTTCCTACTCAATCTTATGCGACGCGAAGCGCTGTAATCAATTGAGCATCGAGGAGTTGTAGTGGTGCTACAGACGTGGTGTTCGGGCCGGCTATTATCGTCGCCTTACAGAAGGATGTTCTTTGTTCCAGCTCAATATCTGTATTTCTTATAGTTTTGAGACTGTGCACGGATTGCTACGATGTCTATGCGTTGTTATCGCACAATGTTGGTGAAATGGTAAGGTGCTCTTTTATGTGTTGAGGCAGTGAATGGCATGAAGAGAGGATTTCTCAGTGCATGATTGAGGGGTTCAACATTTAATTCCAGCGGAGGAAAGGCAATCAGACTATAGATTTCCAAGTTTGGTTGATGAAGTAACGAGACTTGATATGTTTAAGCGTGGTGGAATTTTCCTTGTGATGTGTTGCCATCGTCCTTGTTTGAACACATTACAGTTCCCCGGTGTTATGGTCTCCCTTGCTTTTGCTTTTGGGGTAGGGTGTTGTGAAATGGTGCCTGAGGGGCGGTGGTTAGAGATAGCGGTGTGCCGCGGTTCAGAATCGAATTGGTACTTCTAATGTTGATGGCTCGAGAAAGATGATCTTCGAAGAGGCTTAGAGCCGGTAACAATTTATTGGTTCAGGTGCAATAGAGATGGATTTTTGATTTGATGCAATATTTGGTAGCAAAGTATGAGGGAGGATACGACGGGAAGTGTTTTGCGGTGGTTGAAGTACTAGCAGGTCAAGTATGAAGAGCAGAGATTGAGAAGTTGCTCAAAGGAGATGGTTTAACCGAAGTAAGAGTGGCATATTAGCATATGGATTCCGTGGCAGGATAGCCGCTTGCCTTATGAAAATGTAGAACGGTTTGGGAATCGTGATGGAAGGTGATTTGGCCTATGGATTTTATTTGGAATGATGGTCATGGTGCGAAGAAAGATTGAGTACGGCCGAAAGGAGTTGCTTGAAACGAAGAGGGGTGTGAAGATTTAATTATCATTTCAGATGCAGTATGATTTGAGTTCGGAAGGTATTGTTGAACTTTCAGTTGGAGTCAATAGGGAAGGAGCAGACTTATTCAGCTGGTGGGCGAGCATGAGTTCAGGAGGATTTACTGATTTCGTGGTAGTAGTACCTAGTGCAGTATCGTTGGAAGATGTCGGTAAGGAATTTCACAGGTGGGTTATCTCCTATGAGCAGGTTAGCGGTTGCGTGATATTGAGGAAGCTTCTACGAAGAATACTACTAGCTACCCGGTATGAGGTCGAGTGTGTGACTGTGACTGATGATTCAGAATGATTCATGAAAAGCTTAACAAAAGACTTCAAGAAATTTGGTGGGTTAAAGGTACGGGAATATGGTAAATGAGAAGAAGGAATTGTTGTGGGCTCTACATTATGTGATGGTAGTTTAAAGCTAAGTGGGGGAGCCCCACCGCCTACGATTGGATCGCATGGTTGTTTGCTTGTGCGGTTTTCGGGTATCAATGCGTTGGTGGATTATATATGACTAAGAAAAAAAAATATCAGGAGTAGTTCGAACAAGGAACTTGATGAATGTGTGTTATACTTTGCCTTATCGATTCAGGTGCAGGTTTTGGAAAGACATAGAGTTATGCTTCTTGTGGATGTAATGTACAAGGCAAAGAACTCAGCTGGTTGCTTCTCTGGGAGAGTGTTCAGGTGCCCGGAGAGTGTTGAAGTTTGTTAGATTCGGGATCAGGTCAGAGTGGGTGACTCTCAACGATGGTTCTAATGAGTTCAAGAATTTAAGTGCAGTGTTTAAGGATTTCGGGTCCGTTGTATGGTTAAGAATCGAGTTTTCACAGAGAATTACAAATGGGACTTGGAATTTTCTATGTTATCATCGGGTATATGGTGCAGTATCGGAGTAAAGGAAGAAATAGCTTTGGATGCGCGAAAGGTCTTGCAAAATAGGTGTACCAGTTGGAGATGCTATTGTGCGCTTGAAAAGGGTATGAGATGATTCATGGGTATTGAGATGATGTGGTCTCGCGATTCGAGTCGCTCGGGATGAGTGCGGATTTAGTTTGTTATGTTGTGAAAGGAACTATTATATTTCTGAGTCAGGACAAGAGTACATTGAAAGAAGTTGGGTCGGTTAGTAATGGCTGACTCCGCATGATTGTGGCAATGATAAGTTCCTTCGGCGTGTGAAGTCATATATGTGGTTTGTGGTTGTACGTGCGGGCTTAACAACCACCATGACCTGATTTATTTGAGAAGTATATGATTTCGATGGCTTGGTTGTGTAAATGAATTTCGTGAGAGTTATGACGGTTTAGATCACGGCTTGAGGTTGTATTTTCTGCGGTTTGAGAATTCAGTTGCGTGTTGCAGTGGTTCTTCTGAAATGAGCTAAGTGAAAGGTTTCTAGCCAATGAAGTGGTTAATCTACTAGTAGTTCAAGGGTTATGGTGAATGCGTGTATTATCGCGTAGCGACATGATGGGTGCAGTGGGCGGTATGGGAATTAGAAGTTGAGGATCAAGATTGCAGTCCGGTATTGATAAGAATGTCACGAGCTCGGATGAGCAGGGGAGAATTCATATGTTTAGATTAAGCTGCCATTATCCTGGTGTCGCCTGGGAATGGTGTTTTGTGGAAGAGGCATTGTATATTGAGTTGCGGATTGTGAATTGCTTTATAGATTAGGAGGGTTGGTGGTATGGATGTGCAGACTTAGCTACCTAGTGCGAAAGATAGTGGGAGCGTACCCCACTGGGAGATTTGTATAAGTGTGGCATGTTAGTCACTTGATTGTTAAAGATTAAGACCAAGTATGAAGATTATGGTACTGTCGTTAATGCGAGAGTTTATGCCTGAGAGGCGTTCTATTCCTTGGGCTGTGGACTATGTGAGTTCGTCCCGGATTGGGTGGCTGTTCTTATGTGTCATAAATAGGGCCATTGCCGATCTTTGGGAAGTTATTGGCCCAAGTATGGTATGATCGGAATCGGTGTGAGGTCCGTTGGTGGGACTAATATGAGTGTGTGATATGCGTCAGGTCAGATGTGTTCGTTCGTCATAGTATTGCTTACGGGGGAGTCGTCGGGCATTGGATGTTATTCCTGTCGTCAGCTATTCCATGTAAATATCTATTGAGCCATGTGGGTTACGAGGCGTCTTGATTATTTGCACACTTGTTGAGGTCCCCTGTAGCTTGTGGTGTTATGTGAGCAGGATGGCTCTTGAGATGCAGGTCATTTATTGCACCTTAGTGGTGCTTGGGGTTCGTAACGTATGGCGCTATCCGTCTCCCCAGGATATGGTATTATACATTTGGCGTGCTTGTGGTCGATATTCGGGCATTTCGTAAGTATAGGCGTTACGACTTGATATGTGAGTTTTCTTTGTGATTGTTATGTGTGGATCGGGTTGCACTCCATAACAGTGTCATGTCGGATCGGGTTGCAGGCCGCAACAACGAGAAGTTGAGCATAGCTCCTTACACATATTTTGTGTGCCTTGTTTTAATCCTTGAGGTAGGTTTACAGCATCTATTCGGCCGGTTCATTCTTTACGCGGGCTGGGTAGTCCTCTTACAAAATTCGTTTTCCTTATGTGTCATATTCGAGTTGTAGCTTGTCGGCACATTGATGGCGTCATATGAGATCTGAGTCAGTGTTTGAGGTGGCTTATTGCCTGAGCAGCTTGTACTGGGTGAGACAAGATTAGTGGACCTGAAATTTGCACAACCAGATTTATATAAGGCACATAAAATGGAAAATACTGTTATTCAGTTCAGAATGAGGTAATGGTTCTTTTCAGGAGAGGAGACTCCATGAATTATTGATTCGGCAAGTGGTTACGAGTTCCTACACGTCCTTTTTGTCATGGCAGTATTGCGAGATTTGGAACAGGATATATATGCGTCATGAGATGTATTGCACCCATCAGATTCATGAAATTCCAGCAATTGTAGTCAGAGCATGTTATTTCGGGCAACTGACGTATGTGGTGCATGGTGCGATTTTAGCATAGATGTATGATCATTTTTGGTACAGTGTGTAGTGATTGGTACGGTGTTCGTGTGTTAGAATCAGGGCTTGTAAAGGAATTCGAAAGTGGGAACTTGGTTCTGAAGCTTGTTAGCTAAGGTTATAGGGAGGATTTTCAGTCTGGCTCGAGCTAGTGTGTTCAATCAGAATGTGGTGGTATGGGTAGGTGCGCGAGGTTTTAAATAGTGATTTTGGACAACTCCGGAACATTTCTTAGCGCGTTCGAGAATGAACGTATGTTTAAGTAGGAGAGAATGTAATGACCCGATCGGTCGTTTTGAGCTCTAGCACGTCGTTCGACGGTTTGAGGCCTTGAGCAGCTTCACTTAAGGTATTATGATTTGTACATGTGGTCGGAATTGAATTTCGGGAAGTTCGGGATGGATTTGGAAAGAAAATTCTAATTTTGGAGGCCTTAAGTTGGAAGAATTGGCTAAGATTGGGCTTTTGTGTAAACGACTTCGGAATCGGAATTTGAAGGTTCCGACAGGTTCGTATGGAGATTTTGGTTTTAGGAGTGTGTCTGGATGTTGATTTGGAGATCCGTACGACATTTCGGCATCAATTAGCGAAAGTTGGAAATTGGATGATTTTTGGGAAAATTTGACCGGTAGTGGACTTTTTGATATCGGGATCGGATTTTGATTTCGGAAGTGGAAGTAGGTCCATAATGTCAATTATGACTTGTGTGCAAAATATGAGGTCAATCGGACTTGATTTGATAGCTTTCGGTGTCGAATGTAGAATTTTGAAGTTCTAAAGTTCATTAAGCTTGAATTGGGTGCTATTCGTGGTTTTAGCATTGTTTGATGCGATTTGAAGGCTCGACTAAGTTTGTATTGTATTTTGGAACGTGTTGGTATATTTGGTTAAGGTCCCGAGAACCTCAGGTGGATTCCGGATGGTAAACGGATTGTATTTGGCCTTATGAAATTTGTTGGTGGCAGCACATTTGTTGAACTGCACCCGCGAGGTTTTGGCTGCAGGTGCGGAGCCGCAGAAGAGGCCAAGAGGGTCGTAGAAGCAGTTCTGGGAGAGCAGGGTTGTGGCGCAGGTGCGAGACTATTTCCGCATCTGCGATGGCGCAGATGCGGCATCCTTGAGCGCAAAAGCGGAATGGCTGGGGAAGGCTGGGACCGCAGATGCGGTTGAGTTCAGTAGAAGCGGGACGCACCTGTGGATGAAACATCGCAGAAATGAAGGCGCAGAAGCGCTGGAAGGGCCGCAGATGCGGAGGTTGAAGGGCCTGAAGGGAGCCACAAAAGCGGGCTCTGAGCCGCAGAAGCGGAGTCGCAAAAGCAGCTAATGTTTCCGTGGATGCGAAAAGTCGTCTGGGCAGTGAAGTTTTATAAAAACGGGATTTGGCCCATTTTTCTTTCATTTTCACTTTGTTGGGGCGATTTTGGAGAGCTTCAAGGGGTGATTTTTATCAAGGAACATAAGGTAAGTGATTCCCACCTATTAAAAGTTAAATACATGGTTTATATGTGGATTAGAGCATGGAAATTAGTAGAAATTTTGGATTTTTGGTAGAAAACCTAGAATTTGGTATTTTTGGATTTTGACCACGAAATTGGACTTGGAATTATGAATAAATTATAAATTTAAGTTCGTAGTGTTATGGCTAAGGTTTATCTTCAAGAAGTTTGGAGATCCGGGCACGTGGGCCTGAGGGTTGATTTTATCGACTTTTCGAGCGGAGTTGGGAATTGTTTAAATTGATTAATTATGGGTATTAGTGTGTATTTTAATTGGTTTGCATATAGTTTGACTAGTTTTGGACCGACGACATTGGTTTGAGGAGCTGAGAGGCCTTGGAGCCGGTCATGGAACTTCGGAGCGAGGTAAGTCTCTTGTCTAACTCTGTGAGGGGGAAACTACCCCTAGGTTATAATTATTGTTATGTGCAACTAGTTGTGGGTGCTACGTACGCACGGGGTGACGAGAGTCCGTACGTAGCTAAATCATGTTATGTCCGGGTAGACTTAGGATCTTGTCATGTGTTATTTGAATTATTTGAACTCATTCTGTTGGCTTAACTAATTAAAGTTATAACTGAATTTGAATTAGAAATAAACGTATGTATAATAGGACAAGCCTTAACACTTTGAATTTTGGGCAAGTTATTTGAGAAATGGCAAAGATTATATTCCTTTTATGCCACTGTGCTGTATTGTTAACACATGTCTCGTAATTCGGTAACTTCCTTCCTTTTCTTGTAGAGCGGGTCGAATGCCTCGGCAATATATAGATGCATCTATGATTTGTGCCGCTCGACCCTCGGCAGTGTACACATTATTCTGGATCGGGCCGAACGACCTCGGTAGAATCGTGCGTTATATCGCTAGTAGTCCGAATGTTCATGAGTTAATCTTTCTACTGATTCCCGACATATTATGCGGTGTTCCTTATTTATGTGATATTGGCACATGATAATTTTTAAGCTGTTAAGGCAGGTTACAAGAATGAGAAATTTATATTTTAAAAGAAATAATTGGCAGACTATGAACCCTACAGATTTATCTTATTGTTGTCGTACGCTGTATATTTGCTTAAGTTTTATTATATTGCTTTATTGGACCTTTAGTAAGTATCGATAACGACCCCTCGTCACTACTTCTCCGGGGTTAGGCTAGATACTTACTGGGTACGCGTTAATTTATGTACTCATGCTGCACCTCTGCACTAAATATGCAGGAACTGACATGTTCATTTGGTGATCATCCTAGCGCGTAGGCGCACCTGTTGAGGAGACTTTATGTGAGCTGTATTCTAGGCTACGCATCGCAGTCCACCGAGTCTCCATTGTACTATTTATTTTATTCTGTCTTATTATATTCAGGACATATATTATAATATTATTATTATATTCCTTAGAAAATGTTCATGTACTTGTGACTTCGGGTTTTGGAGATTTTTACTGGTTGTTCGTTATTGTAGTTCACGTAGTCATTATCGTTTCAGTAATTCTATTTCTACTATTTAATTAAGGAACAATTATGATTTCAAAATACTAAAATGAGTAATTAAATTGGTAAATCACCGTTGGCTTGCCTGACGGCGGTGTTAGGCGCCATCACGACCGTTAGCAAATTTTGGGTCGTGACACAAAGTATGAGAATTCGAACATTGGAGTTCTTATTGTTGTCAATGATCCTTTTTCGGAGTATGCTTTACGTTGATGCCTCATTAAAAACCTTTCTAGAAATACCCAATTATATCAAAAAGCTGGACGAAGGAAAAAAGAGTGCATCACATACTTTTAATATCATCTAGGATCATCAACAATAATATTTTTGAGGTAAGTCACGTTCCAATTACATGGTAATTTTACTCCATCTTGATTTTCTAGTTGACATGACCCTTTACTGGTTATAGTTGAAATCTGTTAAGGTCCTTCCCATGTTGGTCCCAACTTTTCAGCATTAACTTCCCAGGTACTTTGAAATAACGAAGAATTTCCCTACGATTATAGTATTGTTCCATCCTTTGCTTTTGTGCCACTATCCTTATATAAGCTAAGTTTTGATGCTCCTTAAGCAAATCTAACTTAATCAACATCGCTTTTTCATTCTCCTGCTCATTTACTCGGGATTACCTTATGGTCAGTTCCCCAACTTCCACCAAAATCAAAGCTTCCGCACTGTATTCAAGGGAAAAAGGTGTTTCTCCTGTGCTCGACTTTGACGTCGTTCGATATGCCCACAATATGCCTGGTAGCTCTTCTAGCCATCTTTTTTTATAGCATCCTCTAATTTGTTTTTGAGGTTTTGAATTATCACCTTGTTGGTTGACTCCCTTGACCGTTTGCACTTGGGTGATATGGGGAGGATGTGATCCTTTCCATCTTCAATCCTTCTAGGAATTTTATACTTTTGGAACCTATAAATTGTGGTGCCCATTGTCACAAGTAATTTTATTTGGTACCCGAAACCAGCAAATGATATGATCCCAAATGAAATCAATTACTTCTTGCTCTCCAATATTCTTGAAAACACATGCTTCAACCCACTTAGTGAAATAATCAGTCAAAACTAAAAGCAATTTTACCTGCCTGGGCCCTTGAGGAAAAGGACCGACTATATCCATCCCCCACTTCATGAATGGACACGGTGACACCACTGAATGCAAAAGCTCCACCGAATTATACCCCAATTGAGCATGATGTTGGCGCTTATCACATTATTGAACGAACGCATTTTCATCATGTTCTGTTCGAGGCCAATATTAACTGGCCCTTATTAATTTAAGCACTAGAGAATCTGCACTGGAGTGATTTCCACAAGCCCCTTTGTGAACTTCTCTCATGACATAATCGACCTCTGATGTTCCTAAACACCGAGCCAATGGTCCTTGGAAAGAACTTCGGTATAATTATCCATCAACGAGACAATATCGAGTAGCTTTTGTTCGTAATGCCCGGGAGGCTTTAGAATCTTCAGGCAATTTTTCATCCCTTAAATATTCTATAAACTTATTTCTCCAATCCCAGATTAGGTTGGTTGAGTTAACATTGCAATATCCATCCACGTCTAGGACTGAATGCAACAGCTAAACAACTGCACCAGAATCAGCTCCTTTCATTTTCGTGGACGAACCTAAATTGGTCAATGCATCTGCCTCCATGTTTTCTTCCTTTGGGTTATGAATCACCGACCACTCCCCTAATCGGGAAAGTAAAACTTGAACATTATTCAAGTATTGTTGCATGCGCTTTTCTTTGTTATCAAAGATTCCATATATTTGATTTACTATCAGCTGAGAATCACATTTACTTTAATCACCCCAAAGCCTAGTCCCTGAGCTAATTCAAATCCTATAACCGAAGCTTCATACTCGGCTTTATTGTTAGTCTATGGAACAGTTCTAATGGTTTGTTTTAAGGTTTCTCCAAAAGTAGTGATTAGTACTATCCCAAGATCGGAACCTTTTATGCTTCATCCGTAAACAAGGTCCATATACTGGAGATAACTCTGAATACCAAAACTACTTTTTTAGCAGCTACATGCATCATTCCCAAGCTAAAATCAGCCATAAAGTCGGCCAAAACTTGTGACTTAATAGTAGTCCGGGGTTTATATTCAATATCAAATTAACTAATTTCAACTTCCCATTTAGCCAGCCGACCTAATAATTTAGGTTTATGAAGGATGTTCCTTAGAGGAAAGGTCGTCACAACAGCTATTGGGTGGCATTGAAAGTAAGGTCTAAGCTTTCGAGAGACAACTACGAGAGCAAGAGCCAACTTTTTCAGGTGTGAGTAACGTGTTGCCGCACCTGAAATTATCTTACTAACATAATATATAGGATCATTTGTACCTTCTTCCTCCCGAACTTGAACTGCACTTATCGCAACTTCTGACACTGCTAAATAAATTAATAATTGTTCCCCCTCCTTCGGTTTAGACCTTAAGGGAGGACTGGACAAATACCTCTTCACGTCTTTCAACGCTTGCTGGCACTACGGCGTCCACGAGAAGTCATTCTTCTTCTTCAATAGCAAAAGGAAATGATGACATTTTACCGATGACTTTGATATGAATTTGTTAAGGGCCGCCAACCTGTCGGTTAGCCTTTGCACCTCCTTTACACTTTTTAGTTGGTCAGGAATATCTTCTATTGCCTTAATCTTGTCGGGATTTGCTTCAATTCCCCTTTGAGAAACTAAGAATCCCAGAAGTTTTTCGGGCATAACTACAAAAGTGCACTTTTTCGGATTGAGTTTCATGTTATATTTCCTCTATATATCAAATGTCTCTTGTAGATGGGTCGAATGATCTCCTGCACTAAGAGACTTAATCATCTTGTCATCAATATAAACTTCCATGATTTTACCAATTTGATGCTCAAACATCTTATTAACGAGCCTCTAGTAAGTGGGTCCAGCATGTTTGAGCCCAAAAGGCATTATATTATAGCAATATATGCCAAAATTTCTAATGAATGAGGTTTTCTCTTAATCCTTCGGGTTCATCATAATTTGATTATATTCAGAGTATGCATCAATTGAACTCATCAATTCATGTCCACCCGTAGCATCGATCATTTAGTCATTGTTTGACATCTTTTTTTACAAACCTATTTTTGACCTAGTCTATCCGTCGCTTCTTCTACTTTACCGATGGGAAAGTAGGGTCCAAACTTAGCTTGTCGACAGCCACTTCCAACGAAATACATGTCATATCTGAATGAGACCATGCAAAATAATCAATGTTAGCTTTTAAGAATTTAATAATTTTAAGCCTGAGCTCGGGGCTCAAACCAATCTTTCGATGCTTCTGGATTCTCTTGCCATGAGGGACTGATATCTTCATCTTTTTAGCTACCAAAAATGTCACCCCATTAACTTCAACTCCACCAAAGATCATGTTAATCGTTAGGCGGGGAGACCCGGTAGCTGGTTTTGTCGGTTCTGTTGCATCTCGACTCCTTCTGTAATTGTTCTTAGCTCGGTCACTCAAAAATTCTCTAAGGTGACTATTTTTCAACGACATCTCCATTCCTTCACGAAGATGCCAACAATCCCCAATTCTGTGTCCATGTGTTCAGTGGAATTCACACTATAAACTAGGATCCCCTTGACTGGGATCTGATCGAATTAGTTTCGGGAACCTTGGCTCTTTGATATTTCTCATAGCCAAAACTAACTCTACCAAACTAATGTTGAAATTGTAATCTGCTATTTGGGGATACCCTGAATCTCGGGACCCCATGGGTTTTTATCTTGCAAAGCACTATTATTCTGACCACGATTTATTCTTCTATCCGGTTCGAATCTTTTTGATGACTGAAAACCTTTCACCCCGCACCTATCATATCTTTCATTTGATAAATAAGGTTGGAAACGACTCCTGGATGACCTCCGATCTGCATCAGATTCATTTTTGAACTTGATTTCGATCGTGATTATGACCCTAGGACATCGAAGAACTCAATTGATCATCTTCAGTTCTGATTTTTGATTCATAATGATTATGGACGTCTACCCATGTGGTTTCCTAAAATTCCAATAGGCTCTTATAATGACCCCACAGGTCGTTTTAAGTGTTATAGCCCCGCTCCCCCACTTATTGATTATTCTATGCTTAATTGTTGTTACGTGACTTGGTGGGGTAGTTGGTTTGGTTCTAGGGATGTTTCGAAATGAGTTGAGAACTTAGTCCCATGGTTGGAAGCCTAAGTTGAAAGAGTTGACCGGATGTTGACTTATGTGTAAACGACTCCAGAATGGAGTTTTGATGGTTTTGATAACTCCGTATGGTGACTTTGACTTAGGAGAATGTCCGAATATTGATTTGGAGGTCCGTAGGTGATTTCGGATTGAAATGGAGAAAGTTGGAAAATTAGAAGTTTGGAAAGTTGAGAAGTTTGATCGAGAGTTAACTTTGTGGTTACCGGCTTAGCTTTTGGTTCCGGAAGTTGGAATAGGTCAGTTGTGTCATTTATAACTTTTGTGCAAATATTGAGGTAAATCAGACTTGATATGATAGGTTTCGGCATCGAATGTAGAAATTGAAATTCATTAGGCTTGAATTAGGGTGTGATTCGTGTTTTTGATGTTGTTTTATGTGATTTGAGGCCTTGACTAAGTTCGTATTGTATTTTAGGACTTGTTGGTATGTTTGGTTGAGTTCCCAGGGGCCTCGGGTGGATTCTGGATGGTTAACGGATCAAAAGTTGGACTTAAAGCATTGTTGGAGTTTTTGCCTTCTGGTGTGATCGCACCTGCGAGGGGTTTAGCCGCAAGTACAACACCGTAGGTGCAGCTTATGTGGCGCAGAAGCGGAGCTAGGGTGGCCTAGGGTGTGTCACAGGTGCGAGGGGTTTTCCGCATCTGCGAGCAAGGCTCCGCAGATGTGGAGAATGGGTGAGTGAGCTGTCATCGCAGAAGCGGATGGATGGTCGCAGAAGCGCTTCCACAGGTGCGGAACCTGGAGCGCAGGTGCGGACCTTGTGGACTTAAGTGATTTCCGTAGGTTCAGGATTTTATCACAGAAGCGATTTCGCAGGTGCGGAGTTTTGGCCCACATGTGCAAAAGCACTGGGTAGAATTATATTCGAAGGGTTTCAGGGATTATGTTTGAAGGGTTGACTATTGAGTTGACTTTTTGACTTTTGATTAAGAATTTTGCATTTCCATATGGACTTGAATCAAATAGCTTGAGTTGATTGTATCGAATTGTTTGTGGCTAGATTCGAGGCGTTCGAAGGCCGATCTGCTAGGTAAGGGCTTATTAGAATAGAGATTCGCACGATTTGAGGTAAGTAACACTTCTAAACTTGGTTCTGAGGGTATGAATCCCTGAATTTCATGTTATGTGATCAGTGTTGAGGTGACACACATGCTGGGTGATGGGCGTGTGGGCGTGCACCGTAGTAATTATGACTTAGTCAATTTTGAGGGATTGTGTAGTCATCTTATCTGAATATTATCACTGTACTCTATGTGCTAAGGTACTTGAGCTGTGAATTATGTTAGAAATCATGTTTAGGCTATGAGCTGGTACCATTGGGAGCCAAAGTGGTCGTTCTTTTGCTGTTGAGATTATTTGCTTACTTTGCAGTTACGTACTCAGTCGCATTCATCATTGCATTTCATATCTCAGTCTTTGTATCATTTATTATTACATAACGTATCATTGATTTGGGCTACTTAGCATGAGTGTGGTGAGCCCGAGAGACTGGAGAGATTGCTGACTAAGTTGGGGCATGAGAGTCATGCTGTGAGTGACATTTGTGGATCCGGTTGCACGCCGCAACAAGCCTTATAGATATATGTGGATCAGGTTGCAAGACGCAACAAGCCTTATGGCTAGATGTGGATCGAGTTGTCTCAATAGGCCTTATGGATATATGTGGATCGGGCTACATGCCGTACCAAGTCCCGTACATTGCTGAGTGACTGAGGATGATGAGCGAGAATTGAGACAGTCAGATTGAGTGCTCTGAGAGTGTGAGTACTTGAGGTTTTCATTGTGTTGCATCACATACGGCATTCATATTGACATATAAATATAGAGATGTCATATTCCTCATATCAGTCACACTTGGCATATTTTATCTGTGTTGAACTTAACTATTAAACCTGTAAGCATGTCTACATTTTCTATGTTGTTAAACTCCGTATTTTTGCTGTATTGTTTGAGCTCGTCACTACTTTCAGCCCAAAGGTTGGACTTATTACTTATTGAGTTGGTTGTACTCACGCTACACCCTGCACTTTGTGTGCAAATCCAGGTGTTTCCGGGCACGGTGGTTGCTAATTTTTGAGTTTTACCCGTTCGGAGATCATCAAGGTAGCTGCTTTGGCATCCGCAGATCTTGACTCTCCTCCTCTATCTCTTAGTTTTATTTATGTTGTTATACCTTTCTAGACGGTGTTTCAGACTATGTTATTGTATTGATACTTATGTACTCAGTGACACCGATATTTTGGGAGAATTGTATTCGAGTCGCAGCTATTTTTATCGGCTATTTATGAGAGTTATTACTGTTAAACTTGCTTCATCTTATTTTCAATATAAAATGGCCAGTTTTATTATGAATGTTGACATGCCTAGTTCTGTGATATGCGCCATCACAACATGATGGTTTAGGGTAGTGACAAGTTGGTATCAGAGCCTAGGTTACATATGTCTCACGAGTCATGAGCATGTTTAGTAGAGTCTTGTGGATCAGTATGGAGACGTCTGTACTTATCATTGAGAGGCTGTCGAACCCTTAGGAAAATATCACTTTCTTGTATTCTGGTCATGCAAATTTGTTAATTCCGGGAACAAAACTTCTGTTATTCTATTCTCTCACAGATGGTGAGGACACGTGCTACCGGATCGGGCAGACGGCCACCAGCACCTCCATCTAGGGCCACGAGAGATCCGAGCCGTAGTAGGGGCCAGGGTGCAGCTCATACAGCAGCTAGAGCAGTATCTGCAGATCCACCAGTTGCTCCAGCTCAGTAGCAAATCCCTCATGTGGTAGAGCCGGTGGGATCAGCTCAGGTACCAGCTGTGCCCATTCTGATTCTAGGCCTTCAGGAGGCTCTGGCCCAGATATTAATTGTTTGCACTAGCCTTGCTCAGGCGATTTTAGTTTCGGACAGAGCAGCCACTTCTAGGGCCGGGGGAGGTGCTCAGACTCCCGCCGCCCATACTCCATAGCAGGTGGTGCAGGGACTTCACCAGGGGTACTACCAGCCCACCCGATTTTAGTTGCACAGGCCTAGGTAGGTCTCGTTATGAGTGATGAGGAGCAGAAGAGACTAGAGAGGTTTTGGAGGCTCAAGCCTCCAACATTCAGTGGGGCTGAGTCTGAGGATGCTCAGGACTTCTTGGATAGGTGCCATCGGATTCATCACACGACGGGTATTCTAGAGACTAGTGGGGTCTCATTTACTACTTTTCAGCTGACGGGGAAAGCCTTTAGATGTTGGGAGGCCTTTGAGCGGAGCAGGCCAGCCGATGTTGCACCACTTTCATGGCACGAGTTCTCCATTCTCTTCTTGGAGAAGTTTGTGCCACCGACCCACAGGGAGGAGTTGCATAGGAAGTTTGAGCAGCTACACTAGGAGGGCATGTATGTGACCCAGTATGATATGAGATTTTCAGAGTTGTCATGCCACACGATCTGGTTGGTTCCCACAGAGAGGGAGAGGATTAGGAGGCTCATTGATGGCCTCATCTATCAGTTGCATTTATTATGACATGGGAGAATGCGTCAGGTGCTAGGTACGACGATGTGATTGATATTGCTTGGGGCTAGAGTTGGTCCGGTGTCAGGAGCATGAGGAGAAGGAGGCCAAGAGGCCTCGTGGTTCGGGTGGTTTCAATGGTGTTCCTTCTGGAGGCAGTCCTACCACAATAGGGGTCGTCCTTATAGGCCCTCTCAGATGGCTCATCAGGTTCATCGTGGTGCATCAACTAGCCATGGTTCATACAGTACTCACCCGGGGTAGTCATCTCTCAGTGCTCTCCCAGCTCAGACTTCATCTTGTGCTCCTTTAGTTCAGGGTTCCTCTGCACCACGTTCTTCTAGCAGTTATTCTGGTTCTCGGGGTTCGATTTAGGCCCCACCACCATTGATGACTCTGGGTTGCTACGAATGTGGGGAGCTTTGTATATCAAGAGGCAGTGTCCCCATCTCTTGGGAGGTCCAGCTCAGTAGAGGGGTCAGGATACGACTTCTGCACCAGTCACTTCACCACCCACACAGCCAGCTCGGGATGGGGCTCAGGTAGCTAGAGGTCACCCTAGAGGGGGAGGCCGATCAGGTGGTAGTCAGGCTCGATTCTATGCTATTCCTTCCAGGTCAGAGGTCGTTGCTTCAGACATAGTGAACACAGGTATTGTTTCAGTATGCCACATGGATGCTTCTATATTATTTGACCCTGGTTCTACTTATTCGTCTGTATCATCATATTTTGCTCGTTATTTGGATATTCCATGTGAGTCCTTAGTCTTACCTGTTCATGTTTCTATGCCGGTGGGCGATACTATTATTATGGACCATGTGTATCGGTCGTGTGTGGTGACTATTGGAGGATTGAAGACTAGAGTTCATCTCTTATTGCTTAGTATGGTTAAATTTGACGTGATTTTGGGTATGGATTGGTTTTCTCCATGTCATGCTATTCTGTATTTTCATGCTAAGACCATGACGTTGGCGATGCCGGGGTTGCCAAAGATTGAGTGAAGAAGTTCTCTAGATTATGTTCCCAGCAGGGTGATTTCATATTTGAAGGCCCAATAGATGGTTGGGAAGTGGTGTCTATCATATTGGTGCTGATACTGCTACTATTGATTCTGTCCCGGTAGTGCGAGACTTTTGGATGTGTTTCCTACAGACCTGCTGAGCATGCCACCCGACAGAGATATTGATTTTGGTATTGACTTGGTGTCGGGCACTCAACCCATTTCTATTCCTCCGTATCGTATGGCACCAACAGAGTTGAAGGAATTGAAGGAGAAACTTCATTAGCTCTTTCATACGGCATTTATTTGGCTTAGTATGCCACCTTGTGGTGCACTAGTTCTATTTGTGAAGAAGAAGGATGGTAATATGCAGATGTGCATAGACTATAGGCGGTTGAACAAAGTTACAATTAAGAACAAGTATCCTTTGCCGCGCATTGATGATCTATTTGACCAACTTCGGGGAGAGAGGGTGTTCTCTAAGATTGATCTAAGGTTTGGGTATCACCAGTTGAAGATTCGGGACTCGGACAATCTAAAGACAACATTCAGGACCCGCTATGGTCACTATGCATTCCTTGTGATGTTCTTTGGGCTGACCAACACCCCAACAACATTCATGCATCTGATGAACAGTGTATTTCAACCATATCTTGATTCATTTGTCATAGTATTTATTGATGATATCCTAGTGTACTTATGTAGTCAGGAAGAGCATGCCCAACATTTGAGGATTGTACTATAGAGGTTGAGGGAGGCGAAGCTTTATACCAAGTTCTCCAAGTGTAAGTTTTGGATTAGTTCAGTGGCGTTCTTGGGGCACGTGGTGCCCAATGAGGGAATTAAGGTGGATCCAAAGAATATAGAGGCAGTTTAAAGTTGGCCCATACCGTCTTCAACTACTGAGATTTGGAGTTTTCTTGTCTTGGCCGGGTATTATTATCGCTTTGTGTAGGGTTTCTCGTCCATTGTCGCGCCTTTGACCAAATTAACCCAGAAGGGTGCTCCATTCAGGTGGTAGGATGAGTGTGGGGAGAGCTTTCAGAAGCTCAAGACTACCTTGACCACAACTCCAATTCTAGTTTTGCCTTCAGCGTTAGGCTCTTATACAGTGTATTGTGATGCTTCTCGGATTGGTATTGCATGTATCTTTATGCAAGATGGTAGAGTGATTGCTTATGCTTCGCGCCAGTTGAAGCCTCATGAGAAAGACTACCTTGTTCATTATTTGGAGTTGGCAGCCATCGTTCATGCATTGAAGATTTGGAGGCATTATCTCTATGGTGTGACTTGTGAGGTATTTACGGATCACCAGAGTCTCCAATACTTGTTCAAATAAAAAGATCTAAATTTGAGGCAGCGGGGATGGTTGGAGCTGGAAAGGACTATGATATTACCATTCTGTATCATCTTGGAAAGGCCAATGTGGTGGTCGATGCCTTGAGTCGAAAGGCACTGAGTATGGGTAGCCTTACATTTATTCCTGTTGGTGAGAGACCGCTTGCCTCAGATGTTCATCCCTTGGCCAACTAGTTCATGATGTTAGATGTTTCGGAGCCTAGTCAGGCTCTAGCTTGTGTGGTTTCTCGGTCTACCTTATATGATCGCATCAGATAATGTCAGTATGATGATCCCCATTTGCTTGTCCTTAAGGACACGGTTCAGTATGGTGATGCCAAGAAGGTTACTATTGGAAATGATGGGGTATAGCGGATGCAGGGTCGGATTTGTGTGCTCAATCTGGATGAGCTACGTGAGTTGATTCTGGAGGAGGCTCACAGTTCGCGGTATTCCATTCATCCGGGTGCTGCAAAGATATATCAGGACTTGAGGCAACACTATTGGTGGAGGAGGATAAAGAAAGACATAGCAGGGTTTGTAGCTCGGTGCCTAAATTATCAGCAAGTGAAGTACGAGCCAGAGTGGAAATGGGAGCGTATCACCATAGACTTCATAGTTGGGCTCCCATGGACTTCGAGGAAGTTTGATGCTATTTGGGTGATTGTGGATCGGTTGATCAAGTCCGTGCATTTCATTCTAGTTGGGACTACTTATTCTTTCGAAGCGGTTGGCTAAGATTTACATCCGCGAGATTGTTCGCCTTCACGGTATGCCGGTGTCCATCATTTCAGATCAAGGCACGCAGTTTACATCGTAGTTTTGGAGAGAAGTGCAGCGAGAGTTAGACACACAGGTTGAGTTGAGTACAACATTCCACCCTCAAATGGATGGGCAGTCCGAGCGCACTATTCAGATATTAGAGGATATGCTACGTGCTTGTGTCATAGATTTTGGGGGTTCTGGGGATCCGTTTCTGCCGCTTGCCAAGTTTTCCTACAACAACAACTACCAATCGAGCATTCAGATGGCTCTATATGAGGCTTTGTATGGGAGGTGGTGTCGATCTTCGGTGGGTTAGTTTGAGTCGGGTAAGGCTAGGCTATTGGGTACTGACTTTGTTTAGGATGGTTTGGACAAGGTTAAGTTGATTCAGGATCGGCTTCGCACGACACAGTCTAGACAGAAGAGCTACGCCAATCGGAAGGTTTGTGATGTTGCTTACATGGTGGGAGAGAAGGTACTACTCAGTGTTTCGCCCATGAAGGGTGTTATGAGGTTCGGGAAGAAGGGCAAGCTGAGCCATCGGTACGTTGGTTCATTTGAGGTGCTTGAGAGAATTGGAGAGGTGGCTTACAAGCTTGCATTGCCGCCTAGTCTGTCGAGTGTTCACTAGTGTTTCATGTTCTATGCTCCGGAAGTATGTCAGTGATCCGTCTCATGTTTTGGACTTCAGCACGGTTCAGTTGGATGGTGATTTGACTTATGATGTGGAGTCGGTGGCCATATTTGATCGGCAATTTCGAAAGTTGAGGTCAAAGAATATAGTTTCAGTGAAGGTACAATGGAGAGGTCAGCCAGTCGAGGAGTCTACTTAGGAGACCGAGCGGGAGATACGGAGCAAATATCCATGCCTATTAGAGACTCCAGGTATGATTCTAGACCCGTTCGAGGATGATCGTATGTTTAAAAGGGAGAGAATGTAATGACCTAGCCAATCATTTTGAGTGTTATAGCCTCGTTCCCCCATTTACTGCTTATTCTATGCTCAATTATTGTTACGTGACTTGCCGGGGTAGTAGGTTTGGTTCCGGGGATGTTTCAAAATGGGTTGGGACACTTAGTCCCAAGGTTGGAAGCCTAAATTGAAAGAGTTGACCAGATATTGACTTATGTGTAAACGACTCTTGAATGGAGTTTTGATGGTTCTGATAGCTCCGTATGGTGATTTTGGACCTAGGAGAGTGTCTGGATATTGATTTGTTAGAAGTTTGGAAAGTTGAAAAGTTTGACCGAGAGTTGAATTTGAGTTTACCAGGCTCGGATTTTGGTTTCGAAAGTTGGAATAGGTCCGTTGTGTCATTTATCACTTGTGTGCAAAATTTGAGGTCAATCGGACTTGATTTGATAGGTTTCGACATCGAATGTAGAAGTTGGAATTCATTAGATTTCATAAGTCTTGAATTGGGGTGCGATTCGTGTTTTTGATGTTGTTTGATGTGATTTGAGGCCTTGATTAAGTTCATATCGTGTTTTAGGACTTATTGGTATGTTTGGTTGAGGACCCGGGGGCCTCGGGTGGATTCCGGATGGTTAACGGATCAAAAGTTGGACTTGAAGCATTGTTGGATTTTTTCCCTTATAGTGTGATCATACCTGCGAGGGGATTAGCCGCAGGTGCGACGCCGCGTGTGCGGCTGATGTGGCACAGAAGCAGAGCTGGGCTGGGCTGGGGTGTGTCGCAGGTGCGAGGGGTCTTCCGCATCTGCGAGCAAGGCTCCGCCGATACGGAGAATGGGGGTGTGAGCTGTCTTCGCAGAAGCGGATGGATGGTCGTTTCCGTGGGTGCGAAACCTGGAGCGCAGGTGCGGACCTTGTGGACATAAGTGATTTCCGCAGGAGCGGGATCTTTATCGTAGAAGCGATTCCGCAGGTGCGAAAGCACTGGGCAGAATTATATTCGAAGGGTTTTCGGGATTTTTGTCATTTTGGACTTTGCAAGCTCGGATTAAGTCGATTTTTGAGAGGGGTTTCGAGTGATTTCTTGAGGTAAGCCATTTTTGATCATTGTTAAGCAATAATATTGATTACCCATTGAGTTTCTCACCTAGTTTATGTGTTTTTAAGGTGGAGTTTTGGGCTTGGGATTGGAGAATGAAATTTGGGGATTTGAGTGACGATTTCGTGCCCAGAATTTGGTAAATTTGGTATGGCTGGACTCGTGATTGAATGGGTGTTTGGATTTTGTAACTTTTATTGGATTCCGAGACGTGGACCCAGGGTTGACTTTTGAGTTGACTTTTCGACTTTTGATTAATAATTTAGCATTTTCATATGGACTTGATTCCAATAGCTTGGGTTGATTATATCAAATTGTTTGTGGCTAAATTCGAGGCGTTCGAAGGCCGATTCACGAGGAAATGGCTTATTGGAGTAGCGATTCGCACGGTATGAGGTAAGTAACACTTCTAAACTTGGTTCTGAGGGTATGAATCCCTGAATTTCATGTTATGTGATGAGTGTTGAGGTGACACACATGCTGGGTGATGGGCATGTGGGCGTACACCATAGTAATTATGACTTAGTCAATTTTGTGGGACTGTGTAGTCACCTTATCTGAATATTATCATTGTACTCTATGTGTTAGAGCACTTGAGTTGTGAATTGTTAGAAATCATGTTTAGGCTATGAGCTGGTACTATTGGGGCCCACCATGGTCGTACCTTTGCTGTTGAGATTATTTGCTTAATTTAAAGTTACGTACTTAGTCGCATTCATCATTGCATTTCATATGTCAGTCTCTGTATCATTTATTGTTACATCATGTATCATTGATTTGGGCTTCTTAGCATGAGTGTGGTGAGGCCGAGAGACTGGAGAGATTGATGACTGAGTTGGGGCATGAGAGTCGTGTTGTGAGTAAGATTTGTGGATCGAGTTGCATGCCACAACAAGCCTTATGGCTATATGTGGATTAGGTTGCACGCCGCAATAAGCCTTATGTCTATATGTAGATCAGGTTGCACGCCACAACAAGCCTTATGGCTATATGTGGATCTGGCTGCACGCCGCATCAGGCTTTATGGCTATATGTGGATCGGGCTGCACGCCGCAGCAGGTAGCGTACAATGCTGAGTGACTGAGGATGATGAGCGAGAATTGAGACAGTAAGATTGAGTGCTCTGAGAGTGTGAGTACTTGAGGTTTTCATTGTGTTGCATCACATATGGTATTCATATTGGCATATAGATATAGATATGTCATATTTCTCATATCAGTCACACTGGGCATATTTTATCTATGTTGAACTTAACTGTTAATCCTGGAAGCATGTCTATATTTTCTGTATTGTTAAACTCCGTATTTTTGCTGTATTGGTTGAGCTCGTCACTTCTTTTAGCCCAAAGGTTAGACTTGTTACTTATTTAGTTAGTTGTACTCACGCTACACCCTGCACTTCGTGTGCAGATCTAGGTGTTTTCGGGAACGCTGGTTGCTGATTTTGGAGTTTTACCCGTTCAGAGATCATCGAGGTAGCTGCTTTGGCGTCCGCAGATCTTGAATCTCCTCCTCTATCTCTTAGTTTTATTTATGTTGTTCTACCTTTCTAGACGGTGTTTCAGACTATGTTATTGTATAGATGCTCATGCACTCAGTGACACCCAGATTTTGGGAGAATTGTATTCGAGTCGCAGTTATATATATCGCCTATTTATGAGAGTTATTACTGGTAAAATTACTTCATCTTATTTTCAATACAAAATGCCCAGTTTTATTGTGAATGTCAGCTTGGCTAGTTCTGTGATAGGCGCCATCACGACATGATGAGTTTTGGGTCGTGACAGCTCTCCTTTAATTTGCTCTAGGCATCAAAGTTTAAATGATTGAGGCCTTTGGTGGACGCATCTGCTGCCCATTCATCCGATACTGCTGGAAAAAACATCCTCTCCTTTTGGAACCAGATCATGAACTCTCGAAGCAACTCAAATTGTCCTTGAGTTATTCTAAATATATCCGCCTTTCTGGCTTGGACATTCCTTGCCCCGATATGAGCTTTGATGAAAGAATCTGCAAGCATTTCAAAAGAATCAATTGAATGTTAAGGTAAAAGAGAATACCACGTTAAATCTCCCTTCGTTATGGTTTCACCAAATTTCTTTAGCAAAATAGATTCGATGTCATGTGGAGCCATATCATTTCCCTTTACAGTCGTAGTGTAAGTTGTGATGTGCTCCTGTGGATCCGAAGTTCCATCATATTTTGCTATCAGTCGTAGCTGAGTATATTTTTTTGAATCCGGGCCCTTTAATACAGGAGGTGCCACGGGATATGATCTATCCAAGCTTGGAATTCCTTAGCGTTTTAGTCCATCCAATCATTCATTTCCCTCATGAACCTAATGAGCTCGGTTTTAAAAGGATCATTTGTGTTGTTATCATTCCCGGATCCACAATTTGCACCACCTTCTTGATTATCATTAAATCAAAACTTCTCCCTCGAAGCGATGTTACCGGTCCTTTGTGCTGTCTGATTTGCATGCACGTTGGGAGGGGCTCAAACTCCTCCATTGGAATTATTCAAGGCAACCGACAGTGCTTGCTACAGCTCAGTCATTATCCGGTCCTGTCTTGAGAGATGATTCATGATTTCCCTGTGCTATGCTCTCATAACTTTCACCGTTTTGATAACAAGTTCATAATCCATATCATCAGGGGTTGGACTCCTCGCACGCCGAGGATTCCTTTCTTCCCGGATCGGAATTGTCTCATCTCCATCGATGTGAGTTTTACTAGTCAAATCATTATGTTGATCACCATCATGGAAATTATCCTCACGCTCGGTGTTTGTCCCAATATTACGTGAGTTGTTGACATAATTTTTTGCCATATCTGTTTTTACTTTACTAAAGAAAAGCATCAAAATATATTAGTAAAAATTGAAAGGATCAATGTCAAGACCCAAATTCCATTAAAGGTCGTGATGGAGCCTAACACCGCTGTCAGGCAAGCCAAAAATAATTGATTAACTTAATTACTCATTTTAGTATTGTTGAAATCATAATTTCCCTCAATTAAATAATAGGAGATAAAATTTACAGAGTAAATAGAAATGTCTCCACAACTACCATACTGAACAACCCATAACTACCCCCAAAACCCGGTGTCACAAGTGCATGAGCATCAACTAGGAAGTAAAATAAAATACAACATCTGCCCGAAATACAAACTGGATAGGAAAAGCATATAAATAACTCTGAAAGAGATTCTGCTGACTGTGGATCATAGCATGGAATGCAGCTCACCTAAGTCCCTGTAATAACCGTGCCTCTGCGCTCACAAGGCCACTAGACATATATGTACCTGCACAACAATGTGCAGCAAGTGTAGTATGAGTACGTAAATTAACGCGTACGAAGTAAGTATCCAGTCTAACCTCGAAGAAGTAGTGACGAGAGGTCGACTCCAATACTTATTATGGGCTAACAATAATATGTCGATGTTATAATTAAGCATGGATTTTCATAATATAGCTGAAAACTCAATAACCGGAAATAATAAACAATCCTCTTACTAATAGGAATTCCCGAATTTTATTCTCATCATTTAGCAATTTATATCTCAAGCCAATGTAGCAATGTCAAGTATTATTAGTTCCAAAGAGTTATCATGCACAAGTAATGCCGAGGTCGTACGGCCCGATCCAACATAAATATTTAAATTATGCACTGTCGAGGGTCAAACGGCGCAAACCATAGATGCATCTATCTGCTGCCGAGGCGTTCCACCCACTCCACAAAAGAGAAAATACATTTACAACAACCAATTCAAGATTTATTAAGGGGAAATTATTCAAGGGAACACCAAATTCCCATTAACGGTCAGGAAAATGAAGTTTAACCTTTTACAATTCCTTTATCAAGTTTTAACATGATTTAAGTGATTAAATTAACAAGTAGGGCACAAACATCGCAAGTATAACATGATGTGGGTCCTAGACTACCCGAACATAATCATAATAGTAGCTACGTACGGACTCTCGTCACCTCGTGCGTACGTAGCCCCCCACAAGTAGAAGCACATATTAAATCAATTTACTTATGGGGTTAATTCCCTCTTACAAGGTTAGAAAAGAGACTTATCTAGCTCCGAAATTCTATAACCAGCTCTAAAGCCTTTCCAACAACTCAAACCGATGCCCATTGCTCTCAAACTAGTCAATAAATGTACAAATCCATAAATATATACTCTAATTCTCATTATAATTCAATTTACAACAATTTCCAACTCCGTTCAAAAAGTCGATAAAAATCACCCTCGGCCCACGTGCCCGGATTCCAAAAATTTTCGGAGGTAGTCGCTACTCATAACATCATGAACTCGAATATATGATTCATTCTCAATTCCATGCCCAAATTCGTGGTCAAAATCCAAAAATATAAGTTTTTAGGTTTTCCTTCAAAATCCCAAATTTTTACAAATTTTCATGCTTGAATCCATGTAAAAACCATGTATTTATCTTGAAATGGATGGGAATAACTTACCTTGGCATAGGTGATGAAAAACCCCCACTTGAAGCTCTCCAAAAATCGCCCAACCAAGAGAGAATGGAAGAAAATGGGCCAAATCCCCGTTCTTAAAGAACCATTCTGCCCATTGACTTCTCACACCTGCGGTCACTTGACCGCTTCTGCGGATCCACAGGTGCAGCAAATATTCCACTTCTGAGGAGATGCCCCCAGCTGTTCGCTTCCGCTTCTGCGCCTTCCCTTCCGCATGTGCGGTCTCGCTTCTGTGGTACGATGACCGCATCTGCGGTCTCAGTACTGCCCAACAAAAATCGCATCTGCACCCCTTTTGGCCGCTTCTGTGGCTCCGCACCTGCGGCCAAAAACCTCGCAGGTGCGGTTACACCAGAAAGCAACTGGTCCAGCACTTCTTCCAAGTCCAAACTCGATCTGTTGGCCATCCGAAATCCACCCGAGGCCCTCTAGACTTCAACCAATTATACCAACGTTTCCCAAAACAAATTACAAACTTAGTTGAGGCCTCAAATCACGTCAAACAACGTCGAAATCATGAGTCACACCCTAATTCGATCTTAATGAACTTTAGAACTTCAAACATCTACATTTGATGTCAAAACCTATCAAATCACATCCGATTGACCTCAAATTTTGCACACAAGTGACATTACGGACCTACTCCAACTTCCGGAATCGGAATTCGACTATGATATCAAAAGGTTCACTCCCGGCCAAATGTCACGACCCAAACCTATGGGCCGCAACGGGCACCTGGTACCTTACTCAACTGAGTACCAACATAATGTATCCTTCTTATTGTACTATCATTGGAAACTGGGCCAAACGGGCCGTCATGGGCTAACCAGAATAAACATAAGGGAATACTCAATATAAGATGACCCAATATGATATAAAAACTTATACATTTGACATACTGGCCTATAAGACCAAAACAATCACTCGTACACTGAACGTAGGCCGACAAGGCCATACAATCTTTTATATACATGACATCTATCTACAAGCCTCTTAGAATACATAATTGTCATAAAGGTCGGGACAGAATCCCTTCATACCAGACAATACACATCTAAATTATACTGACCAAACAAGCAACTCCGGAGCAAATGGAGTGCACCAACATCTTCCGCTGAGCTGATCGCCTACTTAAAGGACTCTCGACCTGTCTATAGAGACCTGCGGGCATGAAATGCAGCGTCCCCAGGCAAAAGGGACGTCAGTACAAATAATGTAACGAGTATGTAAGGAATGAAAATCAGTAAATAATAGATATGAGAGAAACATGGAGTAAAAGACTCGACTCTGCATAGCTCTGTGAATCATTTCATTTTTATAATGTCATGCATATGTATATAAATGCCATACCATGCATAGGTATATTTGTTCATAACATCATCAAGCCTCTGAGGGCATCCCATCATATCATTTCGACCACTGTGAGCAAATCATCAATGTATACCAGCTGATCTGGTGGTGGTGCGTATATAACGTCGTAACCTTTTTCCATATCCCATATACATATAATATACATATATACGCGTATATAACACCATCTGGTCATGGGTCAATGTACATGTATAAATGCATGAAATGCATAAGAAATACGTTAATAAGATTTTCTCGGAATATCATAAAAATAATATGCCTGTCGGATAAATTTTATCAAATACGTATTTTTCTGAGACCCATGAACAGAAGATATAATAATAATTAACATGGGTAATCAAGAATATATACACCCTTAATATTTCTATGAATAGTCATTTTTGAAAATTGTGCATTTGCTCGTTTCGTTCGTGTCGTATAGATCATGCCAAAAGAAAGAAGGGATAGCCTTAACATACATGGAGTAGGGAAAAATTCGTATAATATTCTTGAGACAGATTGCACCGTACTCCCTTGGAATTGCAAAATCCCGTTGTTATTACGCAGTGCAATTGCGTATGGATTTCTTTACAAATCTAAGAACTGTCGTTGTTATTGTAACATGAAGTCTCATATGAACTTCCAAAATCTCCTCCAAAAGAAGTCTTGTATGAATTGTGTTAGAAGTAACTCACGTTTATATCATAAATCTTAACTCTCCATTTTCTAATCTCTAAGTTACTAATAAAGAACCAAACAAAAGTACTTATACAAAGGACTCTTACGTGTAAGGAAGGCAAATTTTGTCTTATGAATCATCATGTCTCTTGGTGCCACCAAGTTACATGGCTTTAAGAGTCATTAAGTTGTGACTTGATGGCTGCCACATTAGGAAGACTTAGCTTTATCCATTTATGCCTAATTACTCAATTAGCTTAATTACTTAATTAATCTCCCACTAAAAATCTATAATTACCCAATTATCTACATAATTAAGAATTATCCCAATTTACTAAAAATACTACTTATTTTTAACACACCTTATACACCTTACTATTATGGCCATGTAGTACCTTGTATGGCACTAGTCCATAAATACCGGGTATTATAGTTCAGATCGTATTTTATCTCAAAATGTCACACTTTGACAAAAATTCATTTTCTTCGATTTGCTTACCCTCTCACCTTCACGAATTTACTCGCCACTTGTTTGAAATAGCATAATGCTTATAATCTCAAAATAATCCCATTCCCAAACTTACATCGATTAACTTACGACAAAACTTTAACGTACGAAAATACGGGATGTAACATCTCATTTCCGAGCTTCCGTCAATTTATTTATGGCGTACTTTCACGTACGAAAACATGGGGTGTTACATCATTCCCCCCTTTGGAACATTCGTCCTCGAATGTTGACTTATGCACTTATCATTTTCATAACCCATAGCTCTTGAGAATACTTTTAATATTCTCCTTGCCATTTAGGCAATTGTTCTTTGAATAAATCCAAAGGCCAGTGCATTCCCCCCTTTAGGCATCTTTCTCACATCACGACTTATGGTCGGAATCCTTCCAATCTTATAACTGTTGCTGCCTTTTATCATGCAGCCTGTACGACTCTGACTTTGTATGTGCGCCTATGCGACTTTTCTCTCCTTTTTCCTCTAGTATTTAGCCAATCTCTAGGCCGCACTTCGTAAGCATATACAGAGCTTGATAAGATGTATCTCTGGGCATATACATGTATACTGAAGTTCTTTGCTCGATACTTTGTTGAACTTACGAATATTGCTATATCTTATTTCATAGACCCAATTATCCATTCATATGACTTTACTACATCTAGGTAGGTCATACTATACCATAACTCTTATTTTGATTTATTGTTACTAAGGTCTGCGACCAACTCCAAGTTACTCTCGTTGCTTATCCTATATGCATAAAGCTAAGTCTTTTAACGCTTCTTCATTACTGTTCATCTTAAGACTGATGGCCTAATCTCATCTCATACTTTTTAGCTTTTATCCATCCATTGTTGATTCACCTCAATATTGATCTACAATCTTCCATTGATAACTTAGAACTTCTTATGTAATACATTGCCACTAGGGCTTACGTTGCATCGTGGAACATTTGAAGTGATTTTTCCTGATCCACCTAGGGGCGATACTGTACTTCCATAACCTTATTTCATATCGTAGTCATCCCAATGTAATTCGCCTTACGTGGGTATTTTAATCCCGTACAATTCATGAAATCCTCTTCAAATCATTACTCAATCGAAGGCCCAAACATCATCCTTTATATATCACAATTACACCCTCATTGGACTATCAGGGCAGCATTCCATCTCTTCTAAATGCCATTAGTCTTAGACTCGTTTGAGCTCATTCAGGCTATACCGAGCTTTGTATAATTTAGAGAAACCATCGGCTCTCTTGTTTTCATGGGCTTAATCCTAAGAACTTTATCCTTTCTCATCACCTTCTCACTCGCCCTTTCTTATTATTACCCTTGCCTTCCTAAAACCTTGTCGCTTTACCGTACTTTATCCTGTGACCTACACATATTCAATTATACTATTCGCAACCTTCCTTCAACTTGCTTGCACCACAAATTTCCTTATGTGATTTTTGAAAATCAAGTGAGACATCACATCGTCTATATCTCTTCTTTACTCTTTTGGTTAGATCTCTCTATACCTAGAAACCATAGGCTAGAAGATATGCTACTGACGATGCTGCTATCATTCTTGGATACTGAATCCCCGCGCTTTTAGCCTTTTATCCGAAGTATGGACTATTCACAACCTACTGCATTTGAGTATCTTTTACGTTATTCACCTTTACCTTACTTATCTTAAAATATCGCTTCACCTCTTCTACTCATTTCATAACCTCTCTTCCACATAGGTATAATTCACCTCCACAACTTGAAGCTCTATTATAATACTTGCACCTCTGGTGCATACACAATCTGGTGGGAGCTTCATACTGACTATGAGGCTGGTACCCTTCTAACTAGCTTTATCGTA
Organism: Nicotiana tomentosiformis; assembly: GCF_000390325.3. Taxonomy (NCBI): domain Eukaryota; kingdom Viridiplantae; phylum Streptophyta; class Magnoliopsida; order Solanales; family Solanaceae; genus Nicotiana; species Nicotiana tomentosiformis. The sequence goes on from NC_090823.1 coordinate 41,046,986, forward strand.
AAGCCGTTGTAGAATATGGTTATTGTAATATCTCTCTTGTACCTCTGATATTAAGAGTAATTCTACAATGTTCTCAATCATGATGTCTAAAATTTTCTGGGTCCAATAATTAGACTCCTGATTCATTTGGTTGATGCAACTCTTTAGTTTTCTCTTCCTTCTGATCAGCCTTCATGTAGGCTTGAGCTATCTTCCGATTTGCGGCTCCTGGTATTAGTTATTACTTTAGCCTTCCATGTGTGCTATAGAATATCCATGATACAATCTTCTAACAATTCAATCCTTTGTTTATACCCTGGGCTCAATTCTTTCTTTTAACTTATACCAGAGTTTTCTACGGCTGTATGAATGTTAGTATATATGCTGCATGGATAATATTCTGAAATCGTAAGTGCATTCATGACGTAACTAACTCTAGATCACTGATCGAATAATTCCTTTCGTTCCTTCTCATCTTTTTTTAAACATAGGCAATTACTTTTCCTAGTCTTTCTGAACTTATATTAGTGCCCATACCTAGTGGAATTTCATACCACTCATATGATCTTGAATATCACTTCTAATTTTTTTACTTCTTGTCCGTTAGCCACGGTAGGTGCCACTTTCTTATGGAGTGCATAAAACGTTGTTGTGAGACTGTTGTTATAAGATCACTTCCTCTTTAGGTCACTGAGCTTAGGTCAAAGCCTTCTTCCTTACTTCCTCGGCTAGTCTTTCATTGTAGTACTTAGGGAGGACCCTCTGATTCTTGCAAGGTTACGAGCTTATTACATCGTTTACTTGACGGAATTTTTGATGTTCTTCCCCGCCTATAATTATCCGTAGTTACTTATTTCCACGCCCTTGTGCTTGTAGGGTTGCTTCTGAACTAATATTTTGATTGTCTTCCCAGTGGAATTCTCTTTTATTTACCTTTAACTAGCCCAACTCCTATCTGAATATATCTCAAGGATCACGATGTCATATCTGCGAGATTGAATTCCCCATGTTGGGGTTCACTATGTTCATCTTGCACAATCTATTGATTTGTCTGTGTCCTCTTGTTTAGCCATAACTAGGCTCTTTCTGGATCAACTACTAGCTACTCGTTGGCCCATTCTTATATCAATGTTCCGCGTAATCTTTCTTGGGTTATTTCCTTTGTCTTAACTTACCTCTCGAACTGACTCCTTATTCATCAATAACATCCCGGGCATGAACCCTTACTTCCTTTCCTTGATGCCGTGCTTGCATAATATTCTGGAATCGTAGTATATCTGTAGGATTCGGATAAGTGCAATCTCATTCCTTTCTCATTTTTATCGCATTCTTCCTTTATCAATCCATAGTTACTAGAACCACTTAATTCTGACTTAATGCCACATCACTCCATATTTCCCCCTTTTTGGGGAGTACTATGATTTAGTGCTACGATGATCTACATATAGATGTTTTACCCCTTCATCTTTGTCATCTTTTCACAACCTCGATGACCCTTACTTGCCTCGCGGTAATCCTTCTGTACCAAGGATAATTAAATTCCTTACTCGTGATGGTGACACTTAGTGCAACTGGCACATACAGTCCCTTAAGCTTAACTTTGCTCACATTGCTTGCTTTAGGGAGGCATCTTCCTGAATGACCATTCTCTGAATTTCTCATGAATCTTCTTCTGTTGTCCATTCTATTATCGCAAGAATGCAATCTGAAATTCTCATGATGTCGACCATTATCAAATCATTCAGTCCCTAATTCATGTTTAGTTTATCTTGTTCATCAGTCTATAGTGATTTCTATCATTATGGGGTCTAACTTTTCCTTTTGGTAATCGCGTTAGAGTCGCGAACTTATTTCTCGATATGAGGATATGACTGTATGGCATATACTCTTTTGTTGTCTTAAGGCCTGTCATCTCTCATCTCTTCCTTCACTTGACTATAGATTCTGTAATACTGTCATCTTTTTGATCTACCGTTGTCATCCTTGTATCATGTCTTACTCATAATGCTTCAGTAACTCTTTTCTTATTTCCTGCTAATATTTATGTCTATCACTTTATTCTGAAAACTAGAATAAGACATTCTTTTGCTTTTAGCTCCCCTTTGCTCCATCCAGTGGCTCTTCTGGTTGCTTAACGTTCTCGCTCTACTAGGGACTCGAGTCACACTAAGATAATATTTATCCCTTCCAGGCTTCTAGTGCCTATATTTGTAGTACTCATATCTAATTGTACTATTTTAGAGTGCACCATCTGGGCATCTCACAAGGAGATCTATTAACACATTTGCAATATCCTTCAGAAATGTCAACTAATGCTAACAATCCATCCACAATTTTGGGTTACTCTAACCCCAGCCGGATCCTGATATCCCGTCCTTCTCTTAAACCATATATGTTAGCTCCCATAGGGCATAACTAAGATAGGTGTGGCCGACTGTACATACCTCTGTTACTGTTGAAGGTAACTCAGAATGCTTATATTTCTCAACCTGAATTGTAAATACTGATAATATTCATTAATTGGGCGCCTCGTACCCTTCTTCACCTTGCTTCTTTTACTTGTTGAAGCTTGTGTCTATCTTCTGAATCTCTCATTTTTTTTCACCATAAGGTGGATAGATATTCTTGCCTTAAGGCTCCTTATCAAGAAGCTTACACGTCTTAGTACACATATTCTGTTGAATACCTCATATTTATCCATCATAAGCACGATGCAAAAATCGAGTTCCTTTGACTCATCTCTTCCACAACTATATCTCTTACCATCTTTCTGGATGTAGGCATCGTCGTATTATGAATAAGATAGAGTTTAGAAAATTGAGTTCTTACAACTGAGCTCTACCACACGATCTAAAGTAAGAAGAAAGAGTGACAGTCCTAAATGCCATGTAGCCTCCTGCTTATAAGTGTGGTGCACAACACACCCATAAACAAGACTCTACTAGACACAGCTTGTAGACTCCCTAGGACAGAACTGCACTGATACCACTTTTGTCACGACCCAAACCTATGGGCCGCAACGGGCACCCAGTACCTTACTCAATCGAGTACCAACGTAACGTATCCTTCTTATCGTACTATCATTGGCAAATGGGCCAAATGGGCCATCATGGGCTAACTAGAATAAACATAAGGGAATACTCAATATAAGACGCCCAATCTGATATAAAAATTTATACATTTGACATACTGGCCTATAAGACCAAAACGATCACTCGTACACTGAACATAGGCCGACAAGGCCATACAATCTTTCATATACATGACATCTGTCTACAAGCCTATAAGAATACATAATTGTCATAAAGGTTGGGACAGAGTCCCGCCATACCAAACAATACACATCTAAATCATACTAACCAAACAAGCAACTCCGGAGCAAATGGAGTGCACCAACATCTTCCGCTGGGCTGATCGCCTACTTGAAGGACTCTCGACCTGTCTATCGACGCCTGTGGGCATGAAATGCAGCGTCCTCAGGCAAAAGGATGTCAGTACAAATAATGTAACGAGTGTCACGCCCCAAACTCGGGGAGCGCACCGGCGCATAACCGAGAAAACCCGGCCGAGCAAGCCTATTAGATTTCCTTCTACCCAAACTCATCCATGAATAAATAGGAGATGTACTCCATTAATCATTCACTGAAAAGATTTTATTAACAACTTCCTTATCATTCTCATTAGCAGCCTCATTCATAATTTTCAAAATATTACGCGTTTATAGAATTAATGAAAAACATGATTTCCAAATACCAACATTTCTAGTTCAGTTCCCATTTTCAACCACAACCCATAACCTGTCTATAGAGACTCTAAATACAATAGAAGAGTAATGTGGAAATGCCACCAACAAGGCCCCGGCTATACCTCAAAACACAGTACATGAGAAACAAAAGATACATGGCCCCGAAATGAAATGGGGTTCACCAAATCAGCTGAAAAGAGTGCACTGCTATCACTGATCAATGCCGCTTGTTGTAGAACCACCTGCATCCATTAAAGATGCAGCGCCCCCGGCAAAAGGGACATTAGTACTGTCGAATAGCATTAGTATGCATAGCTAAAGGTCCTCTTTCAAAATAGAATGCCCATATAAGAAAAGGCAACACATAGAAATAACAAGTCATAATCAACAATATCCAAATGTTCAGTTAAACCATAATAATTTTCAAAATACGAACTTCATATACAATTTTGGTTGGGAGATCATTAGCACCGATATACCACCATTTTTGTTAGCACGGAGTCCGATCATGCCTGATAGGCTAGGCCATCTCCCCACGAACAATGTGGTTTGACATGTGATGCGAAAGAAAGTTGTTACAAAGAGTAGTACCACCATATGCGCAATATGGCATCTGATCTCCACCCGATCAGCTAGGCCGCCTTCCCACATATGCCGTGCGGGTTGACTGTTCCAATCCACAAAGGTTCCAGTTTTACCCCAATTAAGGGGAATAATATCACAATTTCCCAAAGGTTCCAATTTCATCCCAAATAAGGGGAATAATCACAATCCACCCCTACACCGGTACATGCAGTTTCAGGTGTGGGCCTTATGACCCACCCTTCCTCAGTTTTGCTAATGATGCTTCCAAAAATATTTTTGATTTGATTTACAAACAGAAATATCATAAATACAATTGTACTCACCTCACCATCTTTCACATTGTATAAATTCTCATTAGTATTCCCAGTCATTCTTAACGACAATATTTCCTTGGCTCATTAGGCCATTCACAAGATTCTTTATTCATGGCATGATGGCCGTATTTCATATTCCACACTTTCACCTGCTTCAATTTCAAAGATCACCATCAAATATCAACATATAGAAAATTTCAAAAATCATATACTTCAAATCCATTTGAAATGGGAACTTCAAACACAAATGGTTTCTTCCCAAAGAATGAGGCATACCAATCAACAATAGAAACACACATGAAAAATCATAAACAATCAATACACCATTTACTCTTGCAATACTCTTCTGCATATATGACAATGTACAATTTCAACACATGAGTATATAGAACTCGAATCATACTGGATATATTTATAAAGCAAAGCATTAGTTAAAGCAGCCACTAATGGGCATGAATTCAGTACAAAAGCTCTTAGGAAAATTCTATTTTCCAAATCACTTTTAACATAGTTGAGTCGAGACTCATTTCATATTCTTTATCGCATTCTATCAAATCATTTGCACTACTAGCCACAATCATAACTTAAATTATTGGCACATTGGCCACACTCTATGTCCCCAATTCACTTATTTCATTTCCAATCACCTTTATATGTTATCAACAATAAGACATTTCCAATCAAGACTTTAGGCACACATATGAGCAATTTTGAGTCTTAAGCATATCGAGTATTTTTCTCTCACGCAATTGGTATACTAGTTCTCATTTAAAACACGACTCAAAGCCACAACATTTTAATATGCAACCCATACTTTAAAACTTACGGAAACATTATGGAATTCAATTCCAAGAGAAAAAGTTTAGCCAACATACCTCAAATTCTTCCCTTAATGATACTACAACGATGCACTACACTAATCAACTTCAATCTACAATAACAACATCCAATGAGACCAATATTAGTAACAAATCCCATAGGTTCATTGTATTCATAAATTTCATCGCCAAGATTACCATTCACCTTCTTTCTTATTTTCTCAAAAGTACTATTCATGCCATGAACTAGAGTTTTATAATCCAATCTTTCAACCATTAAAACTTGTAACAAATGCTTCAAATACTTGTAAATACTCATAATAAACGAGTTTGAAGCATTGGAATTACCTCTAGTAGATCAATCTTGAAAAATCACAACTTTGGTGATTTTTGTGTTCTTGAGGATTTGATGATAAAATATTATATTTGGATGTAAGAATGATGTTAGAACTCATGTATATTGAGTAATAATCAACCCAAAACATCATTAACAACTTACCTTTATCGATTGGACTTGATTTGAGCTCAAAATTGCCCCTTTAATTCAAGAACCCTAACCCCCAAATACACAAAATACCCTATTTACCCGACCTTGTATTTATAGGCCCAGATTTCTGGGTTTCGGATGCGGCCATGGATGCTTCGCATCCTTACTTCACCCCTCTTTGAAGCTCAGATGCGGACCTGGACACTATGGCAGCACTTCACTGCCAGCCTCTCTTTCGGACGCGGCCTTGGATGCTTCGCATCCGCAGGCTCCTCCGCCAGCCTTTGGTAATTTGGTCATAACTTCTTGTAAGAATGTCCAAATGACAAACGATTTGAAGCGTTAGAAACTAGACTCAAGACCTTTAAATTTATAGGTCATACATCACCTAAGTCCTTTGGTCTTGTGCGTACTCATTTGGAACTTTAGTCTATCATGAAATTTCCAACTTGACTTGGACTTAGGGCTCTCCTTAGACACCACATCACTTATAATATGCCTCGTACACTTATTATCATATCCAATTAATATCCATTATATTAATAGTCCTTGTCTGCATATAAAATAATATAATGAGTGCACATCAACTTTCTTACTAGAGCTCAAGTACTTCAAAATTTTCTGGGGTGTTACAACGAGTATGTAAGGAATGAAAGTCAGTAAATAATAGACATGAGAGAAACATGGAGTAAAAGACAACTCTGCATAGCTCTGTGAATCATTTCATTTTTATAATGTCATGCATATACGTATAAATGTCATACCATGCATAGGTATACATGTTCATAACATCATCAAGCCTCTGAGGTCATCCCATCATATCATTTCGGTCACTGTGGGCAAATCATCAACGTATACCAGCTGATCAGGTGGTGGTGCATATATAATGCCGTAGCCTTTTTCCATATCCCATATACATATAATATACATATATACGCGTATATAACTCCATCTGGTCATGGGTCAATGTACATGTATAAATGTATGAAATGCATAAGAAATACGTTAATAAGATTTTCTCAGAATGTCATAAATATAATATGCATGTCGGATAAATTTTATCAAATACATATTTTTTTGAGACCCATGAATAGAAGATATAATAATAATTCACATGGGGAATCAAGAATATAGACACCCTTAATATTTCTATGAATAATCATTTATGGAAATTGTGCATTTGCTCTTTTCGTTCGTGTCGTATAGATCATGCCAAAAGAAAGAAGGGATAGCCTTAACATACCTGGAGTAGGGAAAAATCCGTATAATATTCTTGAGAAGGATTGCACCATACTCCCTTGGAATTGCAAAATCCCGTTGTTATTACGCAGTGCAATTTCGTATGGATTTCTTTACAAATCTAAGAACTACCGTTGCTATTGTAACATGAAGTCTCATATGAACTTCCAAAATCTCCTCCAAAAAGAAGTCTTGCATGAATTGTGTTAGAAGTAACTCACGTTTATATCATAAACCTTAACTCTCCATTTTCTAACATTTAAATTATTGAAAGGAGGATCTCTAAGTTACTAATAAAGAACCAAACAAAAGTACTTATACAAAGGACTCTTACGTGTAAGGAAGGCAAATTTTGTCTTATGAATCATCATGTCTCTTGGTGCCACCAAGTTACATGGCTTTAAGAGTCATTAATTTGTGACTTGATGGCTGCCACATTAGGAAGACTTAGCTTTATCCATTTATGCCTAATTACTCAATTAGGTTAATTACTTAATTAATCTCCTACTAAAAATCCATAATTACCTAATTATCCATATAATTAAAAATTATCCCAGTAAGTGCCAAGCCTAACCTCGGTCGAGTAGTGACGAGGTCAGGTCGAGGCCCTACTGGTAAATATATAATTAAACAATATAGAGTGTAATATCGCAATAAAATAAAGGCTAAAATTTAACAACAATGAAATCATAGAAGGTAACAGCTTAGTACACAGAAACACAACAGGGGATCTCCCGAGATACCGTCTCGAAGTCCCAAATATAAATGTGCAGGGGGATCTCCCGGAATACCGTTTCGTAGTCCCAAAGTAAATAAGCAGTACAGGCGGATCTCCCGGAATACCGTTCCATAGTCCCAAAGTAAATATGCAGCGCGAATGATAGCAATACAACTACATCACGAAATTCTTACAGTTTAGACTAAGTACTAGTCAGGGAAGAAGCAGGAAATTCACTAAGCATGTTGCACATAATTCACATATACAATTAAGACACGTAGACATGTTGTATTAGACTAGACATGATAGCAACACATATTGGAATAAATCAATTAAGAATGAAAATAGATTAGTGTTCATTAAAATGGTATAACTCAAAATAACAGGAAAACATGTTGCTGCTCAGTAAGAAAGAAAATTGGGTTTTACCACAACTAGCCCATATATGTACTCGTCACCTCACGTATACGACACTCACATATCATAATAGTTCCAAATCTTAAGGGGATTTCCCCCACACAAAGTTAGGCAAGCCATTTACCTCGAACCAAGCTCAATCAATCGGTCACAATGCCTTTCCCACAAATATTTGGCTCTGAATGGCCCAAATCTAGCCAAAAGCAATTACATATCATAAATACAACAATAATAGACTCATCTAATTAATAAAATCAACACTTTAACAAAAATCCCAAAATTAACTCAAACATTGCCCGTGGAACCCACGTCTCGGAATCGGGTAAAAGTTATAAAATAGGAAAGCCCATTCCACCACGAGTCTAACCATACCAAAATTACTAAATTCCGATATCAAATGGTCCTCCAAATCCACAAATCAAACTTCCAAATCCCTAGCTTCCAACTTCCAATTTTCACCTTAAATACACACTAACTAGATGGGAAATTACATGGCAAAGCAAGATTATTGATCAAAAATAAGCACAAGGAACTTACCTCAAGAGCTGCCTCGAAAATGCTCTCAAAAATTGCCCTAAACCGAGTTTGCAAAGTCAAAAATGAGAAAAAATCACGAAGCCCTTCTGTTTTAACCACTGCCCCGCACCTTCAGAACCTGGTCTCGCACCTGCGGGTGCGCTTGTGCGGAAATTGTTCGCATCTGTGCATTTCACTTTCCCCCTCTGCCTTCACACCTGCGATGAAAGGGCCACATTTGCGCGTGCGCGCCTGTAGAATTCCCTTCCGCTTCTGTGGACCTTGCGCACCTGCGAAGACCCCTAACGCATCTGCGGGCATCACAGATGCGGAAAACACCTCACACTTGCGACCCCTGGCACTCTTCCATTTTTCGCTTCTGCGCCAATTTGCTCGCACATGCGGGCTCGCACTTGCGGGCAGCCTTGCGCAGGTGCGATTACAACAGAACCAGCAAAGCACCAGATTTTCCTAAGTCCAATTTCATTCCGTTAAGCATCCGAAACACACCCGAGGCCCCCGAGACCTCAACCAAACCTACCAACCAATCCTATAACACCATACGAACTTAGTCGAGCCTTCAAACCACATCGAACAACACCAAAAATCATGAATTAAGCACGGATTCAAGCCTAAGTACTTAGAATTTTCCAAATTCTACAAACAATGTCGAACCGCGTCAAATCTAGTCCGAATTACCTCAAATTTTATACACAGGTCACAAATGACACTATGAACCTATAGCCACTTTCGGAAATCCATTCCGAGCTCGATATCCAAATTTCCACTATCGGCTGAAATCGCCGAAAAATCTAACTTTCGCCAATTCAAGCCTAAATCTACTACAGACCTTCAAAACACATTCCGGACGCGCTCCTATGATCAAAATCACTCAACGGAGCTAACAGAGTCAACAGAATTCCATTTTGGATCCATCTTCACATAGTTCCGACTATGGTCCAATTTCTAAGGCTTAAACTCACAACTAGGGACTAAGTGTCCCAAAACTCCCCGAATTCCATAACCAATCACTCCGAAAATTCCCAAAAGTAGAAACAAATGTGGGGAAAGCAGATATTAGGGGATCGGGGCTCTAATTCTCAAAATGACCGGCCTGGTCGTTACATCCTCCCCCTCTTAAAACAATCGTTCATCATCGAATGAGTATAAAGACATACCTGAAACTGTGAAAAGATGAGGGTACTAGCTGCGCATATCCTGCTCGGCCTCCCAAGTTGCCTCCTCGACCGATTATCCCCTCCATTGAACCTTTTTGGAAGAAATGTTCTTTGACCTTAGCCTTCTGACCTGCCTGTCTAAAATAGCCACTGGCTCCTCAACATAGGATAGATCCTTGTCCAATTGAACTGAGCTAAAATCCAACACATGGGACGGATCGCCGTGATATTTTCGGAGCATAGAAACATGGAATACCGGGTGAACTCCTGCTAGACTGGGAGGCAAGGCAAGCTCATAAGCAACCTCCCCAACTCGATGCAACACCTCAAATGGACCAATGAACCTTGGGCTCAGCTTGCCCTTCTTTCCAAACCTCATAACGCCCTTCATAGGCGAAACCCGAAGCAAGACTCGCTCTCCAACCATGAATGCCACATCGCGAGCCTTCCAGTCCGCATAACTCTTCTGTCTGGACTGGGCTGTGCGAAGTTTATCGTGAATCACCTTCACTTTTTCTAAGGCATCCTGAACTAAGTCCGTACCCAATAATCTGGCATCACCGGGTTCGAACTGGTCTATCTGAATGCTGGACTGATAACTGTTATTATAAGAAAACTCTGCAAGTGGAAAGAACTGGTCTCAAGCACCCCCAAAATCTATCACACATGCACAGAGCATATCTTCTAATATCTGAATAGTGCGCTCGGACTGCCCGTCCGTCTGAGGGTGAAATGTTGTGCTCAACTCAACCCTAGTACCCAACTCATGCTGTACAGCTCTCCAGAACCGTGATGTAAACTGCGTACCCCGGTCAGAGATAATAGATATCGGTACGCCATGAAGCCTGACGATCTCACAGATGTAGATTCGAGCTAGCTGCTCGGAAGAATAGGTAGTCATCACAGGAATGAAATGAGCCGACTTGGTCAACCTATCCACAATCACCCAATCTGCATCAAGCTTCCGCTGAGTCCGTGGGAGACCAACAACGAAGTCCATAGTGATCCGCTCCCATTTCCACTTCGGAATCTCTATCTTCTGAAGCAACCCACCTGGTCGCTGATGCTCATACTTCACTTGCTAGCAATTTAGACATCTAGCCACATACTCTACTATGTCTTTTTTCATCCTCCTCTACCAATAATGTTGCCTCAGGTCCTGATACATCTTCGCGACACCCGGATGAATGGAGTACCGCAAGCTGTGAGCCTCCTGAAGAATCAACTCACGCAAACTATCTACATTGGGCACACATAGTCTTCCCTATATCCTTAATGCACCATTATTCCCAATAGTAACCTCCTTAGCATCACCTTGTTGGACCGTGTCCTTAAGGACAAGCAGATGGGGGTCATCATATTGACGCTCCATGATACGATCATAAAGAGAAGACCGAGAGACCACACAAGCCAATACTCGACTTGGCTCAAAAATATCCAATCTCACAAACTGGCTGGCTAAGGCCTGAACATCCAACGCCAATGGCCTCTCTGCTGCTGGTAGATGCTAAACTCCCCAAACTCTCTGCCCGGCGACTCAAATCACTAGCCACCACATTGGCCTTCCCAGGGTGGTACAAAATAGTGATATCATAATCTTTAAGTAGATCCAACCACCTCCGCTGACGTAAGTTAAGATCTTTCTACTTAAAAAGATGCTGCAAACTCCGATGATCGGTGTAAATATCACAAAGAACACCGTACAAATAATGCCGTCATATCTTCACGGCATAAACAATAGATGCTAACTCAAGATCATGGACAAAATAGTTCTTTTCGTGCACCTTCAGATGTCTGGACGCGTAGGCAATCACCCTACCGTCCTGCATCAACACCGCGTCAAGACCAATCCGCGATGCATCATAATATACAGTATAAGACCCCGAACCTACAGGTAAAACCAATACTGGGGCTGTAGTCAAAGCTGTCTTGAGCTTTTGAAAGGTCTCCTCACATTTCTCTATCCACCTGAACGGAGCACCCTTCTGGGTTAGCCTAGTCATAGGTGCTGCAATAGATGAGAATCCCTCTACAAAGCGACGGTAATACCCCGCCAAACCAAGAAAACTTCGGATCTTTGTAGTTGAGGACGGCCTGGGCCAACTCTTCACTGCTTCCATCTTCTTCGGAACCACCTGGATCCCCTCACTCGATACTATATGACCCAAGAATGCCACTGAGTCTAACCAAAACTCACACTTTGAAAATTTTGCATATAACTTCCTTTCTCTCAAGGTCTGAAGTGCAGTCCTCAGGTGCTGCTCATGATCCTCCCGACTCCGGGAGTATACCAGAATGTCGTCAATAAACACAATGATGAATGAGTCAAGATAAGGTCGGAACACACTGTGCATCAAGTACATAAAAGCTACTGGGGCATTGGTCAGCCCAAAAGACATAACAAGAAACTCATAGTGACCATATCTGGTCCTGAAAGCAGTCTTTAGGATATCTGGCTCCTGAATCTTCAACTGATGATAACCTGAACGTAAGTCAATCTTGGAAAATACTCTAGCACCCTGTAACTGATCAAATAAGTCATCAATACGAGGCAATGGGTACCTGTTCTTCACTGTGACTTTGTTCAACTGGCGGTAATCAATACACATCCGCATAGAACCATCATTCTTCTTCACAAATAAGACGGGAGCACCCCAAGGTGAGACACTGGGCCAGATGAAGACTTTATCAAGCAATTCTTGTAACTGCTCTTTCAACTCCTTCAATTCAGGAGGAGCCATACGATATGGAGGAATAGAGATGGGCTGAGTGCCCGGCAACAAATCAATGCCAAAATCAATATCTCTGTCGGGCGGCATGCCCGGAAGATCAGCTGGAAACACATCTGGAATGTCCCTCACTACTGGAACTGACTCCACTATAGGGGTATCAATACTGACGTCTCTCATATAAGCTAGATACACGTCACACCCCTTCTCAACCATTCGTTGAGCTTTAAGAAATGAAATAACTTTGGTGGGAGTATACTCTAAGGTACCTCTCCACTCTAACCGCGGTAAACCTGGAATAGCCAGTGTCACGGTTTTAGCGTGACAATCAAGAATAGCATAATGGGGTGACAACCAGTCCATGACCAAAATAATATCAAAGTCCACCATGCTGAGCAATAATAAATCGGCTCTTGTCTCAAAACCACTAAGAGCAATCAAACACGACTGATACACACGGTCCACAATAAGAGAATCTCCCATAAGAGTAGATGCATAAATAGGGGAACTCAAAGAATCTCGAGGTACACCCAAATACAGAGCAAATTAAGAGGACACATAAGAATATGTAGAGCCTGGGTCAAATAATACCGATGCATCTCTATGACGGACCGGAACAATACCTGTAATGACAAAATCAGAAGCAACTGCCTCTGTACGAGCAGGAAGTGCATAATATCAGGCCTGGCCTCCCCCTCTAGGGCGACCTCCACCTCGAGATGGTTGAGCAGGTGGGGTGGCAGCTGGTGTTGTAATCATAGCCTGAGGACCCGGTGGGGCACACTATGGCTAAAAAGTCTGTGGAGGTGCACCTCTCCTAATCCTGGGGCAATCCCTTACCATGTGGCGAGTGTCGCCACACTCAAAACAAGCTCTGGGAGGGCGTGGCTGCTGTGACTGGCTCGGGCCAAGTCTGCTGGACTGGCCGCTAGGAACACCCCGTGCAAGAGGCACACTAGATACTGTCAGTGCATAATAAGGCTCCTGGGGTCTAGAAGGAGCTGGAACACCGCTGGAGGCTGGAAGAGCTGAATGAACGGGGAGGCTCATATAACCCCTACCATGGCAAGCTGCTGGGGCACGAGCTCCCGAATAATAACCAGCCTCTCGATACCTCTTGGCCTCCCTCTCCTCTCTATCCCGGGCAAACATGCCCTCGAATCTCCTAGCAATACCCATAACCTGCTGATAAGAAATATTCATCTCTAATTCCCTGGCCATACTACTCCGGATGCTGGGATGGAGACCCTCAATAAACCATAGAACCCTCTCTCGAACTGTGGCAACTAAGTCCGGTGCATGTCGGGCCAAATCACTTAAGCGAACTGCATACTCTAACACAGTCATAGCACCCTGGCGCAGCTGCTCAAACTCTGTGCGCCATGCTTCCCTGAAGCTCTGAGGGACATACTCTCTCAAAAACATGTCTGAGAACCGAGTCCAGGTAAGTGAAGCTGCCTCAGCCGGACTACTTAATTCATAAGCACGCCACCACTGATAGGCTGCTCCTCTAAGCTGGAATGTAGTAAAAGAAACCCCGCTCGTCTCCGCTATGCCCAGAGTACGGAGAATACGATGACACTCCTCCAAAAAACCCTGATCATCATATGTAGCCAATCCGCTGAAGGTAGGTAGGTGGTACTTCTTGTACCTCTCAAGTCTAAGCTGCTCTGCCTCAGAAGCTGCTGCCCTAACCTCGGGCTGAGCTGGAGCTACCGGCTGCATTGGTACAACCTCTGGAACTTGGTCGACCTGAATCCGCTGCTCTGGAGTACCGGCGACGGGAGTCTGTGCTCCTCCCCCTGCCTGAGATGTGGCAGGAGCAAGTGGAATCAATCTAGCCTGAGCTAAGGTGCTGAACATGCTTAGAAACTGGGCTAGAGTCTCCTGGAGGGCCGGTGCAGCAACAGGTATCTCAGGTGTCTGCCCTCCAGCTTGAGCTACTGGGGGCTCCTCTGTAGCAGCTCGTGCGGGTGCTCTAGCTGCACCACGTGGACGTCCTCGGCCTCTACCCCGGCCTCTCGCAGCTCTAGCAGGGGTCGCGGGTGCCTATTCATCAGATCCGCTTGTACGTGTCCTCACCATCTGTGAGAGAATAGAATACAGAAATTTAGAATCTCTGAAGTCAACAATTTTCGCACGACAAGGAATCAAAGTAGTGAAATTTTCCTAACAGTTTTATAGCCTCCCGAAGATAAGTACAGACGTCTCCGTACCGATCCGTGAGACTCTAATAAATCGGCTTGTGACTTATGACACCTACGAACCTAGAGCTCTGATACCAACTTGTCACAATCCAATTTCCCCTCCGTGTGACATCGTGACGACACCTAGTCTCTACAACTAGGTAAGCCTAACATTTTGCAGAATATTGAAATAAAAATAAAAATTTAACCAATTATTCAAAATACACAACAAATCCCAAAACTCGGAACATCGTGAATCATAAACTACAGAAGGAAAAATTTAGTGTCTCTATACCGAGGTCTGCGGATGCGACAGATATACCTTGAAGTCTCCAAAGCTGTCCCGGCTCACTGATAGTGCGGCTGATAAGTTACACCTGGATCTGCACATGAAAATCGTATGCAGAGAGTAGCATGAGTACACCACAATCGGTACCCAGTAAGTGCCAAGCCTAACCTCGGTTGAGTAGTGATGAGGTCAGGTCAAGGCCCTACTGGTAAATATTTAATAAAACAATATAGAGTGTAATACCGCAATAAAATAAAGGCTAAAATTTAACAACAATGAAATCATAGAAAGTAACAGCTTAGTACACAGAAACACAACAGGGGATCTCCCTAGATACCGTCTCGTAGTCCCAAATGTAAATGTGCAGGGGGATCTCCCGGAATACCGTTCTGTAGTCCCAAAGTAAAGTGAAGGGGGATCTCCCGGAATACCGTTCCGTAGTCCCAAAGTAAATGTGCAGGACAGGAGGATCTCCCGGAATACCGTTCCGTAGTCCCAAAGTAAATAAGCAGTACAGGGGGATCTCCCGAAATACCGTTCCGTAGTCCCAAAGTAAATATGCAGCGTGAATGATAGCAATACAAATACATCACTAAATTCTTACAGTTTAGACTAAGTACCAGTCAGGAAAGAAGCAGAAAATTCACTAAGAATGATAGCTACACATGATTAGACTAAACATGATAGCTACACATATTGGAATAACTCAATTAAGAATGAAAGTAGATTATTGCTCATTAAAATGGTATAACTCAAAATAACAGGAAAACTTGTTGCTGCTCAGTAAGAAAAAAAATCGGGTTTTACCACAACTAGCCGGTGTACGTACTCGTCACCTCACGTACACGACGCTCACATATCATAATAGTTCCAAATCTTAAGGGGATTTCCCCCACACAAAGTTAGGCAAGCCACAAACTCAAAATAACAGGAAAATATGTTGCTGCTCAATAAGAAAATAAATCGGGTTTTACCACAACTAGCCCGTGTACGTACTCGTCACCTTATGTACACAGCGCTCACATATCACAATAGTTCCAAATCTTAAGGGGATTTCCCCCACATAAAGTTAGGCAAGCCACTTACCTCGAACTAAGCTCAATCAATCGGTCACAATGCCTTTCCCACGAATATCCGTCTCTGAATGGCCCAAATCTAGCCAAAAGCAATTACAAATCATAAATACAACAATAATAGACTCATCTAATTAATGAAATCAACACCTTAACAAAAATCCCAAAATTAACTCAAAAATTGCATGTCTCGGAATCGGGTAAAAATTACAAAATAGGAACGCCCATTCCACCACGAGTCTAACCATACCAAAATTACTAAATTCTGATGTCAAATGGTCCTCCAAATCCACAAATCAAACTTCCAAATCCCTAGCCTCCAACTTCCAATTTTCACCTTAAATACACACTAACTAGGTGGCAAAATACTTGGCAAAGCAAGATTATTGATAAAAAATAAGCACAAGGGAATTACCTCAAGAAATGCCTCGAAAATGCTCTCAAATATCGCCCTAAACCGAGTTTGCAAAGTCAAAAATGACAAAAATCACAAAGCCCTTCGGTTTTAACCACTGCTCAGGTAATTCCGCACCTGCGGAACCTGGGCTCGACCCTTCGGGTGCACTTGTGCGGAAATTGTGCGCATTTGTACAATTCACTTGCCCCCTCTGCCTTCGCACCTGCGATGAAAGGGCCGCATCTGCACGTGCGCGCTTGCGGAATTCCCTTCTGCTTCTGCGGACCTTGCGCACCTGCGAAGACCCCTAACGCATCTGCGGGCATCGCAAATGCGGAAAACACCTCGCACCTGCGACCCCTAGTACTCCTCCATTTTCCGCTTTTGTGCCAATTTGCTCACACATACGGGCAGCCTTGCGCAGGTGCGATTACAGCAGAACCAGCAAAAGCACCAGATTTTCCTAAGTCTAATTTCATTCCGTTAAGCATCCGAAACACACCCGAGGCCCCCGAGACCTCAACCAAACCTACCAACCAATCCTATAACACCATACGAACTTAGTCGAGCCTTCAAACCACATCGAACAACACCAAAAATCATGAATTAAGCACGGATTCAAGCCTAAGTACTTAGAATTTTACAATTTCTACAAACGATGCCGAACCACGTCAAATCTAGTCCGAATTACCTCAAATTTTACACACAGGTCACAAATGACTCTACGAACCTACAACCACTTTCGGAAATCCATTCCGAGCTCGATATCAAAATTTCCACTATCGGCCAAAATCGCCGAAAAATCTAACTTTCGCCAATTCAAGCCTAAATCTACTACAGACCTCCAAAACACATTCTGGACGCGCTCCTAAGCTCAAAATCACTCAACGAAGCTAACAGAGTCGACGGAATTCCATTCCGGATCCGTCTTCACATAGTTACCACTACGGTCCAATTTCTAAGGCTTAAACTCACAACTAGGGACTAAGTGTCCCAAAACTCCCGGAATTCCATAACCAATCACTCCGAAAATTTCCAAAAGTAGAAACAAATGTGGGGAAATTAGATATTAGGGGATCGGGGCTCTAATTCTCAAAACTACCGACCGGGTCGTTACATAACATCTCATTTCCGAGCATTCATCAATTTATTTATGGCGTACTTTCACGTACGAAAACATGGGGTGTTACATCAAACTTCTCAAAATCATCCAAATTTCCAACTTTCGCCAAGTGACCCTAAAATGACCTACGGAACTCCAAATCCACTTTCGTATGCGCTTCTAAGGCCAGAATCATCATACGGAGCTATTCCCAAACACAGAATTCTAAACGGAAATCGATAACATTGAAATGCACTTCAACCCAAATTTATGAAATTCTTTCAAATGCCAACCTTCCACAATAGGCACCAAAACGCTCCCGGGTCGTCCAAAACTCGATTCGTACATACGCCCAAGTCCAAAATCATCATACGAACTTTTTGGAACCTTCAAATCCCGATTCCGAGGTCATTTACTCAAAATTCAAACATTAGTCAATTCCTCCAACTTGAAGCTTCTGAATTTAGAATTTTCTCTCCAAATCAACTCTGAACTTCCCGAATTCCAATTCCAACCACACGTACAAGTCATAATATCCGAAGTGAAGCTACTAATGGCCTCAAACCGCCGAATGACGCGCTAGAACTCAAAACGACCAGTCAGGTTGTTACATTCTCTCCTACTTAAACATACGTTCATCCTCGAACGTGCTAAGCATTGCTATAGAGTTGTCCGAAATCACTGTTTAATACCTCGTTCACCTACCCGTGCTACCACAACCCAGCTGAGCACATTAACTTGAGCCAGTCTAAAGACCCTCCCTTTTATGTAGTCAAGTAAGACTTAGAGCCAAATTCCAACATCCAGAATTCTCCACCATGCCTGTTTCCAACATACGAACACCGTATCAATCACTACACGATGTACCAATACATTATTGCATACCTTTGCTGAATTCACACCCTGCACCGCATAATTCACATGACCATAATAACGTCCTCCGATAACAATAGCCGAAATTCCACGAATCTGATGCCCACAACACACCTCATGACACATATAAGTCCTGTTCCAACTCTTGTAATGCTGCCACGACGGAAGAGATGTGTAAAACTCATAATCACCTGCCAAATAAATGATTCGTGGAGTCTCTCCTCCTGACAAGAACCATTACCTCATTATGAACCAAATAACGCTATTTTCTCTTTAATACGCTTCATATAAATCTGATCGCACTGATCCTAGGTCCAATAATCTCATCTCACCCAGTATAAGCTGCTCAGGCAATAAGACACCTCATATACTGCCAAAAATCTCATATGATGCCACAATGTGCCCACAAGCTACAAACTCAAATGTGATACATAAGGAAAACGAACTCTGGGAAGGACTACTCAACCCACGTAACTAATTAAACAACCGAAATGATGTTATGAACCCACACATGATACCGTTGCGGCGTGCAACCCGATCCAACCATGATACCCGTGGCAGCGTGCCACTCAGTCCACACATAATAATCTAAAGTAAACACACATCGAGCAGTAACGCTTATACTCATGAAATGCCTGAATATCGGCCACAAGCACGCCAAGTGCATAATACAATTATGGGGAGACGGATAGCGTCGTACACTACGAAACCCAAGCACATCTAAGGTGCAATAAATGACCTGCATCTCGAGAGCCATCCTGCTCTCACAATCACCACAAACTACGTGGGACCTCGATACGTGTGCAAATAATAAAACTGTCTCACAACCCACATGGCACAATAGAGATTACACGGAATAGCTGACGACGAAAATAACATCCAAAGCCCGAAGACTCCTCCGTAAGCAACACTATGCCGAATGAACACACGCGGCCTGATGTAGAGCACACATTCATATTTAGACCTATCAATGGACCTCAAGCCGATTCGGATCGTACCGTACTGGGATAATAACCCTTAAAGGATCCACAATAACCCTTGACACATAAGAATAGCCGTCAAATCCAGAACAAACTCACATAGTCCACACCCCAAGGAATAGAATGCCTCTCAGGCATAAACTCTCACACGAGCGATAGTACCATAATCCCCATACTTGGTTTCAATCTTTAATCAATCAAGTGACTACATGTCACACTTGTACAATCTTCCCGTGGGATATGCTCCCACGACCTTCCGCATCAGGTAGCAAAGTCTGCACATCCATACCACCAGTCATACTAATGTTGTAAAGCAAATCAATAATTCGCAATTCAGTACACAAAGCCTCTTACACAGGACATCGTTCTCAGGTGATCATAAAGAAAATACCAGCTTACTCTGAACATCCTAATTCTTCCCTGCTCATCCGAGCTCTTGACGTTATTGAAAACACCGAACCGCAACCTTGATCCCCAACTTCCAATTTCATATGCCGCTCACTGCACCTGACATGCCACTACGCGAGAGTACGAGAATTTCTCCACGAATCTTGAACCACCAATAGGATAAACACTCCATCATATAAAAACCTTTCACTTAACTCATTTCAGGAGAACCTTTGCAACACGCGATTGAATTCCATAACTGCGGGAAATACAAACCTCAAGTTGTGGTCTAAACCACCATAACTCTTCCGGGATCCATCTACTCATAACAGGCCATCCTAATCAGACACCTCCAAATCAATCAACTTACGGTGGCTGTCAAGCCCGCACGTACATCCACAAACCACCTGTATAACTTAACATTAACACGCCGAAGGAACTGATCACTGCTACAATCATGCTGATTCAAACCATTACTAACCAAACCAACTTCTTCTAATTTACTCTGGACTTGCCTTAGAAATAATAATAGCTCTATTAAAAATATAACGAACTCAATTCGCACTCATCCTGAGTGATCCGAATCACGAGACCACATCGTCTCAATACTCATGAACCATCTCATACTCTCCTTACGAGCACAATAGCATCTTCAACTGGTACACCCATTCTCATAGTTCCTCTACGACTCCAAAATTATTTTCTCCCATTTCTTCAATGCTTCACCGCAGACCGATGATAACATAGAACACTCCAAGTTCCTTTCATAATTCACTGCAAAATCTCGATACTTAACCACACCACGGACGCGAAGTCCTTAGGTGCTGCACTTTAATTCTTAAACCCACTAGAACTGTTATTGAGAGTCACCCACTCTGACCTGGTCCCGAACATAATCAAACTCTAGTGCGCTGCTAGCACGTGAATACACTATCATGGAAGCATAAACTCTAAGTCTTCCCAAAACCTGAACATGAATCGATAAGACCAAATGTAGCACATATTCCTCAAATCCTTTGATCGAATTACCACTGATGTTTTTGTTTCCTTAGTCATAATAAACCACAAACACACCGATAATCAGAATCCGCACAAGCAGACAACCACGCGATCCAATCGCAGATGGTGGGCTCCCCCACTTAGCTTTAAGCTACCATCACAAAATCTAGAGCCCACAATGATTCTTCCTTCTCAAATACCATGATCTCACACCATCAACCCACCAAATTCTCGCCATCCCATATTAAACTTTGCATAAACATTCTGAACCATCAGCCACAACCGCACATTCGACCTCCTGTTGGGTAGTAAGTAGAACTCTTTGTAGAAACTTCATCGAAATCATGTAACCGCTGACCTGCTCACAGGAGATAGCCCACCCGTAGAATTCCATACCGACATCTTCCCATATTGCTGCATGGGGTACAACTACCATGAAATCAGTAACCCTCCTGAGCCCATGTTCATCCACCAGCTGTACAAGTCTGTTTACACCCCATTGACATCAACTAAAAATCGGACAATACATTCTAAAATCGAAGTCATGTTGCATCCAAATAAAATCCGTGGACCTAGTCGCTGCCCACCATGATTCCCAAATTGCTCTAAACTTTCCTCAAGGCATGTGGTTATCCTGCCACAGAACCCATATGCTACTCTGCCACTCTCCCACTCTGGTTAAACCCGCTCCTTTAGGCAACTTCTGAACTTTTGCTTTTCATGCTTGACCTGCTAGTAATTCAACCATCGCGAAACACCTTCCGCCCTATCCTACCTCATCTTTCGCTGCCCAAATACTGTATCAAAGCAAATATCCATCACTGTAGCACCATACCTGGTAAATTGCTACCAACTCTAAGCCTCCTCGAAGATCATCTTTCCCGAGCCATCAACATTAGAAACGACGATTCAATTCTGAGGCCATCATACACCTGCCATATTTAACAACCGCTTCTTAGGAACTATTTCACGACACCCTGCCCGAAGGCAAATCAAAGAAAACCATAACACCAGCGAACTTTAATGCGTTCAACAAAAGACGACGACACCACATCAAAATGAGAATTCCTCCACACTCGAGAACATCAAGTCTCGCTACTCCATCAACCAAATCCCAAGCATCCATAGACCGATTGTCTTTCCTCCGCTGGAATTAAATGTTGTACCTCTGAATCATGCACTGAGAAAAACCCTCATTTCAAGTCATTCACTGCCTCGACATATAGACAAACAACCTACCATTTCATCAACACTATGCGATAACAATGTCTGAACATCATAGCAACCTGTGCATAGTCTTAAGACCATCAGAAATGCAGCTACTAAGCATAAATGACGAACACCCTTCCGCAAGAAGATGGTAATAACTTGCTCGAATGCGCAGGGAGAAACATCCTGCTCCACGTCTGTAGCACCACTACAACTCCTCGATGCCCAATTGACACGAGCATTGTACATCGTATAAGAATGAGTACGAAGGTAATAAAGGCATAAGCCTCAAAGGAATCAAATCGCACGATGAGGAATCAAGAAGGGAAGTGCTCCTAACAGCCCTGTAGCCTCTTGAAGATATGTACATACGTATCTGTACCGATCCGCAAGACTCAACTAGACTTGCTCATTACTCGTGAGACCTATGTGAAACCTAACGCTCTGATACCAAGTTATCACGACCCAAATTCCATTAGAGGTCGTGATAGTGCCTAACACCGCTGTCAGGCAAGCCCACAATAATTGACTAACTTAATTACTTATTTTAGTATTGTTGAAATCATAATTTCCCTCAATTAATTAATAGGATATAAAATTTACATAGTAAATGGAAATGTCTCCATAACTACCATATTGAACAACCCATAAGTACCCCCAAATCCCGGTGTCACAAGTGCATGAGCATCAACTAGGAAGAAAAATAAAATACAATATCTGTTCGAAATACAAATTGGACAGGAAAAATATATAAATAACTCTGAAGGAGACTCTCCTGGCTGTGGATCATAACATGGAATGCAGCTCACCTAAGTCCTCGCAATAACCACGCCTCTGCGCTCACAAGGCCACTAGACATATATGTACCTACACAAAAATGTGCAGCAAGTATAGTATGAGTACGTAAATGAACGCCTACCCAGTAAGTATCCAGTATAACCTCAAAGAAGTAGTGACGAGAGGTCGACTCCGACACTTACTATGGGCTAACAATAAGATGTCGATGTTATAATCAAGCATGGATTTTCATAATATATCTGAAAATTCAATAACCAGAAATAATAAACAATCCTTTTACTAATAGGAATTCCTGAATTTTATTCTCATCATTTAACAATTTATATCTCAATGAAGCAATGTCAAGTATTATTAGCTCCAAAGAGTTATAATGCGCAAGTCATGATGAGGTCATACGGCCCAATCCAACATAAATATTTAAACTGTGCATTGCCGAGGGTCAAACGACGCGAACCATAGATGCATCTATTTGCTGCCGAGGCATTTGGCTCGCTGCACAAAAGAGAAAATACATTTACAACAACCAATTCAAGATTTATTAAGGGGCAATTATTCAAGGAATGCCAAATTCTCATTAACGGTCAAGAAAATAAAGTTTAACCTTTTACAATTCCTTTATCAAGGTTAAATATGATTTAAGCGATTAAATTAACAAGTAGGGCGCAAACACCGCAAGTATAACATGATTTGGGTCCTAGACTACCCGAACATAAGCATAATAGTAGCTACGCATGGACTTTCGTCACCTCGTGCGTAAGTAGAAGCATATATTAAATCAATTTACCTATAGGGTTAATTACCTCTTACAAGATTAGAAAAGAGACTTAACTCGCTCCGAAATTTTATAACCAGCTCCAAAGCCTTTCCAACAACTCAAACCGATGCCCATCGCTCCAAAACTAGCCAATAAATATGCAAATTCATAAATATATACTCTAATACTCATTATAATTCAATTTACAACAATTTCCAACTGCGCTCGAAAAGTCGATAAAAATCACCATCGGCCCACGTGCCCGGATTTTGAAACTTTCCGGAGGTAGTCGCTACTCATAACATCATGAACTCGAATATATGATTCATTCTCAATTCCATGCCCAAATTCGTGGTCAAAATCCAAAAATATAAGTTTCTAGGTTTTCCTTCAAAATCCCAAATTTCTACAACTTTTCATGCTTGAATCCATATAAAAACCATGTATTTTATCTTGCAATGGATGGGAATAACTTACCTTGGCATAGATGATGAAAAACCCCTACTTGAAGCTCTCCAAAATCGCCTAACTAAGAGAGAATGGAAGAAAATGGGCCAAATCCCCGTTCTTAAAGAACCCTTCTGCCCAGCGACTTCTCGCACCTGCAGTCACTTGACCGCTTCTGCGGTTCTGCAGGTGCGGAAAATATTCCGCTTCTACGGAGATGCCCCCAGCTGCCCGCTTCCGCTTCTGCGCCTTCCCTTCAGCAGGTGCGGTCTCGCTTCTGCGGCACGATGACTGCATTTGCGATCTCAGCACTGCCCAACAAAAATTGCATCTGCGCCCCTTTTGGCCTCTTCTGCGGCTCCGCACATACGGCCAAAACCTCGCAGGTGCGGTTACACCAGAAGGCAGCTGCTCCAGCACTTCTTCAAAGTCCAAACTCGATCCGTTGGCCATTTGAAATCCACTCGAGGCCCTCGGGACCTCAACCAATTATACCAACGCATCCCAAAACACATTACAAACTTGGTCTAGGCCTCAAATTACATCAAACAACGTCGAAATCACGAGTCACAGCCCAATTCGATCTTAATGAACTTTAGAACTTCAAACATCTACATTCGATTCCGAAACCTATCAAATCACGTCCGATTGACCTCAAATTTTGCACACAAGTCACATTTGACATTACAGACATACTCCAACTTTTGGAACCGGAATCCGACCCTGATATCAAAAATTTCACTCCCGGTCAAACTTCTCAAAAATCAAAATCATCCAAATTTCCAACTTTCGCCAAATGACCCTTAAACGACCTACGGACCTCCAAATCCACTTCCGGACGCGCTCCTAAGGCCAGAATTATCATACGGTGCTATTCCCATACTTGGAATTCAAAATGGACATCGATAACATTAAAATGTTCTTCAACCCAAATTTATGAAATTCTTCAAAATGCCAACCTTCCGTAATAGACGCCGAAATGCTCTCGGTTCGTCCAAAACCCGATCCGGACATACGCCCAAGTCCAAAATCATCATATGAACCTGTTGGAACCTTCAAATCTCTATTCCGAAGTCGTTTACTTAAAAGTCAAACATTAGTTAATTCCTCCAACTTAAAGCTTTTGAATTTAGAATTTTCTCTCCAAATCAACTTCGAACTTTTCGAATTCCAATTCCGACCACACGTACAAGTCATAATATTCGAAGTGAAGCTACTCATAGCCTCAAACCGTCAAATGATGTGCTAAAATTCCAAACGACCGATCGGGTCGTTACAATCAAAGTAATACCATAATTGTCTATGTCCCACGGTGGGCGTCAAACTGTTTACCTGTAAAATAATACAGTTAAATTTGTAACATAGTTTATAGATACATGAAATAAATTGATCAAAAATATGAAGTAACAAGGAACAGAAATAAATTAATTAAGAATATTTGGAGAAAATATAAGCCTAATTGTGAATTGAGCCTCTCCGGAAGCAAGAACAAAAATATAGTATTGAGCAAAAAGATATTAATAGAATAAAGGAGTAAGTTTTTCCTTTTCCATACAAGTAATTCGTGTCTACAATGAGTACAAATTCCTATATTTATAGATGAATGCAGGGAGACAAGATCCTCAAATCAATCTCTTCTTTAATATGAATGAAGACCCCTCTTGATAGCTGCATAATAATTGAGTATAAATGCAAAGATTCTTTGTAATGACTGCTCCTTGAATGCTGCCTTCTTTAACTGATATCTTACTTTCAAAAGTTCATCTATGATTCCAATATCTTCGAAACTCATACAACACCGGTCATATTTTCTTAACTAGTGCCAGCTATTCGGTGACTCATAACCTATATGTCTTTACTGTCACATGTCAACTCGACAAATGTTCACCTGTCACTAATCAATTTTACCCTACACAGAAACACCAAGCGCAAGTGTTACCGGATTGTTGCCTAAAAATAAATATGTAATTCAAATTTATCCAAGTTGTTAGAAATTCAATTTTTATCAAGTTCTTTGTGTTATGAAACTATTTTTCGATTTGCACCTTGCACTTCTATTCTTTTATGATTTTTACTATAATATGGAGGAAGACATCAGAGGTTTGAACTTAAGTGTTTGAGAAGCTTCTGAGAGAGAAGAAGATGGTTTGGGAAAATAATCATCTCTACTATTTAATTGATAGGCAAATGTATATATACATAATCAGTTAAGACTAATGAAGAAGATTATTGTAACTTCCTCTAATTATTTCACTAATTTGTGACTAACCACCTAATTAACTTATGCTAGTAGTTACATGGATGTCATACAAGAAGGAATAATAAATAAGTAACTGACTCCCACATGTACTCCTTTGCACTGCTAGTTGTTGCACTTGTTATCTCACAATACTCCCCCTCAATATGGAGGGTGTAGTATGTTGAGAACCCCCCGACTTGGTAAGAAGATGAACATAATGCACATGACCTAAACCTTTGGGTAATAAGTCTGATATTTGAACCTTGGTGTGCACATATATTGTTTTCACCATTTCAGTCTTGATCTTGTCCCTAATAAAGTGACAATCAATCTCTATGTGTTTTTTCCATTCATAAAAAATTGGATTAGCTGCAATTTGCATTGCAGTTTTACTATGAATAAAAACAGTCACTTGACTTATTATATTCACTCTCAATTCTTTGAACATTTCAAGCAACCTAATTATTTCTGCTACAGTTTAAGTCATGCTTTTATATTCTGCTTCAGCTGAGCTCCTAGATATTGTCGGTTGCTTTTTTGATTTCCATGAAATTAAAGACTCACCAAACTTCATAATGTATCCTATTACTGGCCTCCTAGTGTTGGGACATACAACTAAGTCTAAGGCACACTAACAAGTCAGCTCCTGTGCAACCCCAGTCTTCAATCAAATTCCTTGCTCTAGTGAATTCTTCAGATACCTGATAAGTCTTGTTGCAGCTTCCCAGTGGGATCTCTTTGGCCTTTACATGAACTGGCTCAAAGTCTAAACAACAAAGTTGATGTCTGGCCTAGTAATGGTAACATACATTAGTTTTCCTACTATCCTTTGAAATAAACTGATGTCGTGTAGAATTTCATCTCATGTGTGACAAACTACATTGTCACACTCCATAGTTGTCAGCCTTGAGTTGGACTCCAATGGTGTATTGACCGGTTTTGCTCTCGTTAATCCCATGACAAAATTTAGTTCAAGCACATAATCTCTTTGATTTAGAATCATTCCAATCTTTGATCTCAACACCTCAATGCCTAAGTAATATTTTACTTTAACAAGATCCTTCATTTTGCTTCATTAATTAGTTCAGTGCTACTTCCTTTGATAAGAAAATAGTCCATATAGACTAAGATAATTTTCATGTCTTGTCCTTTTATTAATGTAAATAAGAAATAATCATAACTGCTTTGCTTAAAATCAGCATCCAACAAGGCATCAATCAATTTAATGTTCCATTGCTTGGAAGCCTGGTTTAGGCCATATAGAGATTTGAGCAATTTACAAACCTTGTGCTCCCCCTATCTTCTAAAATCATTTGACATCTCCATGTAGACCTCCTCACACAAATCACCTTGTAGGAAGGTATTATACACATCTATTTGAAATAAATTCTTATAATTGGAGACTCCAAGAGCTATCCATGACCTTATTATCACCATTTTTACAACAGATGATAAAGTGTCATGATAGTCTAGACTCTCTTTTGGCTATATTCCTAGCCTAGCCTTAAACCTTTTAACTTGCCCATATTCCTGGTATTTAATCTATTACACTCATTTTGATCCTACAATATTTTTTTTATTTGGCGGTTCTACCACCCCCAAGTATTATTATCCTCAAGTGACTTGATCTTCTATTTTATTACTTATATTCACCTTCTATATTTGGATGTTTTCTTGAAATTCTGAGGTTCCACAAGTGTGGAGAATTTTGCAAGGTAACTTTGATAGGTTGACTTGGTATTTTCATATGATATATAATTGAAAATAGGATACTTGCTCTTAGTGGATTTTATGGTTGCATAGTCTTTCATCCAGACATACTGTTTAGAATCTCTTGTGAAATTTTTAAGAGTTGGAGAATAATGTGATGACTCTGGTATCTCAGGCAATGGCTCTATAATCTCGGGTTTAGAGAATCCATCTTCTTTATCACCAGAATTACAAGAAGTGGAATCAACATTATCTATAGCAGATACTGCATCAGAAGTTTGAGCCAAGTGAGGAACCTGCTCGGGTTTACCAGGAATAGGTAAAAGATCAGTGTGTGATGTAGGATGTACAGAATGTTGAGTGGCAAAAGGGAACTCAGTCTCCTAAAATGTGGCATCCCAGCTAACAAAAAGACTGATTGGAAGTTAATTCCATCAAGATATAGCCTTCTTGTGTCTTTGAATAGCCCATAAAATAGCTGATATTTCCCTCTCTGCAAACTTATCCCCTCTCACAACATTGGTAGCATAACATAAACATCCAAAGACCCTCATATGACCCAAGGATGTTTTCCTTTTATAGAGTAATTCATAAGGGCTTTTACCCCTAGTAACATTGGAATTCAACCTGTTCATCAAGTACACTACAGTCTTGACACATATGCCCTAATATTTAATACGTACCTTGGACTGAAATCTCAGGTCTCGAGCTATGTTCAAAACGTGCATGTGCTTCCTCTCAACAACTCCATTCTGTTGAGGAGTATTCACACAACTGATCTGGTGAAGTATCCCTAGGTCTTGAAGAAGAGTATTACATTGAGAGTTGAAGAACTCCGTGCGATTATGAATCCTAAGAACCTTTATCACTATATCAAAATGAGTCTTCACCATAGGTATGAAGGATTTAGGGTATTTTTGGTAAGGGAAAGAATATTTTCTCATTTTCTTATATTTGGTTGACATAAATGGTTTGAAAAATATTTTTCCTATAAACTTATTTTTTTCTAATTGGGGAGAAATATTTTTCCTAAAATTTGAAGGGAAATTTTTTTCCTGAAGATAAAACACGCGTCTCGCTTCCCCCCCTCCCCCGATGCCCCTTCCCGAATCAGTCATTCTCTCTTTTCGGTCTCTCTTCACTCCAATCTCTCTCTTTCAGTCTAGGGTTCTAAGAAACTCTCCTCTGCCGCAACATCAATCTAGAATTTTAGAGAACCTCTATCCTGTTCTTCTCCGCTCTCCGCCGCACCAATCTATCATTTTTT
The DNA here is from genome assembly GCF_000390325.3 of Nicotiana tomentosiformis. Classification (NCBI taxonomy): domain Eukaryota; kingdom Viridiplantae; phylum Streptophyta; class Magnoliopsida; order Solanales; family Solanaceae; genus Nicotiana; species Nicotiana tomentosiformis. Next base: position 41,076,421 of record NC_090823.1, read on the forward strand.
GGAAACAAGGTATTTTCCATTTTCCGGTGATGTTCTGCGATGTAATTTGTAGCTTCCATTTTTTTTATTTTCTGTTGTGTAATGACCCGATCAGTTATTTTGCTTTCTAAATCTCCATTTACCTATTTAATACTTCTCATATGTGATGTTACTATTTTATGACTTACGGGGATGGTTGATTTGGTTTTGGAAGGGTTCGGGTTAAAATCAGAATACTTCATTCCTTATTAGTGGCCTAAGGTGGCAAAGTTATACTTGAGTCAATATTTTACGTAAACGACCTCAAAACCGGGATTTGATGATTCCAATAGGTTCGTATGATGAATTTGGACTTGGGTGTATTTTCGGATCAAGCTTCGGGTAATCCGGGAGCGTTTCAACGCTCAATGTTGAAAGTTGGTGCCTTGAAGGTTTTAAAGTTTCTTAAGTTTTGTTTGAAGTAGACTTTGGTGATATCAATATTTATTTGGGATTCCGAGCCTAGAAATAGGTTTGTATGGTGATTTATGACTTGCATGTAAAATTTGACATCATTTCGAGTAGTCTAAGTATTATTCGTCGCGTGCGGAGCTAGTTGAAGAAGTTTGAAGTTCATAAGTTGATTAATTTAGTTTTAGGGTGTGATTCTTAGTTTCGATGTTGTTCTATGTGTTCCGAGACCTCGAGCAGGTCTGTATTATGTTTATGAACTTGTTGGTATAGTTGGACGGGGTCCCGAGTGGCTCGAGTGTATTTCGGACCACCCAAAGTTAAGTCCAAATTGCAGAAATTTCTGGTGCTGGTTTATTTCTTTGCGAACGCGGAAGGCCCCTCGAATTTGAGATGAAGGATTTGGGGGCTGGGTAATCTTGATCTTCATATTCGCGAAGTAAGGGTCATGTTCGTGAAGACTGGGGACCTGTGGCCTTCGCGTTCGCTATGACCGTCTTGCATTTGCGAATAAGGGACTGGGTCTGGGGGGTCAGATGGCCTTTCCCCTTCGTGTTCGCAAAGAGCCGGTCGCATTCATATAGTTATGACTGGGCTAGCCTTCATGATCGTGAGGCTCTAACCGTGTTCATGTAAATGGCTTTGGGGGCGAGGAGCAGGTTTGCCTTCGCGATCGCGAAGAAGGAACCATTGGGCAGAAACATGTTTTAAATCGGGGCTTAGGCTCATTTTCTCTCATTTCACTTCGGGTTGGCCAATTTTGGAGCTCTTGGAGAGGGATTTTTCACCTAGCATTTTAAGGTAAGTGATTTCTACTTAATGTGAGTTTAACACATAGATTATGGGTAGATGTTAACATGTAAATTATGGAAATTATAGGACTTTGTTGAAAAACCTAGGTTTTGGTAAAATTGGATTAGACCACGAAAATAATTATGGGATTGAGTACAAATTATATATTTGAGTTCGTAAGGTTATGGGTAATATTTATCTACAAATATTTTCGGAATCCGAGCACGTGGGCCAGGGGTGACTCTTAGAAATTTTTCAAATTGGTTGGGTGATTACTCTAATAATTAAATTATGAACTTTTGAGCACATATTGATTAGTTTGTATGTCCTTTTGCTAGTTTCGTATTGCTAGGCACCAATTTGAGGCTATTAGTGTGATTTGAGGACCGGGAAGAGTGCTTGAAAATCAGGTAAGTCTCTTGCCTAACCTTGTAAGAGGGAATTAGTCCCATAGGTGTTTAAATTATTATTTTCTAATAATTTGTGGGTGCTACGTACGCACGAAGTGACGATAGTCCGTACGTAGCTAAAATCATGTTATGTCCTGGTATACATAGGACTTTATTATGCAAAACTTGTACTATTTGAACTTAGCTTGTTAGTTTAATTACATGTATTAATAAGTGAAACTTGATTAGAGATTATGTTAGACCGAGCTTCACTACTTTGAGTTTTGGCGAAATGTTTAATTATTGATAGAAAATTTATTTTCCTTTATGTGCTTATCTTGGTGTTGTAAATGTATGTTCCGTAGTCCGAAGAGTTCCCTATTCCTGTGGATTGGGCCGAATGCCTTGAAAATATTATATATAATGAGATTCCTCTATGGAACGGTCTATACGACCTTGGTAGCGTATGCACACAATTATTATGGATCAAGCCATACGATCTCAACATAACTCGTGCGTGATGTCACTAAGAGTCCGGTTGTACTTGATATTTCCTTCATGACTTGAGAATTAATAAATACTTGATGATATTTATGGGTTTTAAATTGATATTTTATTAAGGAATCATTTATTTAATGCTTCTTAATCCATTATTACTTTTGTATTTCCTGCTTATTTATAGTTCTTGCACTTTATTTATTGACCTCTAGTAAGTTTCGAAGTCGATCCCTCGTTACTACTTCTTCGAGGCTGGACTAGATACTTACTGGGTACGCGTTATTTTATGTACTCACGCTGCACTTCTGCACAAATTGTGCAGGTACAGAGGTAGGTACATTTGGCGTCCATCCAGACATGCACCCGCATTATCCAGAGGCCTAGTGGTGAGTTGCTTTCTGATCCATTCTACAGCACTCGGAGCCTCCTCTTGTTGTACTTATTATTTCTGTCTATTTTACTTCAAACTGTAGGTGTAGGACTTTTTGTATATTCTACTAGATTGCTTGTGCACTTGTGACACCATGGTTTGGAAATTTCTAGTAGATGTTCGTGATTTTGTCTATTGATATTACTACTTCACCCTCATATTTTATTTTATGCCTTATATCACTTTGCCGTTTTATACTTGATTTTCTCTATTGAATAAAATCCATGATTTTAAAAGTAATAAAATGAATAGTTAAATAGATAGTTCACTATTGGCTTGCCTAACGGCGACGTTGGGTGCCATCACGTCCTATAGTGGGAATTGGGTCATGATAGCTTAGTATCAAAACCCTAGGTTCACATAGGTCTTACAAGTCATGAGCAAGCCTAATAAAGTCTTGTGGATCAGTGTGGAGACGTCCGTACTTATCTTCGATAGGCTATAGGGTGTTAGGAAGCTTCTCTTTCTTCATCTCCTATCGTGCAGTTGATGTTGTGCAAAGTATATTTCTCTTATTCTCTCAAAGATGATGAGAACACACGCTATGACAGTAATTAGTGATAGTGGGGCCGCTCCCCCAACCGTTAGAGGCAGAGGCCGCGGAAGGGTCGCAACTCCTATTAGAGGGTGATGGCATCCTGGGGTTGCTCCTGTTGTACCACTAGTGGATCCAGTAGAGGATTCTATGATTGAGGAGCAGGAAGAGGCGCATGTAGCTGAGCCGGCCTCGACAAATTTAATGACTACACCGGGATTTTAGGAGGTCATGGGTCATATGCTGTAGCCCATGGATTCTATGACGCATGCTGATTTATTTCTAAAGGACTCAGCCACATCTCAGGCGGGAGGGGGAGCACAGACCCCTACCGCTTAGGCTCCAGGGCACGCTGCTGCCGCTTATCAGACCCCAGGAGCACTACATGCGGGCGGGGCCCATCTAGTAGCAACGGTTATGCCAGAGCCTAGACCAGCCATGATGTTTTAGCAGCATAAGTGGCTGGATAGATGGACCAAGTTGCATCCTCCTGTCTTTGGCGGTGAGCGACTTGAGGACCCATAGGACTTTATTGAATGTTATAGGGACAGGTTGCACAACATGGGATTATTGGCATCCAATGGGGTGGACTTCACCACATTTCATCTAAAGGACAGGGCACGTAGATGGTGGCACTCCTATCTTTGTAGCAGACCAGCAGGTTCACCTCCCTTGAATTGGGACCAGTTCACACGCCTCTTTCTGGAGAGGTATATTCCACCCTCTCAAAGGGAATAGCTATGGGGTCAGTTCGAGTGGCTCTAGCAGGGTCAGATGTCTTTGACCGATTATGAGATGAGATTCTCCGAGTTGTCTCACCATGCACTTATGATACTCCCCACAGATGCAGAGAGAGTCCGGTGGTTTATTGCGGGCTTGCATTATGGTATTCAAGTTACTATGGTCCGAAAGGTTGAGATGGGACTCTTTACGAGCAGGTAAAGGAGATAGCTCGGATGATTGAGGGTATCCGTAGCCAAGCCCAATTGTATATAACGGGGGAGAAGAGGCCTCGGCATTCTGGAGGATTCAGTGGTGCCTCGTCTGGGGGCAGAGGTCAGTTCATGATGGGCTAGTCCAGCAATCCCACATATTGAGCACCACCTTTTGCTCGGAGTGCTCCGGTGTGGCCCTACTTCAATGCCATTCCAGAGAGCTCCTACCGTACACCGGCCATTCTGGGTTATTTTAGTGGGTATTTGGGTCATCAGGGTTAGACCCAGAGCCAGTCGTCTTCCACACCGAGAGGTTGCTACGAGTGCGGGGAGCTTGGTCATATAAGGAGACTTTTCCCCAGGCTTCGGGGCAAGGCAGTACAGTAGGGCCATCAGCCCATGATCACTTTACTAGCTGTTACACCTTCCGTCCGGCCAGCCAGCGGCGGAGGGTAGGTAGATAGGGGTTTCCCTATAGGTGGAGGCCAGCCAAGTGTCATTCCGGATAAGTTTTATGCCTTTCCATCTAGATCATATATAGTAGCCTCAAACGCCGTGATCATATGTATTATTTCTATGTGCGATAGGAATTCTTCAGTATTATTTGATCCAGGGTCTACATATTCATATGTGTCTTTTATATTTGCTCCTTATTGGATGTCTCTTGTGAGTCCTTGGGTGTTCCTGTATATGTGTACACGCTAGTGGATGATTCTCCTATTGTGGACTGGGTTTACTGGTCCTGTGTAGTGACTTTCTATGGCTATGAGACTAGAGCGGATCTTCTGTTGCTTAATATGACTGACTTTGAGGTCATCCTGGGCATGGACTGGTTGTCTCCGTACCATGCCGTTATTGATTACCATGCCAAGACTTATACTTTGGCAATGCCAGAGTTGCCGAGATTGGAGTGGAGGGGTTCATCTATCAGTACATCTAGCTGGGTTATCTCTTTCTTGATGGCTCGTCATATGGTCGAGAAGGGTTATTTGGACTATCTAGCTTATGTTCGGGATACCGCTAGGGAGAATCCCACGATTGATTTAGTGCCCGTGGTGTGGGAGTTCTCCGATGTATTTCCTTTAGATCTATCGGGCGTGATATCAATTTCAGTATTGATTTGGCGCCAGGTACCCAACTTATCTCTATTCCACCATACCGCATGGCTCCAAAGGATTTAAAGCAACAAGTTGAGGAGTTGCTCGTGAAGGGGTTCATCGGGCCGAGTGTGTCGCCATGGGGTTCACCGGTATTGTTTGTGAAGAATGAGGATGGGAGTATGCAGATGTGCATTGATTACAGCCAGTTGAGCAAAGTTACTGTTGGCGGACAATTTTGACCCTTCCTTTTAAAATTAATTTACTTATACTTAATAATTTTCAATAAATATTTTGAAAGTATTTTCGAGTAAAAAATACTCTCTCCGTTCCAATTTATGTGAACATGTTTGACTGACCACGGAGTTTAAGAAAAAATGAAGACTTTTGGAATTTGTGGTTCGAAACAAGTCAAAAAGGGGCCCAACATATTTGTGTGGTTATAAAAGCTTCTCATTAAGGGTAGAATTGTAAGTTTAAGCTAAATTGTTACCAAATTTAGAAAGTGGTCATTCTTTATGGAACGTAGCAAAAAAAAAATAGGTTCACATAAACTAGAACAGAGGGAGTACCTATTTTTACAAATCAATTAAGTGTTAGTTTTGAAATTAATCACGTAGTATTAGTATTATATAATTAAAAATATACTTAATATTTTAAGATTATTAAAATAACTTTTATATATACATCACATAGGTCTTATAATTAATTTGACAAATTACTCCTTAAATTCTAGTTAATTAGATTACTATGATAATAATTTGGAATTAATGCTAAAATGAAGTATTTACTAACAATTAATTACAATAGTTATAATTTTACCATATTTTATTGAAAATTATTAAGCTTATTTAATTTAATTATAAAAGGGATCAAAGAGGCTAAAGGCTATAATTGCAATTCTAAACTAAATATAAAGTGGCTATTCTTTAAAGCGATTTTGGCCCAAATGGCCAAGCCCAGTCCAAAAATACCCAACCAAAATAACCCCTTTAATCCCTGTTGGATATCCTTGCCATCACTTTTTAACCAATCTTGATCTGCCACGTCACCCGTATCCCATACTCATAAAACAAACACAAATCATTTGGGTCGTCCATTTCTTAAATCAACGGCCCACGTTTTTTAACTCTATTTCTTCTTTAATTTTTCAAGCTTCCAGAGATTTAATCTCAACCGTTGGATCACAAGGATCCAACGGCAATCAAAATTCCCCATAAAAATCATTTAAACCCAAAATGTTAGGACCGTTGATCTCAAAGATCAACGATTCATATCCAATCTCCCTAACTTAAACCTAGAGACATCCCCCAAATCTCTCAAACCCTAATCATTTACCCTACTCCCCTGTCGCCTCTCTTTCCATTTCCTCTCTCTATTCTCTCAAGTTGCCAGCTCATCAATCTCCAAAACCTTGCACAAATTTGTGCAAGGTCACTCGAAATCACTCAAAATCATTCCCTCTGTCCCTGCTACACCGCGAATCCCGCCTGAACATTTCCAATTCCATCGTTGCAATTCACTATCATTTTGAATCTGTTGACACCCTAGAGCCTTAAATCTCACTATAAATAGGGCCTTTAATGTTACAAAACACACCAAGAACACCTAATGTTGACAGTCAATTTTGACCCTCCGTATTTAAAAAATAAATTTTGCAGGCTTCCTTGTCAAAAAATGATAAAATATAGTATTTTGCACATTTTTAACTATAATGCAATTTATTAATAATTATTCCTATTTTTTCGAAATACAGGAATTTTTATCATTTTATTGCAAGGTTAAATACTACCATTTTTATGTATTTTTATAATTTCAAACAATTCATTGATAATTATCCTGTTTTTCAAATATTAGGATATTTTATCAGATTATTGTCTTTTCAAAAACTAAATAAGAATTACTACGACACAATTGTAGTAATTATATTTTAAATAAATACTACAAGATTTTCTAATTAAATAATTATTTTTCAATTCTTATAATACAATCTATTTAATTACGTAGAAGCTAGTAAAATTTATTTTAAAATATGGATCAAGTTCGGTCATATTCAGTGTCCCGTCAACATCCGACGTATCAAGACATTTGATGCGACTAGACATTAACGTCATATGACATCGATGTGAAAAGACACTTAATGTGACAAGTTAGTATTGATGTGACAAATCATGTTGATATGACATGACATCCTTTACATATGATCCACATATTTTCTTTTACATTTAAACTTTATTTCACAAAAAATGAAGACGAAAATATCTTAATTTGAACATTTTTCTTCCAAATTTTGTCAAGTAAAATCTCAATCCCTAAAAAACCATAACTGGTCCCCTCATTTTGGAGATAGATGCATCTCCATTTTCTCCAAACTCCCCAAGAAAACTCTCTCACTTTGAGAGACCCATGGCTGCCGCTGCTTTCACGCCACCTCTGCCGCCGTCGGAGTTCATCACCGGCGATGGCTGGGAATGATTCCTTCCCTCTCCCCCCTCTCCACGCTGCTGCCAAAACATTGACGAAATCCGGCGAGCCAACAGCCACCACCAAACTTGTCACGACCCCAATTTTCCTTCATAGGATGTAGTGACGGCACCTAGTTTCTAGGACTAGGTAAGCCTAAGAAGCATGCGGAATAATTGAAATAATAATCTAAAAGCTCAAAACGTTAGCAACTGTATAAAGTAAAAATTGAACTCAAAGTGTATACACTCCCAAAATCCGTTAGATATAAGTCACAAGCTCTAGATACAATATTGCACATATCCTAAACATCACTCTCTATCAAAGCATAAAGAAACAAGGAAAAGACGGGATAGCAGGGGACTCCGAGGCCTACGGATGCGGGTAGGTATACCTTGAAGTCTTCAAGCAGCAGCACAACACTCTAATATCGAGGCTGATAGGATGTACCTGGATCTGCACAAAAATATGTACAGAAGCGTAGTATGAGTACACCACAACGGTACCCAGTAAGTGCCAAGCCTAACCTCGGTAGAGTAATGACGAGGTCAGGTCAAGACCCTACTGGGAATAATAAGAAAATAAGGCAGAAGATATATTGATATAATAAAATGACAGGTAAGTGTAACAATAGAAATTTACGGAAGGTAACAACACGAAATCAAGAAGGCAAATACAACATGTAAGGAAGCAAGAGTTTTACAAGTTAAGGAACAACAACAACAACAAATAATACAGCAAATAGAGGAAATCAACATGGGCACAACCGAGGTACCGCCTCGTAGTCCCAAAAGTAAATATCTCACAATCTTTCCTTATAATAACAATCCGCACGGCAGAAACCTTGTGCCACAATAACAATCCGCACGGCAGAAACCCCGTGCCACATTAACAATCCGCACGTCAGAAATCTCGTGCCACAATAACAATCCGCATGGCAGAAACCTCGTGCCATAATAAATATTCGCATGACAGAACCCTCGTGCCAAAACCAAACAATCACCTCAACAATATTCACGAAAGCCAAAGCATAACGAATGAAATATTGATATTTCAAGAACCCTACAGTTAAATAAATATATGGAATCAAGGTAGCAGGTAACTGAACTAAGCATGTTGTACAAATTGCAAATAAGAGATAAGACAAGTAGGCATATAAAATTAGGCTAAACATGATGACTACACATACTAGAGTAACTCAATTAAGGAAATAAAAGGAAACTACTTAGAAAAAACCGGATTTTTAACATTTAGCCCGACTACACACTCGTCACGTCGTGCACACGACCTTCAGATATTGTAAATTACCATAACAGTACCGAATCCTAAGGGGGATTTCCCTCACATAAGGTTAGACAAGTCACTTACCTCAAACCATGCTCAATCAATCAATTAGAAGGCCTTTCACTCAATTTTCCGACTCCAAACGACTCAAATCTAGCCAAAACCAATTACATACTATAAATATAACTATAGGAAACTAATCTAAATAATGAAATTATGATTTTAGCCAGAATTGGAAAAATCACCTCAAAAAGTCGACCCGGGCCCGCGTCTCGGAACCCGACAAAAGTTACAAAAATCGAACACCCATTAGATATAGAGTCCAACCATACAAGAATTAACCAAATCCGACCTCATTCAGCCTTTCAAAACCCAAAAATTCAGTCTAAGAACTTTTACAATCTTTTCCCAATTTGACCACTCCAAATCTCTAATTAGATGAAGAAATCGAAGATAGATTAGTGGAAATTAATCAAAAACCCAACAACCCCTCTAAAAATCTCCCAAAATATCGCCTAAATCCGAGCTCTCAAGTCCAAATGGTGAAAAATGACAAAAACCCTCAATTTTGGAATTTTAATCTGCTACCCAGTTAAATCCTTCTTCGGGAATGCGGAAATTGCTTCGCGTTCGTGAAGCACAAAAATGTTACTGCCCAAATTCCTCTTACGCGAACACGAGGGTCCACTCGTGAACACGAGGGTCCACTCGCGAACACGATGACCAGTGATCCCAGGCCCCCACGAACGCGGAACCTCACTCACGAACGCGTAGGCCAACACATGAGGTCCACTCAACCACTTCTCTTCTTCGCGAATGTGTGACCCCGTACACGATCGCATAGCACCAAGACCTGACCCCTTCGCGAACGCGAAGGGTAAATTTCCATAAATCTCTGAAGACTTTATGTGAACGCATGAACACCTTCACGAACACGTAGAAGGAAACCGGAAGCACCAGATTTCAGTAATCATAATGTTCCGAAATGCGCCGAACATGGTTCGAATCACACCCGAGGCCCCCGGGACCTCAACCAATTATACCAACAAGTCCTAAAACATCATACAAACTTAGTCGAGCCTTCAAATCACCTCAAACAATGCTAAAACCATGAATTGTGCATCGATTCAAGCCTAATGAACTTTTGAACTCGTAACTTCAAAATTCGATGTCGAACCCTATCAAATCAAGTCTGATTGACCTCAAATTTTGCACACAAGTCGCATTTGACATTACGGACCTACTCCAACATCCAGAATCAGAATCCAACCCCGATATCAAAAAGTCCACTCCCGGGTCAAACTTTTCAAAAATCTTCCAACTCTCCAACTTTCGCCAATTAACGCCGAAATGACCTACGAACCTCCAAATCAATATCCAAACGCGCTCCTAAGACCAAATTCACCATACAGAGCAATTGTAACCGACGAAACTCTATTCCGTAGTCGTCTTCACATAAGTCAAAATACGGATAACTCCTATGACTTAGACTTTCAATTTAGGGACTATGTGTCCCTTTTGACTCTGAAACTCTCCCAAACCCGACACCAAGCACCCCGGCAAGTCAAATAACCACAAAATGAAATAGAGGGAGCAATAAATAGGGGATCGGGGCTCATACTCTCAAAACGACCGGCCGGGTTGTTACATCCTCCCCCTCTTAAAACAAACGTCCGTCCTCGAATGAGTATAGAGACATACCTGAAGTGGTGAAAAGATGAGGATAACGACTGTGCATATCATGTTCGGTCTCCCAAGTCGCCTCCTCGACTAGCTGACCCCTCCACTGGACCTTAATTGATGCAATATTCTTCGACCTCAACTTTCGGACCTGCATGTTTAAAATGGCCACCGGCTCCTCAACATAAGATAGATCCTTGTCCAACCAGACTGAGCTGAAGTCTAACACATGAGACTGATTGCCGTAATACTTCAGGAGCATGGAAACATAGAACACTGAATGAACTGTATCTAGACTAGGTGGTAGTGCAAGTCTGTGGACCACCTCTCCAATCCTCTCAAGAATCTTAAAAGGCTCGATATACCTAGGGCTCAACTTACCCTTCTTTCCGAACCTCATAACACCTTTCATAGGCGAAACCCAGAGTAAGACCCACTCCCCAACCATGAATGCAATGTCACGAACCTTCCGATCCATATAACTTTTCTGTCTTGATTGGGTTGTACGAAGTCGATCCTGAATCAATTTAACCCTTTCCAAAGCGTCCTGAACCAAATCTGTACCCAATAGCCTAGCCTTACCCGACTCGAACCAACCCACTGGAGACGGACATATTCTACCATACAAAGCCTCATACGGGGCCATCTGAATGCTCAACTAATAGCTGTTGTTATAGGCAAACTCCGCAAGAGGAAGAAACTGATCCCAAGAACCCCCAAAATCCATCACACACGCACAAAGCATATCCTCCAATATTTGAATAGTGCGCTCGGACAGTCCATCCATCTGAGGGTGAAATATTATACTCAACACCACCCACATGCCCAACTCATGTTGTATGGCTCTCTAGAACCGTGATGTAAAATGCATACCCCGGTCATAGATGATAGATACCGACATGCAATGAAACCTGACAGTCTCGCGAATGTAAACTTGAGCCAGCTGCTCCGAAGAGTAAATAGTAATCACATGAATGAAATAAGCTGACTTGGTCAATCTATCCACAATCATCCAAAACTGCATTGAACTTCCTCTGAGTTCGTAGGAGCCCTAAAACAAAATCCATAGTGATCCGCTCCCATTTCCACTCAGGAATCTCTAGCTTCTGAAGCAATTCCCCAGGCCACTGATGCTCATACTTCACCTGCTGACAGTTTAGGCACCGAGCTACATATTCCACTATGTCCTTCTTCATCCGCCTCCACCAATAGTGTTGCCTCAAGTCTTGATACATCTTCATGGCACCTGGATGAATGGAGTACCGCAAACTTTGAGCCTTCTAGATAATCAACTCACGCAAGCCATCTACATTGGGAACACATAACATGCCCTGCATCCATAATACACCATCCTCTCCAATAGTGACCTCCTTGGCATCGTCGTGCTGAACCGTGTCCTTAAGGACAAGTAGATGGGGGTCATAATATTGACGCTCTCTGATACAATCATAAATAGAAAACTGAGAAACCACACAAGCTAAAACTCGGCTCGGCTCGGAAACATCCAATCTAACATACTAGTTGGCCAAGGCCTGAACATCCAAGGCTAAAGGCTTCTCTTCTACCGATAGATATGCTAAGCTGCCAAACTCTCCGCCTTGCGACTCAAGGCATCAGCCACCACATTGGCCTTTTCGAGATGATATAAAATGGTGATATCAAAGTCCTTAAGCACTTCAACTATCTCCACTGCTGCAAGTTAAGATCCTTCTATTTAAACATATGTTGTAGACTCTGGTGATCGGTGTAGACCTCATAAGGAACACCATACTAATAGTGCCGCCAGATATTTAAGTCATGAACAATAGCTGCTAACTCAAGGTCGTGGATATGATACTTCTTCTCATGCACCTTCAGCTGTCTAGACATATAGGCAATCACCCTACCATCCTACATCAACACCGCACCGAGCACAATGCGCAACGCATGACAATAAACTATATTGGACCCTGAACCAGTAGGCAATACCAACACTGGGGCAGTAGTCAAAGCAGTCTTGAGCTTTTGGAAGCTCTCCTCACACTCCTTGGTCCACCTGAACGGAGCACCCTTCTGGGTCAGCCTAGTCATATGTGCTGCAATAGACGAGAAACCCTCTACAAATCGATGGTAATACCCCACCAAGCCAAGAAAACTCCGGATCTCCAAAGCTGAGGATGGTCTAGGCCAACTCTACACTGCTTCAATATTCTTCAGATCTACCTTGATCTCCTCACTCGATACTACGTGACCCAAAAATGCCACTGAATCTAGCAAGAATTCACACTTCGAAAATTTTGCATATAACTTCTTTTCTCTCAAGGTCTGAAGCAGAGTCCTCAGGTGCTGCTCATGATCCTCCCAGCTCTGGGAGTACACTAGAATGTCATCAATAAACACAATGACAAACGAGTCAAGATATGGTTGAAATACATTGTTCATCAAGTGCATGAAGGCTACCGGGGCATTAGTTATCCCAAAAGACATCACAAGGAACTCGTAATGACCATACCGAGTCCTAAAGGCAGTCTTCGGGATATCTTTGTTACACCCTATATTTTCGTACGTAAAAATGCATCGTAAGCAAACTAATGTGGGACCAAAAATGAGATAATATTTAAAAGTATATAAACTAATTTAATCATGTTACCTCTGAGGTTACAAATATTGAAGATCATGAACAACAAGTACAAAGAGGGTTGGACGGTTCAGAAGCTAAAGCAATTGAAGAAAATAATATTTCGTCGAAAGTCGACAAGTTGAGAATGTTATAACATGTACCTTTGGGGTGAGACTAGGGTGCTTAACATGATAAAGAGATTATGTTATGATTTATATTAGTCGTATGACATCCGTGTGTTATGTTTTGAAGTCAAGCGAGTTGTGGAACAAAAGTCGATGAAAGTCATCACAAGTTACATTCATAAGTTTTACTGAAACTTTGGGTCAAATTTAACTGCGATTTTCTCCCAATATACTTAGAGTTATGGGATGTTCCACCCATCAAATTAAAGATCTATAAGTTTATTTTCTAACGCATTAAACCGTTTGTCAATACGACATTGGAGTGGAAAGATATGGGCATTTGTGCGATACTGCGCAAGCTACTAGGTGACAAGTAGGTGTTTCACCTACTTGCTTAAATGAGAGCCCAAAAAATGGGCCATTTCGGGTCGTCCAAAGAGGCCTTTTAAAGGCCTATTTTCTTCATATATTAGACTTAAAATAGAGCATAATAACCAGACATAAGCTCTGCAAAGAATCCTCCCAAAAATTTCCCACAAACCCTAATTGATTTTCTCTCCCTTTCAAGTTCTAATTGGAGGTAAAACCTAGAGTTTGAAGAACCAAGATAAGAGCTGAGTTATCCAACAAATAAGGTGAGTTTACTGCTCTCTTTCATCCAATTTTTCTTCTGTAAATTCATGGTAAGTCGTTCTATACTTGTAAGAACTCACGGGACGGTGATCGGAAGCCGTGAGTTCGAGTTATTCACTTGTAGCGGACTGTTTTGTGGACTGTTTTGTGTTGTTGTTGGGCTGCGTGTTTTACTACTATTTTGTGGAGTTTTGGAGGAGGAAGGGGGTTTATAAACACCATATAAATGTAGGGTGGTTGGCTGGTCGTTCGTCATAACATTTCCGGGTCGTTTAACACTACTACGGTCGTTTTGTGTATGAATAGATTGGGGTATGTTGGGCTGTTTTGTAGTATTTGATGGTGTATATAGGGCTGGAAAATGATGTATATATGTTGTTATTGTTCTGTTCTTGTATTTTTGGTGTTATCTTGAATTTGGAGGAAGTAAGGATTATAGGGGAGATGCTGCCCGTTTTAATATAAAATAAGTTTGTCGTTCGTTGTGCGATAGTTGTACCTTTCGTAACTTAACGATAGTATTATTATCATTCTTGTAGATTAAGGTGAGAAGAGGTGAGTTCAACTTGGTGATTGGAAAGATTGTGATAAGGTATGTTAAGGCTAAGCCCTTCCTTCATTTTGGCATGATCTTGTAGCTACATGTGTTAATAATGAGACATAAAGAGAAGTTCATATTCATGAATTTATTCACATTAGTCTAGTCTCATAAGTTACAATATTATTCCTTATCGGGACTTCATATTCAGTTTAGTTTTGTCTTTATTCAGTCAAGAGAGCAGAGGGTCTATATATATATATATATATATATATATATATATATATATATATATATATATATATACAGTATTACACTATTTTCACCACCATCGAGCTATAATCGGTGGGCAGGCCCCTATTGGGCAACCTCTGATCAGATGGTAAGTTATATATACCGAGCCTACTGTGGCTGAGCGCCTATGAGCGAGCCCAGGATGGCCGAGATACAGAGCCCAGTATGGCCGAGTGCCTATGAGCGAGCCTACTACGGCCGAGCATTTACACGTACCGAGCCTTATAGGGCCGAACATTTATTTTACTTACTATATTGAAGGAGTTTAGTCACTATCAGCAGGTAAGTATATCTCCAGATCATCTTTGACTCCCTGTTACTTCCAGTTATTATATTATCAATTCAGTTTCGATTTTTAGTTATGTTATTGCCTTACATACTCGATACATTATTTCGTACTGACGTCCCTTTTCCGGGGACGCTGCATTTCATGCATGCAGGTTCAGATAGACAGACGAGTAGACCTCCTCAGTAGGTGTTTCTAGAGTTTAGCCTGATCGGTAAGCTCCACATCCTTCGGAGTTATCGGGTCTAGGTTTTTGTGTGCATCTTATATATGTATTTGTATATATAATATGGGTAGGTCGGGGCCCTGTTCCGATCACAATATATCTATCAGTAGAGGCTTGTAGATATATCATGTTGGTTAGTGCAGTATGTTGGGTTTGTAGGCCTGGTATGTATAATTTGGTGGTTTGTCAACTGTAGTAGCTATGACGGCCTTTTCGGCCTAGCTTTATATTGATGTTTAGTTAGTGCTAGTTTCCATTCAGTTTTATATTTTGCTTCGCAAATTGTCTTGCAAGGTGGCCCCATGGCCAAAGCATGACATTATATGTTCAGAGTCCCTTAGTCGCAATTTGGTACGCCAGGTTAGGCGAGGCACCGGGTGCTGGTCTCGCTCCTAGGTTCGGGGCGTGACAAACTTGGTATCAGAGCAGTTCTGTCCTAGGGAGTCTACAAGCCGTGTCTAGTATGGTCTTGTTTATAGATGTGTTGTGCACCACATTATATAGCAGGGAACTACAGGGCATTTAGGAGTTGGTTACCCTTCTTTGAAATCTAAATCGTGCCATAGAATTGAGTTATAGGAAATTTGAATTAAACTTATGTGTTGGTATTTGCATGCACAGATGACGGTGACTAGGAAGACTACGGCTAGTCAGAGGAGAGATACAGCAGCAGGTGAGGGGACCAGCAGGGTACCCCCAGTAGATGGGGCCCAGTCTGAGGCTCAAGCCGAGACCCCTACTCAGCCATTACCGACTCCTCCACCAACTACGGAGATTCCTAGAGAAATCGCACATCCAGTTCCCCCTCCACTTCCATCAAATCAGAACTTGAGAAGTGCGGTGCATTTATTGACACAGTTGGTAGCTACCCAGCAACAGGCTAGGGCATCAGCTAGTGAAAGAACTTCTGAGGGGTCTGGGAGTTCAAGGGTCCGAGAGTTTATTGCTTTGAGTCCCCCAGAGTTCACGGGGATAGATCAGAGGGAGGACCCGTAGGATTTCATAGATCAACTTCACAGGATCTTTTGTGTTATGCATGCCACGGAGAAAGAGGCAGTTGAGCTAGCAGCTTTTCGACTCCGAGATATAGCCATCCTTTGGTACGAGGGATGGGAGAGGTCCAGGGGACGTGATGCACCTCCAGCTATTTGGGAGAATTTTTCAGATGCCTTCCTTGACCAGTACTTACCACGGGAGATCCGACAGGCTCGAGTCGATCAGTTTCTAGCCCTCAAGCAGGGTAATATGAGTGTTCGAGAGTATAGTCTCCGTTTTGACTCATTGGCCAGATATGCACCATCCATAGTTGCTACTATGCGGGACAGGATTCACAGGTTTATAGCAGGGTTAGCCCCAGAGTTAACCGAGGCATGTGCCACCGCTGCATTGCAGGATAGTATGGATATCTCCCGGATTCAGGCATTCGCCCAGAATATAGAAAGGGGTAGGCGTCGGCAGCAGGGTACAGAGAGGGCTGAGCAAGGGCAACGTAAGAGGATGAGATTTCCCAGGTCTCAGGAGCAATCTCAGGGTAGTTATAGGACCCACTACTTCGGACGGCCACCTAGGCCTCCGCTACCTTAGTTACAGGGTTACAAGTATGAACGCTATACTCAGTCAGTACCAGGTGAGAGCTCACGGGCGTCGGGTTTGCAGCGACAGCGAGGTTCTGCGCAGACATGGTCATTTCCTCCACGGTGTGACATCTATAGTAGAGGACACTTGGGCCAATGCCGAGCAG
This sequence comes from Nicotiana tomentosiformis, assembly GCF_000390325.3. Classification (NCBI taxonomy): domain Eukaryota; kingdom Viridiplantae; phylum Streptophyta; class Magnoliopsida; order Solanales; family Solanaceae; genus Nicotiana; species Nicotiana tomentosiformis. The sequence goes on from NC_090823.1 coordinate 41,093,395, forward strand.
GTTTTGATGCTTGTTATACATGTGGGCGCTCGGGGCATATGATGCGAGATTGCCCAAATAGAGATACTGGGGGAATGGCACAACCAGCGAGTTTAGCAACAGGATCATCTATGTTCGTGCATCCTTTAGGGCGCGAGTCTCAGTCTTCGGCTGGTAGAGGTCGAGGCAGAGCTAGAGGTTCCAGTTCAGGTGGTAATCAGAATCGTATCTATGCTTTAGCGGGTCGACAGGACCAGGAGTCTTCACCAGACGTTGTGACAGGTATATTAACCATTTGCTCTCACGATGCTTATGCTTTGATAGACCCAGGATCTACTTTATCGTATATTACCCCATTTGTCGTGAGGAAGTTTGGTATAGTGCCTGAAATACTAAGTGATCCTTTTGCGGTATCTACACCGGTCGGAGAATTGATTATTGCTAGACGGGTTTACCGAGGTTGTACGGTGACAATTTGTAGTCGTCAGACCTCAGCTGACCTAGTTGAGCTAGAGATGATGGATTTTGATGCTATCATGGGCATGGACTGGTTGGAAGCTTGCTATGCCATAGTTGATTGCCGAGCAAAGGCAGCCAAATTTCATTTTTCGGGTGAGCCAGTCCTTGAATGGGTAGGTAATACAGCAACACCCATAGGTAGGTTTATTTCCTATCTGAAGGCGAGGAAAATGATCGCAAAAGGGTGCATTTATCATATTGTGCGAGTTAGAGATGCAGATGCTGAGATACCTACACTTCAGTCTCTTCCCGTAGTCAAAGAGTATGCAGATGTGTTTCCAGATGAGCTTCCAGGTATTCCTCTAGAGCGAGAGATTGATTTTAGCATCGATTTGCTTCCAGGAACTCAACCAATATCCGTCCCTCCGTATAAAATGGCACCTGCCGAATTGAAGGAGTTGAAAGAGCAGTTAAAAGATTTGCTGGAGAAAGGTTACATCAGGCCCAGTACCTCACCTTGGGGTGCACCGGTACTATTTGTGCGAAAGAAAGACGGCTCGCTGAGGATGTGTATCGATTATAGACAGCTGAACAAGGTAACTATTAAGAATAAGTATCCACTTCCAAGGATCGATGACTTGTTTGATCAGTTGCAGGGGGCTAGATGCTTTTCAAAGATAGATTTGAGGTCGGGGTACCACCAGGTCAGAGTTCGGGAAAAAGATATTCCGAAGACAGCCTTCAGGACCCGATATGGCCACTTCGAGTTCCTTGTCATGTCCTTCGGGTTGACTAATGCACCCGCTGTATTTATGGACTTGATGAATAGCCTATTCCGGCCATTTTTAGATCTGTTCGTGATAGTATTTATTGATGATATTCTGGTTTATTCCCGTTCAGAGGATGAGCATGCGGACCACCTGCGAGCGGTACTCCAAACCCTCTGTGATCGTAAGTTGTATGCTAAGTTTTCTAAATGTGAGTTCTGGTTGAAGTCTGTAGCATTCTTGGGGCATATTATATCAGATAAAGGTATAAAGGTGGACACTCAAAAGATTGAGGCGGTGAAATCTTGGCCTAGACCTACCACTCCGACAGAGGTTCGTAGCTTTATAGGCTTAGCAGGATACTATCGGAGGTTCGTAGAGGGTTTTTCTTCCCTTTCGGCACCATTGACGAAGTTGACACAGAAAGAAACTAAGTTTCAATGGACAGAGGCTTGTGAGCGGAGTTTCCAAGAGCTTAAGAACAGGTTGACCTCAGCTCCAGTTCTAACACTTCCAGAGGGTCTAGAGGGTTATGCCGTGTATTGTGATGCATCAGGTGTCGGGTTAGGATGTGTCCTGATGCAACATGGGAAGGTAATTGCGTATGCTTCAAGGCAGTTGAGGAAGCACGAGAGGAATTATCCGACCCACGACCTCGAGTTAGCTGCGGTTGTCCATGCACTTAAGATATGGCGGCATTATTTATATGGTGTTCATGTTGATGTATTTACTGATCATAAAAGCCTACAATATATCTTCAAGCAGAAAGAGTTGAATTTGCGACAGAGGCGATGGCTTGAGTTATTGAAAGATTACGATGTTAACATTCTCTACCATCCAGGGAAAGCTAATGTTGTAGCAGATGCCTTAAGTCGCCGATCTATGGGTAGCTTAGCACATGTAGAGCCCGAGAAAAGACAATTAGCTAGAGAGATTCATCAATTGGCTTCGTTGGGGGTTCGGTTAGTAGATTCTGAGGATGGTGGAGTTGTAATCCAAAACACTGCAAAATCATCCCTCATAGCTGAAGTCAAGGAAAGGCAGTACGAGGACCCAGAGTTGGTCGAGTTGAGAGAGCGAGTTCCGCAGCAGAAGAAGCCATTGTTAGAGCTCAAGGGAGATGGGGTTCTCAGATACAAGGGTCGTTTGTGTGTTCCAGATGTAGCAGGGCTACGAGACAGGATTATGTCAGAGGCACATTATTCATGGTATTCCATCCATCCTGGATCGACGAAGATGTATCATGACATTAAGGATATGTACTGGTGGAATGATATGAAGAAGAACATTGCTGAGTTTGTTTCCCAATGTACTAGTTGCCAGCAAGTGAAGGTAGAGCACCAGAAGCCCGGAGGGCTAATGCAGACTATAGAGATCCCGACATGGAAATGGGAGGCGATAAACATGGACTTTATCACGGGTTTCCCTCGTTTTAATCATAAGTTCGATTCCATATGGGTGATAGTCGATAGGCTCACGAAATCAGCTTACTTCTTACCGGTCAGATCTACATATACAGTAGAAGATTATGCAAAGTTATAAATTAAGGAGATAGTGCGGCTACATGGAGTATCGATTTCTATTATATCTGACCGTAGGGCTCAGTTTACAGCACATTTTTGGAGGTCATTTCAGAGAGGTCTAGGGACTCAGGTGAATCTCAGCACAGCTTTTCATCCACAGACTGATGGACAAGCCAAGCGCACAATTCAGACGCTCGAGGATATGTTACGAGTATGTGTGTTGGATTTTAAAAGAAGTTGGGATGAACATCTACCTCTTATCACGTTTGCATATAATAACAGTTACCACTCCAGTATCCAGATGGCTCCGTACGAGGCTTTGTATGGGCGTAAGTGCAGATCTCCTATAGGGTGGTTTGATGTTGGAGAATCTAGGTTACATGGGCCAGACCTGGTTCAGCAGGCCATAGAGAAAGTAAAGCTTATCCGGGAGCGACTGTTGACAGCTCAGAGTCGTCAGAAGTCATATTCTGACGTGCGGCGACGAGACTTAGAGTTCAGGATTAATGACTGGGTATTCTTAAAGGTATCACCTATGAAGGGCGTGATGAGGTTTGGCAAGAAAGGCAAGCTTAGCCCACGGTATATTGGGCCTTATAGGATCATTCGGAGAGTGGGCCAAGTAGCTTATGAGTTAGAGTTGCCCTCAGAATTGGAGTCTGTCCATCCGGTTTTTCATGTATCTATGCTACGGAAGTGCATTGGTGATCCTACCCGAGTGGTGCCCACGGATGATGTACAGATTACAGAGGACTTATCATACGAGAAAATTCTAGTTGCCATCCTAGACCGACAAATCCGCAATCTACGAAATAAGGAGGTAGCTTCCGTAAAGGTTTTATGGAGGAGCAAGAATGTAGAAGAGATGACGTGGGAATCGGAGGAAGAAATGAAGTCTAAATACCCCCACCTATTTCAAACTGAAGATATGGCTCGAGATGGGATGCTACAACACAGCTTTATTCAGGCTAGCAGGTCATCAGGTAAGCTTTTATTTTTCACTTTTAGTATTTATGATTTACGGTCGGTGAGGCAAAGTGTTGCTATTTATAAACATTGGCCATGTGTGGCATGCATAGTATGTTTTCTGGCTACGTGCAGATTGGTTTTAACCTAGTGTACGAAGGATACTCTGGCAAAATTTTCCAAAGTCTCTAAGAGTAAACATTCGAGGACGAATGTTCCCAAGGGGGAATGATGTTACACCCTATATTTTCGTACGTAAAAATGCATCGTAAGCAAACTAATGTAGGACCAAAAATGAGATAATATTTAAAAGTATATAAAGTAATTTAATCATGTTACCTCTGAGGTTACAAATATTGAAGATCATGAACAACAAGTACAAAGAGGGTTGGACGGTTCAGAAGCTAAAGCAATTGAAGAAAATAATGTTTCGTCGAAAGTCGACAAGTTGGGAATGTTATAACATGTACCTTTGGGGTGAGACTAGGGTGCTTAACATAATAAGGAGATTATGTTATGATTTATATTAGTTGTATGACATCCGTGTGTTATGTTTTGAAGTCAAGCGAGTTGTGGAACAAAAGTCGATGAAAGTCATCACAAGTTATATTCATAAGTTTTACTGAAACTTTGGGTCAAACGTAACTGCGATTTTCTCCCAATATACTTAGAGTTATGGGGTGTTCTACCCATCAAATTAAAGATCTATGCGTCTATTTTCCAACGCATTAAACCATTTGTCAATACGACATTGGAGTAAAAAGATATGGGCATTTGTGCGATACTGCGCAAGCTGCTAGGTGACAAGTAGGTGTGTCACCTACTTGCTTAAATGAGAGCCCAAAAAATGGGCCATTTCGGGTCGTCCAGAAAGGCCTTTTAAAGGCCTATTTTCTTCATATATTAGACTTAAAATAGATTATAATAACCAGACATAAGCTCTGCAAAAAAAAATCCTCCCAAAAATTTCCCACAAACCCTAATTGATTTTCTCTCCCTTTCAGGTTCCAATTGGAGGTAAAACCTAGAGTTTGAAGAACCAAGATAAGGGCTGAGTTATACAACAAATAAGGTGAGTTTACTTCTCTCTTTCATCCAATTTTTCTTCTGTAAATTCATGGTAAGTCGTTCTATACTTGTAAGAACTCACGGGACGGTGATCGGAAGCCGTGAGTTCGAGTTATTCACTTGTAGCGGACTGTTTTGTGGACTGTTTTGTGTTGCTGTTGGGCTGCGTGTTTTACTACTATTTTGTGGAGTTTTGGAGGAGGAAGGGGGTTTATAAACACCATATAAATGTAGGGTGGTTGGCTGGTCGTTCGTCATAACATTTTCGGGTCGTTTGACACTACTACGGTGGTCGTTTTGTGTACGAAGAGATTGGGGTGTGTTGGGCTGTTTTGTAGTATTTGATGGTGTATATAGGGCTGGAAAATGATGTATATATGTTGTTATTGTTCTGTTCTTGTATTGTTGGTGTTATCTTGAATTTGGAGGAAGTAAGGATTATAGGGGAGATGCTGCCCATTTTAATACAAAATAAGTTTGTCGTTCGTTGTGCGATAGTTGTACCTTTCGTAACTTAACGATAGTATTATTATCATTCTTGTAGATTAAGGTGCGAAGAGGTGAGTTCAACATGGTGATTGGAAAGATTGTGATAAGGTATGTTAAGGCTAAGCCCTTCCTTCATTTTGGCATGATCTTGTAGCTACATGTGTTAATAATGAGACATAAAGATAAGTTCGTATTCATGAATTTATTCACATTAGTCTAGTCTCATAAGTTACAATATTATTCCTTATCGGGACTTCATATTCAGTTTAGTTTTGTCTTTATTCAGTCAAGAGAGCAGAGGGTCTATATATATATACAGTATTACACTATTTTCACCATCATCGAGCTATAATCGGTAGGCAAGCCCCTATTGGGCAACCTCTGATCAGATGGTAAGTTATATATACCGAGCCTACTGTGGCCGAGCGCCTATGAGCGAGCCCAGGATGGCCGAGATACAGAGCCCAGTATGGCCGAGCGCCTATGAGCGAGCCTACTACGACCGAGCATTTACACGTACCGAGCCTTATAGGGCCGGACATTTATTTTACTTACTATATTGAAGGAGTTTAGTCACTATCAGCAGGTAAGTATATCTCCAGATCATCTTTGACTCCCAGTTACTTCTAGTTATTATATTATCAGTTCAGTTTCAATTTTCAGTTATGTTATTGCCTTACATACTCGGTACATTATTTCGTACTGACGTCCCTTTTCCGGGGACGCTGCATTTCATGCATGCAGGTTCAGATAGACAGACGAGTAGACCTCCTCAGTAAGTGTTTCCAGAGTTTAGCCTGATCGGTAAGCTCCACATCCTTCGGAGTTATCGGGTCTAGGTTTTTGTGTGCATCTTATGTATGTATTTGTATATATAATATGGGTAGGTCGGGGCCCTGTTCCGATCACAATATATCTATCAGTAGAGGTTTGTAGACATATCCTGTTGGTTAGTGCAGTATGTTGGGTTTGTAGGCCTGGTATGTATAATTTGGTGGTTTGTCAGCTGTAGTAGCTATGACGGCCTTTTCGGCCTAGCTTTATATTGATGTTTAGTTAGCGCTAGTTTCCATTCAGATTTATATTTTGCTTCGCAAATTGTCTTGCAAGGTGGCCCCATGGCCAAAGTATGACATTATATGTTCAGAATCCCTTAGTCGCAATTTGGTACGCCAGGTTAGGTGAGGCACCGGGTGCTTGTCTCGCTCCTAGGTTCGGGGCATGAAAATCTTGCTCCCAAATCTTCAACTGATAATAGCCTGAACGCAAGTCGATCTTAGAGAACACTCTGGCACCCTGAAGCTGATCAAATAGGTCATCAATACATAACAATGGATACCTGTTCTTCACTATAACCTTGTTCAACTGGCAATAATCAATACATATCTGCATAGAACTATCCTTCTTCTTTACAAATAAGACTGGGGCACCCCAAGGCGACACACTGGGCCGAATGAAACCCTTATCAAGCAACTCTTGTAACAGTTCCTTTGACTGTTTCAACTCTGTTGGGGCCATATGATAGGGTGGAATAGAAATGGGCTGAATGCCCGGTAATAAATCAATACCAAAGTCGATATCCTTGTCGGGCGGCATGCCCGAAAGATCTGCCAGAAATACATCTAGATAATCCCTCATTACCGGAACTAACTCAATGGTAGGAGTATCAACACTAACATCCCTCACATATGCCTGATATGCATCACACCCATTCTCAACCATTCGTTGAACCTTTAGAAATGAAACAACCCTGCTAGGAACATAATCTAAAGTACCTCTCCACTCTAACCGCAGTAGACCTGGCATAGCCAATATCACCTTCTTGGTGTGACAATCAAGGATAGCATGATAGGGCGACAACCCGTCCATGCCCAAAATAACATCAAATTCCACTATACTAAGCAACAATAAATAGGCTCTGGTCTCAAAACCACTAAGAATAACCAAACACTATCGATATACATGGTCAACAATAATAGAATCTTCCACGGGTGTAGACACATAGACAAGAGAACTCAAAGAATCACAGGATACACCCAAATATGGAGCAAAATAAGATGACACATAGGAATAAGTGGAACCTGGGTCAAATAAGACAGATGCATCTATATGACAGATCGAAACAATACCTGTGATAATAGAGTCGAATGCAACTACCTCCGTCCTAGCAGGAATGGCATAATATCTGGCCTGGCCTCCCCCTCTAGAGTGACCTCTACCTCGAGCAGGTTGTGAATGTGGAGTGGTAGCTGGTGTTGTAACCATGGCCTGAGGACCCAGTGGAGCACACGATGCTTGAGTGGTCTGTGGAGGTGCACCCCTCCCGAGTCTGGGAAATCCCTCACCATATGATGAGTATCACCACACTAAAAATAAGCTCTCGGAGGACGTGACTATTGTGGTTGGCTCGAGCCTGATCGATGGACTGACTGTTGAAAGCACCCCATGTAGGAGGTGCACTAGACAATGGCGGTGCATAATAGGGAGCTTGGGGCCTAGGAGTGGCCGAAATACCGCTGGTAGCTGGAAGTGCTAAATGAACAGGGCGACTCACATAGCCCCTACCCTGATGACTTGTAGCTGGGGCACGAGTACCACTATAAGTGTCAGACTCTCGAGACCTCTTGGCCTCTCTCTCCCGAGTCAGCATACCCTCGAATCTCCTAGCAATCCCCACTACCTGCTGGTATGCGATATCTATCTCCAACTCTCGGGCCATGCTAAATTTGATACTGGGGTTGAGCCCCTCGATAAATTGATGAACCCGTTCTCGAACAGTAGCAACCAAGGCTAGTGCATGCCTAGCCAAATCACTAAACAAGACCACATAATCCGACATGGTCATAGAACCCTAGCGCAACTTCTCAAACTCTGTGCGCCATGCATCTTTGAGACTCTGGGGAACATAGTCCCTCAAGAACATATCTGAGAACTAAGTCCAAGTGAGTGAAGCTGCCTCAGTCAGACTACCCAACTCGTATGCTCGCCGCCACTGAAAAGCCGCCCCCTAAGCTGGAACGTAGTGAAAGCAACCCCACTAGACTCCGTAACACCCATAGTACGGAAGATACAGTGGCACTCCTCAAGAAAGCGCAACGCATCTCTGACGCCAAGCCACTGAAAGTAGGAGGGTGGTACTTCTTGTACATTTCGAGTTTGAGCTCCTCCTCCTCAGAAACTGCTGCCCTAACCTCGGGCTAAATTGGGGTTACCGGCTGCACTGGTATGACCTCTAGAACCTGGTCGACCTGGACCCACTGCTCTGGGGTATGGGCGGTGGGAGTCTGTGCTCCTCCCCCAGCCTGAGATATGGCAGGAGCAAGTGGTATCAACCCTGCCTAAGCCAAAGTGCTGAACATGCTCAGAAACTGGGCGAGAGTCTCCTGGAGTGATGTTGCAGAACAGGCATCTCAGGTGCCTGCCCTCCAACTGGAGCTACTGGTGTCTCCTCTATAGCAGCTCGTGCAGGTGCTTTAGCTGCACCATGTGGACGTCCTCGGCCTCTACCCCGGCCACGGCCTCTCGCAGCTCTAGCAGGGGGCGTGGGTGTCTTGTCATCCGATCCAGCTGTGTGTGTCCTCACCATCTATAAGAGAATAGAAAGACAGAAATATAGAATCCGAAGACAAATATTTCCCACGATAAGGAATCAAAGAAGTAAAGCTCCTCCTAACAGTTCCACAGCCTCCCGAAGATAAGTATAGATGTCTCCGTACCGATCCGTGATACTCTACTAAACCTGCTTGTCACGACCCCAATTTCTCTCCATAGGATATCGTGATGACACCTAGCCTCTAGGACTAGGTATGCCTAAGAAGCATGCAAAATAATTGAAATAATAATCTAAAAGCTCAAAATGTCAGTAACTGTATAAAGTAAAAACTGTAACTCAAAGTGTATACACTCCCAAAACCCGATAGATATAAGTCACAAGCTCTAGATACAATGTTACAAATATCCTAAACATCACACTCTATCAAAGCATAAAGAAACAAGGAAAAGACGGGATAGAAGGGGCTCCGAGGCCTACGGATGCGGGCAGGTGTACTTTGAAGTCTCCAAGCAGCAGCACAACACTCTAATATCGAGGCTGATGGGATGTACCTGGATCTGCACAAAAATATATGTAGAAGTATAGTATGAGTACACCACAACGGTACCCAATAAGTGCCAAACCTAACTTCGATAGCATGGTGACGAGATCAGGTCGAGGTCCTACTAGGAATAATAAGAAAACAAGGCAGAAGATATATTGATATAATAAAATGACAGGTAAGTGTAACAATATAAATTTACGGAAAATAACAACACGAAATCAAGAACGCAAATACAACATGTAAGGAAGCAAGAGGTTTACAATTTAAGGAACAACAACTATAACAAACAATACAACAAATAGAGGAAATCAACAGGGGCACTCCCGGTGTAACGACCCGACCGGTCGTTTTGAGTATTTGCACTTCGCTTGATAGTTTACGGGCATGAGTAGCTCCGTATGATATATTTTGACTTGTGTGAATCGTCAATTTTGGTTTTCAAGTTATCCGGGACTGATTTGGAAGAATAATTCTCAACTAGTAAGCTTTAAATTTGAAAGAGTTGACCAAGTTTGACTTTTTAGCATTTGACCTCGGATTGGAATTTTGATGGTTCCGTTAGGTCCGTTGTGTGATTTTGGACTTAGGAGCGCGTTCGGATTGTGATTAGGAGGTCCGTAGTAGAATTTGGCTTGAAATGGCGAAAGTTGGATTTTTAAAAAGTTTGACTGGGAGTGGACTTTTTGATATCGAATTCGGATTGTGATTCCAGGAATTGGAATAGCTTCGTTATGTCATTTGGGACTTGTGTGCAAAGTTTGACGTCAATCGGATGTGATTTGATAGGTTTCGGCATCGGTTGTGGAAGTTTGAAGTTCAAAGTTCATAGATTTAGATTTGAGGTGTGATTCATCGTTTTGATGTTGTTATGTGTGTTTTGAGGCCTCGAGTAGGTCCGTATTGTATTATGGAACTTGTTGGTATGTTTGGATAGGGTCCCGAGGGGCTCGGGTGTGTTTCGGATTGATTTCGGATCATTTTCTTCAATGTTGCTATTGCTGGTTCTGGTGTGACCGCACCTGCGGCTGGTTTGCGCAGGTGCGATGGTCGCAGAAGAGACGAAGGGGTCACAGGAGCAAAAATATTTCTGGGATCAGGGTTCCGCAGAAGCGGAGATTTCTTCGGTTAATGTGTCGCAAGTGCGAAAGTGCTGGGCAGAATGATAAATATAAGGGTTCGCGATTTTGGCATCATTTTAATATTTCCAAGCTCAAATTAAGGCGATTTTGAAGCAACTGTTACCATATGAATTGGGGTAAGTGTTCTCTACTCGATTTTGGTTATATTTTATGAATCTACCTTCATTTTGGTAATTGGATTGTGAATTTAAAGATGAAATTGGGGGTTTTGGCCTAAAGTTTCATAATATGAATTTTTGAGTTTTGAACATTGAATTAGAGTCGGATTTGAGTGAAACTAGAATGGTTGGACTCGTAATTGAATGGGTTGTTGGATTTGGTAAATTTTGTTGGGTTCTGAAGTGCGGTCCCGGGTTGGGCTTTTGGCCGGTTTTGGGCTTTTGATTCAAGATTTGATCTTTTTCGATCAAGATTGGTTCCTTTAGCATTGTTTGATGTACTTGAGTTGTTTTGGTTAGTTTCGGGACGTTCAGAGGTCGGAACGTGCGGGATGGCATATTAGAAGCATCGTTTGGCTTGTTCAGCATTGGTATTGGCTTGTTCGAGGTAAGTAACTCTTCTAAACTTAGTGCTGAGGGTACGAAACTCCAAATTACTTGTTATGTGATTGGTATTGAGGTGACACACATGCTAGGTGACGGGTGTCTGGGCGTGCACCCTGTGAATTGTGACTCCGTTGTTTCCATGGCACTGTATAGTGGCCCTATTTTTGTTGATATTTGTGTTATCACCATGTGATAAAGTAACTGAGCTGTCAATCAAACTAAATATCATGTTTAGGCTTTATGCTGACATTGTTAGGATCCATAGTGGTCGTTTCTTGCTGTCATCTCACTGATTTCATTGATATATCATACTCAGTCATATTCATGCGTTCATATCATATCTCAGTCTCAGTTGTTGTTTATTGATACATCATATCATTGTTGTCAGACTAGTTTCATGACATTATGAGCCCGTGAGTGAGACTGGAGAGATTGATGACTGAGTGAGGCCGGGGTCCTGTTTGTGAGGATATTGATACTGTAGCACGTGAGTTGTCCATGCAGCACGTGAGTTGTTCGTGCGGATCCAGATATTGATACAATAGCACGTGAGTTGTCTGTGCGGATCCAGATATTAATATTATGACACGTGAGTTGTCCGTGCAGCACGTGAGTTGTCCGTGCGGATTATAGCGCTTGTGCTGAAAGGAGCCCCTCCAGAGTCTGCACACGCCTAGTGAGCGCAATCGACTATAAATATATGGATCGGGCTGCACGCTGCAGTGGGTATTATACAGCACTAAGTGATTGAGTGTGCTGAGTATTGAGCATAGTGAGAGAGGATGTGAGACAGTGAGATTGAGTACTATGAGAGTGTGAGTATACGAGCTCATCATCGAGTTGCATTACATTTGATATGCGTACTTGAGATACATGCATAGAGAATTTCTTTCAGCTACCCAGTTTTGGGACATTTATGATTTTACTTGTATCTTGACATGTAGGCATAGAGACGTACTTTCCTCATGCTATCTGAAAATGAAACATCTTACTTATTGTTGAAAGGATTTTTGGTAAAAATTATAATTTTCAAACTTACTCGTATTTTGGTATATTCGGTAAAAGATTTGAGTTTCACTGAGATACCTCTTTTATTACCTGTGTTATGCTGTTATTAACTGTTGTGGAATATTGGTATTGTACCCGATCTTGTGTTAGCTCGTCACTACTTTCAACCTAAGGTTAGGTTTATTACTTACTGAGTACATGAGGTCAGTTGTACTCATACTACACTTCTGCACCTTGTGTGCAGATGTTGGCTGCTGATATTGCTGTATTCGATGGGAGCTGGATTGAAGATATACTTGCGTCCCGATTGTAGTTGCCTCTTGTTCGTGGTAGCCTTAGATCTATAATACCATGTTTATATACTTTTCAAATAGACTATGTATTTATTTTATTTCAGCTTTGTAAACTCTATTCTTAGAAGCTTATGATTTGTACTACCAGTCCTTGGGAAATGTATAAAATTCAGTAAATTACTATCGTTTATTTGTCCTGTTAATATCATTGGAATTGGATAGTTGCTAGTTGGCTTACCTAGCGGGTTGGGTTAGGTGCCATCACGAGTAGTGGATTTGGGATCGTGACACCCGGGGTATCGCCTCGTAGTCCCAAAAGTAAATATCTCACAATCTTTCCTCACAATAACAATCCATACGACAGAAACCTCGTGCCACAATAATAATGCGCACGACAAAAACCTCATGCCACAACCAAACAATCACCTCAACAATAATCACGAAAACCAAAGCATAACAATGAAACATTAATATTTCAAGCAAAGAACCCCACGGTTAAATAATGAATACGGAATCAAGGAAGCAGACAACTCAACTAAGCATGTTGTATAAATTGCAAATAAGAGATAAGACACATATACATATGAAATTAGGCTAAATATGATGACTACACATGTTAGAGTAATTCAATTAAGGATAAAAAGGAAACTACTTAGCAAAAACCAGATTTTCAATATTTAGCCCGAGTACGCACTCATCACCTCGCGTACACGACCTTCATATATTGTAAATTTTCATAAAAGTACCAAATTCTAAAGGGGATTTTCCCCGCATAAGGTTAGACAAGTCACTTACATCAAATCACGCTCAATCAATCAATTAGAAGACCTTTCCCTCGATTTTCCGACTCCAAACGACTCAAATATAGCCCAAAATAATTACATACTATAAATATAACTATAGGAAACTAATCTAAATAATGAATTATGATTTTAGCAAGAATTGAAAAAATCACCCCAAAAAGTCAACACAGGCCCGCGCCTCGAAACCTGACCAAAATTACAAAAACCGAACACCCATTCGATATCGAGTCCAACCATACAAGAATTATCCAAATCAGACCTCATTTAGCCTTTCAAAATCTAAAATTTTTGTCTAAGAACTTTTACAATTTTTTCCCAATTTGAACACCCCAAATCTCTAATTAGATGAAGAAATCGAAGATAGATTAGTGAAAATTAATCAAAAACGAGTTAGAAACTCTTACCCCAACAACCCCTCTGAAAATCTCCCAAAATATCGCATAAATCCGAGCTCTCAAGTCCAAATGGAGAAAAATGACATAAACCATACGGAGCTATTGGAACCGACGAAACTCCATTCCGGAGTCGTCTTCAGACAAGTCAAACTACGGATAACTCATACGACTTAGACTTCCAATTTAGGGACTATGTATCCCATTTCACTTCGAAACTCTCCCGAACCCAACACCAAGCACCCCGATAAGTCAAGTAACCACAAAATGAAACAATGGGAGCAATAAATAAGGGATCGGGTTTCATACTCTCAAAAGGACCCGTCGGGTCGTTACAAAACTGGTCGGCGACCCCCACTTCTTAGCAACTTTCTATGGAAACAATGGTGAAAAATTCAGATCTAAAAGATCTGACTTGAAAGGTTCATATTTGGTCGAACTCCGGCGACTTCTCCTCGTTCGACGCCACTGCCGCCTTGTTTATTCGAGCCGCTACTTTGGGGCTCATCACCGTGGAAGTAGTTGCATTTGTTCGATTTACTGAATTTTGTTGAAATTGCAGATCTTGCCGGATAATGTTATCGCCATCGACCTTCTATCCTTGGCTGATCAGTTATTAATGAATTGACTTTGTTGGCTCATTTCTATGTGTGGAACTTTTGTACCTGCTGTTTACCATTGGACTTCTTCTTGTGATTTGGGCTAACTAGTCATATATGGTCCCATATCGTTATATCTGGTTGTTCTTTTCCACTGATTTGCATTCTTTTCATGATAAATTTGGGGTTGTCCGATGACCTCGCTATAGCCCTGTTACTGCTGTCCCGCTACCTACTGTTTGTGCGGAAACGTTTCTAATCTCTAAGTTAATTGGACTTTTGATATTATGGTTTTGTGGTTAAACTATTGCTTTGTTTCCGAATTGCATTATTCCCTCGCTTAGTTTTGACTGCACATTTGATGATGTTTGTTGGATTCTTTCACTACAGGACGCTACAAATTTTGGATAATGTCACAATTGTTGGACAGTGCTACATTTGGACCTAGGCCGATGAGAAAATGTTTTTGAGGCCACCACACCTCGAATAACCCTCGGATTGGGCCCGCAGTAACAAGACGATGATGATAAACATCGTAAAGAAAAACAAAGATGAGAACGCGAACCAACCTAGGGAGGCGACACGGTTGGCCACCGGAGTTGCTACCGAGGCGGTTCGCATTCTCATGTCTAGATGGATATCGAATATTACATATATCTGAGCCTCCTATATTATTTTTAAATCATTTTTCAAAACTATATTACAAAACTATTTTTCAAAAATAATTTCCCAAAAAATATTTTTTAAACTATTATAAAACAATCTTTCAAAAAATAAAAAAACATTTTAAAATTGTTTTCAAGAATAATTTTCCAAAAATATATTTATAAACAAAAACCATTTCAAAAATATATCATTTAAATAATTTTTACTTTATGTTATTTTATTAATAATTTTACTTTTTTGTCTTGCGAGGTACTACCATACGGAGATACTTTCGGAAGATGACACTCGAAGATAGAAGACATATCCCGTCAAACTCCCCACTTCGCTCTTCCTATTTTAGGATGTATCCAAAATTGCGAGTATAGTGAAATCGTAGATAGATATCGTATTATTTGTTTACTATGACATTTATCTATTTGTTAAACGCTTAGGGTGTGTTGCATCTATCTAATAATCCGCCAACCTACAACATTGTGTGTTAATTGATTCTTGCAAGGTTGTCTATACAAAATTTAGAATGTCAAATACATATTTTACAACTTAGTCAATTAATTAGGATTAGTGTACACATAATTGAATTGGTTGCATACATAAATGAAAAGCATGTTGTCTCCTTTTCAATAATAGGAATTTACCTTTTTTACAACTACAGATAGCATCTTTTTTGAACCAATCTTTTTGTAAATTATTTTGACTATATTACTTCAAGTAGACATGACTTGTAAAAATCATAGTTAAAACTACCATATTAGGATTAATTCAATTGTTGCATACATATTGAATCTAACTTGATAAATGCCAAAATTCTTCATGAGCTTTTATGATTTCTTTTGTACAGGAATGGTAATAATCTTAGCCTCTTTATATATTTGACTGTCTACATATTCTTTATATTATTATTCATTCATTTATTTGAATCCTTTTGAACTAACCTCTAAGACCATTAGTATACGATTTTAATTTTCTTTTATCATAAAAAGTCAATATTCCTTTATACTCATACATTTTGAAGACACCCGCATCTCCATTTTCTCCAAACTCCCCAAGAAACTCTCTCTCACTTTGAGAGACCCATGGCTGCCGCTGCTTTCACGCCACCTATGCCGCTGCTTTCACGCCACCTCTGCCGCCGCCGGAGTTCATCACCGGCGATGACTGGGAATGATTCCTTCCCTCTCTCCCCTCTCCACGTTGCTGCCAAAACATCGACGAAATCTGGCGAGCCTTCAGCCACCACCAAACTGGCCGGCG
Organism: Nicotiana tomentosiformis; assembly: GCF_000390325.3. Taxonomy (NCBI): domain Eukaryota; kingdom Viridiplantae; phylum Streptophyta; class Magnoliopsida; order Solanales; family Solanaceae; genus Nicotiana; species Nicotiana tomentosiformis. The sequence continues at coordinate 41,109,439 of NC_090823.1, forward strand.
ACCCCCACTTCTTAGCAACTTTCTCTGGAAACCATGGTGAAAAACTCAGATCTGAAATATCTGACTTGAAAGGTCCATATTTGGTCGAACTCCAGCGACTTCTCCTCGTTCGACGCCACTGCTGTCTCGTTCATACGCGTCGCTGCTCCGGTGCTTGTCGTCATGGAAGTACTTACATGTGTTCGAATTACTGATTCTAGCCGGAATTTCAGATCTTGCCGGAAATTGCTATCGCCAGCGACCTTCTATCCTTGGCTGATCGGTTATTAATGAATTGACTTTGTTGGCTAATTTTTATGTGTGGAACTTTTGTACCTGCTGTTTACCATTGGACTTCTTCTTGTGATTTGGGCTAACTAGTCATATAGACCCCATATCGTTATATCTGGTTGTTCTTTTCCACTGATTTACATTCTTTTCCAGATAAATTTGGGACTGCCCGATGACCTCGCTATAGCCCTGTTATTGTTGCAGATTTGACAATGCTTGCTGGATTCTTTCACTACAGGACACTACAAATTTTGGATAATGTCACAATTGTTGGACAATGCTACATTTGGACCTAGGCCGATGAGAATAATTGTTTTGAAGCCATGACGCCCGGAATGACCCTCGAACTAGGCCCGAAATAACGAGGCGATGATAATAAACATCAGAGAATGGAAAAAAAAAAATGAGAACGCGAACCAATAACCTATGGGAGGCGACACAGTCGGCCATCAGAGTTGCTACCGAGGCAGTGCCCATTCTCATGTCTAGACGGATATAGGATATTACATATATCTGAGCCTCCTATATTATTTTAAATTATTTTTCAAAACTATATTCCAAAACTATTTTCCAAAAATATTTTTAAAACTATTATCAAAAAATCTTTCAAAAAACAAAAACATTTTAAAATTCTTTTCAAGAACAATTTTTCAAAATAATATTTATAAACAAAAATCATTTCAAAAACATGTCATTTAATACATTTTTACTTTATGTTATTTTATTAATAATTTTACCTTCTTGTCTTGCGAGATACTACCATACGGAGTTGTTTCGGAAAACGACAATAGAAGATAAAAAGACAAATCCCCGTCAAGCTCCCCGCTTCGCAGTTTCTATTCTAGGATGTATCCAAAATCGCAAGTATAGTGAAATCGTAGATATATATTATATTATTTATTTACAATGATATTTATCTGCTTGTTAAACGCTTAGGATGTGTTGCATCTAGCTAATAATTCGCCAACCTACAACATTGTGTGTTAAGTGATTCTTGCAAGGTTGTCTATATAAAATCTAGAATGTCAAATATATATTTTACAACTTAGTCAATTAATTAGGATTAGTGTACACATAATTGAATTGGTTGCATACATAAATGAAAGGCATGTTGTCTCCTTTTCAAAAATAGGAATTTTATCTTTTTTACAACTACATTAGCATCTATTTTGAACCAATCTCTTTGTAAATTATTTTGACTATATTACTTCAAATAGACATGACTTGTAAAGATTATAGTTGAGTCTACCATATTAGGATTAATTCAATTGTTGCATACATATTGGATCTAACTTGATAAATGCCAACATTCTTTATGAGCTTTTATGATTTTTTTTGTACAGAAATGGTAATACTCTTAGCCTCTTTATATATTTGATTGTCTATATATCCTTTTTATTATTATTCATTCGTTTATTTGAATCCTTTTGAAATAAACTCTAAGGCCATTCTTATATAATTTTAATTTTCTTTTATCATAAAAAGTCAGTATTCTTTTTTACTCATACACTCTTGAGAAACATTTTCATACTTTATTCTTTATACATTTTAGTCGATTGCAAAGCACTTATTCATTTTTAGGATAATTCTTTCTATTATTTATTCATCCTTTCCATATATTTTCTTGTACATTTAATACAATCCCTTTGTAGAAACCATTTGACTATAAACCTAAATTAACTTCTTCAAGATTATTCAAACGCTTTCAGAACATTTCTATTGTTGATATACATTCTTTGTTTGATTTAATTACTCAATTGTCACATGTAAGATTTATGTGGATAATTTATTTCATATGCTTCCCTATCTATGGCAACTCCTCCTACTTTATTTGGTCATTTCTTTTAAGTTGATTGATGATTATTCAAAGATAATTCTTTTTTCTCTGATTACTTGTATTCAATTAAGACTAACCTTATATAGTTAAATCGTTTCTTTAATTGTAAGTCAAAGTTTTCTTTATACTCTATGCTAAACCCAATTCTTTCAATCAAATCCCAAAAGATTTTGTTTATCACTTTGCTTTGCATATCTTGTTGTATATATTTTACCATAAATGAAATGGTCATGCTTTGAATATTTATTCACTACGTGACAATTGTATTGACTATTCTTTGATAGAAATCCTTTGTGACGTAGTTAATCATTCTTTTGAACCTTCCCTCCCTTATTTGATCAAGTCCACAGGAACCACATTTTGTGAATCTTAAGGGATGCCTAACACCTTCCCCTCGAGATAACTTGAATCCTTACCTAGAATCTCGACGGTTTCGCAGACCATAATCAAATGTGCATTACATAGTATAGTATAGGTGTCCTAGTATACCTTAAATACTAGGTGTGGACTCTAAACTTTCATTAACCTTGTAGAGTACTATAAGTTGTAGTTTGTTTTGTCTTGTGCAAAATAAGGTGCAACACCTAACAAAAGCAGAAAATCAATGTAGTAGTGTTTTAGAACTTCTTCGACTAAGGCTAAGGTCTTATTCGAATTCTGATTTTGCTCTGAGGTACTAATTGGTTGAAGTTCTTGAGTTCTTGGATCCTAAATGGCTAACAAACTCTTATTTGGTCTGCTGCCCTAGAGAAGGTCAGTACACCTTCACCCTCTTCTCTTTTGATCGTCCTACTTGAATATCATGAGCATGCTATTATCTTTTGTCAATTATGTTCGTTTATGATGTTTGTAATTAGTGTATAGATGTCATCTCCAATTCATGATAGTGTGTTGTTAACTTATGGTCATCTGTCATACTTTGAATGTCTCTAATCAGTGATGATTAAGCTGTTATGTGACCTTAATGACTCTCATTTCTAAATCTAAATAGTCTACATGATTAAGTTTCCTCAATGTGCCTTAATGACTTCTCATGTTTATATACACTTCATAGTTTCCATTTCTGTTGTGATCTCTATCCCTACATACTGCTTTCCTGCATTCTATTGCTTTGTAGTTGAGATTATTGTTGATAATCCTAATTAGGATAAACCTGAAAGTTTATAAGTTTATATCCTTCACCATTTAACTGAAGCATGAGAAATGTAAGTGTTTAAGTGCTCTCTTTCTCTATATATTTGTCTTTAACTCTGAGAGCCGCTTTCTGAGTTATTATTATGATAGTCTTATGTTCATGTCTAATTGTTAGTTACACATATATAAAACAATTTTACTAATCTAAACTCTTATGAATATAAATAACCCTTCTGTATATACTCTGTTAAGATTAAGTTATCCCTTTTTCGTAAAAATAGATCATAGTTATGTTTGTTATAGTTGAATAGTAATTATTGTTAAGCTAAACATAACTGCCTCATATTTAGATGGAACTCTCAGTTACATGGCTGAGTTAAACCTGTTTGGTATAACACTTTTCTTGTCTTTTGTAACGATTCGACCGGTCGTTTTGAGTATTTTTATCATGATTCCCTTTTTATTGCTTCCTCTATGCTAGATTGTGATTATGTGACTTGTCGGGGTGCTTGATTTTAGTTTCGGGTGAGTTTTGGAGTGAGATGAGACACATAGTCCCTAAGGTGGAGCTTTAAGTTGTTAGAGTTGACCGTAGTTTGACTTTTATGAAGACGACTCCAGAATGGAGTTTTGACGGTTTTAATAGCTCTATATGATGATTTTAGACTTAGGAGCACGAGCGGATGTGAATTTGCAGGTCCATAGGCCGTTTCAGCATGAATTGGCTGAAGTTAGAAATATTAAGGTTTGGAAGATTTGGGAAGTTTGAACGAGAGTGACTTTATTAATATCGGGGTCGGATCCCGATTCCGGAAGTTGGAATAGGTCTAAAATGTGAATTATTACTTGTGTGCGAAATTTGAAGTTGATCAGAGTTGTTTTGGTAGGAATCAGTATTAGTTTTGGAATTCGGAAGTTCATAAGTTCCTTAGGCTTGAATCAATGCGATTCATGATTCTAGCATTGTTTGATGTGATTTGACGTTTCGCGCGTGTCCATTTTATGTTTTAGGACTTGTTGGTATGTTTGGTTGAGGTCCCGGGGGCCTCGGGTGTAATTATGATCATGTTCGGCGCATTTCGAAACATTGAAAATTGCTGAATCTGGTGCTTCTGCTTCCCTTCTACTCGTTCGCGAAGGTGTTCCTGCGTTCGCGTAGAGTCTTCAGGGATTGCTGGATATTTAGCCTTCGCGTTCGCAAAGAAAGCCACGCGTTCGCGAAGGGTCAGGATTTTGTGCACTGCGACAGGGAGCCGCGTTCGCGAAGAGGAAAGGCAGGCTGGAGGGACCTCACACATTTGGTCTACGCGTTCGCGAGAGAGGCTTCACGATCACGATGCTTGGGAGCTTTTGTCATCCCGTTCGCGAGTGGGTTCTCGCATTCGTGTAAGAGGAAGCATTTGTGCTTCGCGAACGCGAGGCATTTTCCGCGTTCGCTAAGAAGAAACCACTGGGCAGCAGACTTAAATTTCAAAATGAGGGTTTTATCTCTTATTTCATAATTTGGACCTAGAGAGCTCGGTTTGAGGTGAATTTTCGGGAAATGTTCAGAGAAATTTTTGGGGTAAGAATTTCTAACTCGATTTTGATTAATTTACATGAATCTATTGATAATTTCATCATTTAATTAGTGGTTTGAGTTGGAAAATTGGGGAAAATGGTAGAAACTTCTAAGACTAAAATTTGAGGATTTGAAAGGCGATTTGAGGTCGGATTTAAGTAAATCTTGTATGGTTAGACTCGTTATCAAATGAGTGTTTGAATTTTGTAAATTTGCTCCGGTTACAAGGCGCGGGCTCGAGTTGAATTTTTGAGTTCACTTTTTATTTCTTCGCAAAGATCATAATTTTATTGGTCGAATTAGTTTTCTATAGTTTATATTTATGGTATGAAGTTGTTTTGGCTAGATTCGAGTTGTTCGGTGTTGGATAATCGACGAAAAGGCCTTCTAGTGGATTGATTTAGCGTGATTTGAGGTAAGTAACTTGCCTAACCTTGTGTGGGGGAATTTTCCCTTAGTATTCGTGTTGGTTGTGATAATTGTAATATGTGAAAGCCGTGTACGCGAGGTGACGAGTGTGTACACGGGCTAAATATGAAAATTACTGGTTTTAGCTATGTAGATTCATTTCATACCGTAATTGAGTTACCTTAACATGTTATAGTCATCATTTCTAGTCTATTTTCACATGTCTACTTATCTTATTCTCTTACATGCTAATTCCCCTACATGTTTAATTGAAGTTCTTGTTTCCTTTATTCCGTATTCATTATTTGATCATTGAACTCTTTATTTGAAGTTGTTAAATCGTGGAATATCTTGTTGTTGAAATTGGTATTGAGATATAAAGGTCGTGATTCGCATTGTGGCAAAGTGATAAGTTGTGAAATACCATTCTGTTGAGTTGTTCATTCCGTTTGTTATTGTTGAGACTCTTGTGTAAATTGTGGTTGAGCCATGAGCTCTTTACTGTGAAAATGCTGTATTTGTTTGGTTTCTGTAGCAAGTTGTAATATTGGGCACCAGATAATTGTAATATGTGAAAGTCGTGTACGCGAGGTGACAAGTGTGTACACGGGCTAAATATGAAAATTACTGGTTTTAGCTATGTAGATTCATTTCATACCGTAATTGAGTTACCTTAACATGTTATAGTCATCATTTCTAGTCTATTTTCACATGTCTACTTATCTTATTCTCTTACATGCTAATTCCCCTACATGTTTAATTGAAGTTCTTGTTTCCTTTATTCCGTATTCATTATTTGATCATTGAACTCTTTATTTGAAGTTGTTAAATCGTGGAATATCTTGTTGTTGAAATTGGTATTGAGATATAAAGGTCGTAATTCAAATTGAGGCAAAGTGATAAGTTGTGAAATACCATTCTGTTGAGTTGTTCATTCCGTTTGTTATTGTTGAGACTCTTGTGTACATTGTGGTTGAGCCATGGGCTCTTTACTGTGAAAATGCTGTATTTGTTTGGTTTCTCTAGCAAGTTGTAATATTGGGCACCAGATAATTGTAATATGTGAAAGCCGTGTACGCGAGGTGACGAGTGTGTACACGGACTAAATATGAAAATTACTGGTTTTAGCTATGTAGATTAATTTCATACCGTAATTGAGTTACCTTAACATGTTATAGTCATCATTTCTAGTCTATTTTCACATGTCTACTTATCTTATTCTCTTACATGCTAATTCCCCTACATGTTTAATTGAAGTTCTTGTTTCCTTTATTCCGTATTCATTATTTGATCATTGAACTCTTTATTTGAAGTTGTTAAATCGTGGAATATCTTGTTGTTGAAATTGGTATTGAGATATAAAGGTCGTAATTCAAATTGAGGCAAAGTGATAAGTTGTGAAATACCATTCTGTTGAGTTGTTCATTCCGTTTGTTATTGTTGAGACTCTTGTGTACATTGTGGTTGAGCCATGGGCTCTTTACTGTGAAAATATTGTATTTGTTTGGTTTCTCTAGCAAGTTGTAATATTGGGCACTAGAGGTGCGATCTGTGGTACATTGTGATATTGATACACATGCGGTGGTATAAGGTTTTGGGATTGAAATGCATGCGGTGAGATAAGGTGGGCTTGATACGCGTGGCTGCTAGGGGAACTACTAGAAGTAATGCGGTGTGATAAGGTGGCTAAAATGCGGGATGCTATTTCGGAAAAATAATTTTTAAAACTAATTGTAAAGGCTCCCGCGGTGATATAAGAAAAGATTGTGAGTTATTCCTGTGATATGGGACTGCGAGACTGTACCTCGGTAGTGACCCTTGTTGATCTTTCTCTATTTGTTGTACTTGTCTTTGGTTGTTTTGTTTCCTTCCGTGATGTACTATTTGTCTTGATTCTGTGTAGCTAACTCTTGGTTTACTCCTTGTTTCATTTCCTTGTCATTATTATTATATTGTTAAATCTTTCATCTTATTTCTTATTATTTCTAGTAGGGCCTTAACCTGACCTCGTCACTACTCTACCGAGGTTAGGCTTGGCACTTACTGGGTATCGTTATAGTGTACTCATGCTACGCTTCTTTACATCTTTTTGTGTAGATCCAGGTACTTCCTATTAGTCCCGGCATCAATGAGCTGAGTTCGCATTTGGAGACTTTAAGGTACACTTGCCCGCGTCCGCAGGCCTCAGAGTCACCTTCTATCCATTTCTATATTTTCCTTCTTTACTAGATACAGTTGTATAGGGATGACTTTGATATTGGCATAGAGCTTGTGACTTGTATTTTCGGATTTTGGGCAAATACGTATATACTGAGTTGTGGAGATATTCCTTATGCTAGTTGTTGGATTTGAGCTTTTAATTATTATTTCAGTTATCTCTGCATAAATGTTAGGCTTACATAGTCTTAGAGACTAGGTGCCGTCACGACATCCTATGGAGGGAAATTGGGGTCGTGACATCTTTAATCTCTTTTATGACATTGCTGACTTTGTGATGTTTACCATGTCTGTAAGATTATAATATCATGTAAAGTATCTATGAGTAGTTGATTTAAAATGTTGCATGTCCCTCTGTTTGTCTGCATGACTTCATGTTCCTATACTTTGTCTTGAAATTGCACTTGGTCCTTTCTTTCCCTGCTGATGAACTGAACTTAGTCTATAAACCCTAAGAGGATTTCTTATTGTTGTTGCTTAGACATAATACTTTACCTAAGTTTAATACTATGGAGATGTGATTCTTTCCTCAATCCCAAAAATGAAGTAAGATTGATTATCTGTGATCATGTTAAGCATTATAGGAATTCCATTATTTAAATCTGAAAATTTGTAGTCCTATTAAGAGTTTTGATCATGTTCTGGTATCTCTAATAACATCTGCAAAAGTTTCCAGTTATAACTGTTTGTCTGAACCTTTACTAATGCTTTTAAAAGTTCCAAGTAGTGTTATTAATCTATACATGTGCTGGTGATAAGATCCAAGCTAATCAATCTATAGTTAGTCTGTCGAGGCAGAATTATCTACATTTCTGGGCTACTGCATATCTGAGTTGTGTGTTCTTTTCCTACCCTTTAAATGTGATCCCAAGTGTGTAGATCTTTAACAGTAATGCCATAATGTCTCTGCCTCCTCCCCCCTCCACATATGTGTTTGAAATCTGACTTCCAGACTTGTTTAATATGTGCATCATTCATTTAGTTTGGGAAGTGCAGTTATAAAAATGAAACTGTTCGTATGTCCTTATGTTATTCTGTTAGATGAAAAGTATACTTTTGTGGTAGAGAGTATTATGGTAGTTAGTTTACATTGAAAAGGATCTCATTAGCACTTAAACCCATACGGAAAAATGAGTCTTTAGTGGTTAGGAGTATTTGGGAGTGGAGTTTAACTCTAGTTGGTTTGCTCTCCCCAGTACAAGTATTGCCCTCGGCCTTGAGACCCTTGGGAACTTTGAAGTGTCGGGGGATTCAAAGGGGCAATCTACCTCGAGTAGAACTCTCTCCTTAGCCCTTAGTTCATTGACACTTGTTGTTCTTCAGGGGTTTAGTGTTTAATGACAACGGAAGATTTTCAATGTAAATTATTTGTAACGTATAACTACCACATTAGTATAAGTTTCTCATAGTATTTGAGTTTTGATATTTTGTTATATTTTATCGACCATTTGTTTACATGTTTTATACATAATTGAACATGCATAATTTGTATCTAATGACCTTATTTTGTAACATGTACATATGTTTGGGCATGCTGAGTTCCTAAGGAACTCAGGCCCAAGCCCAGCACTGCTGCATTTTTCTGGAAGTCTGAAGTCAGTTGTAGCCGCATCCTTTACTGCTGGGCCTGCCTCTTTAAGGCCCAAATACTAGCGTCCGGTCCTTTTTCTCTAAACTCTTTATCGTTTACTGCTTCGTTACTATAATTTACTGCCTTGTTGCACTTTGTCACATGTTTTGTTGTTGTTTTTATCTCACATGTATACAATACATATATATTGGATTGCATGCTTTATTTTATACCTTAATTCATATAAAACTTAGGCAATCCCTAAATGACATAGGATTAAAAAGAATTAGTTTTGTAACTAATCTCCCATTCGCTAATTACAATTTATTTATATCATTACTATGTTTTTGCTCGCCTTCTCGTCTCAAAGATTTTGAAGCCCAAAACTTAGCAAAAACGGACGCCCCACTTTCAAAAGGAAAATCAGATAAAAAATGCAAGTTTTGTCTCAAAAAGGGGATCAAGTTATTTCGAAAATATGAAGTGTCGTCCCCCAAAAGGATTTTCAAAAAATAGTTTTTCTTCAAGTCTAAAAAGATCAAGGTACATTTAGGCATACTCATGCTTTAGGAACAAGTGCTTAATTTAGTCTCCCCTTTTACATACTTTCTTAAATACAAACATCCTATATATTTTTTTTTAAAAGCTCTTTTCATGTATACACGCACTAATGTTAATTTCCTCTATAAATTCATACCCTTTTTAAACTACACCCACCCTTTGTAAGAAGTGCGTCCTAATATATGGTAAGCCATATCTTTAGAACACTAGTTAAGGCATAATATAAATAATTGATTCTAAATCTAGTCTAAGTCCTATGAAGCTACCTCAGGTAGATTTTAAGGGGTATCTAATACCTTTCTCTTAGAAGAACAAGAAACCTTATCCATAATCTCATTGGTTAGCAGACTAATAACGAATATGACCTAGTAATTAAATAGGTACCCTAGTACACCTTTAAATATTAGGTGGCAACTTTGTTTTTATCAACAACAGAGGAACCACAAGTTGAATCTTGTTTTGACTAGTACAAAATAGGGTGCAACAACATGGCACTCTGCTTGGGATTCACACTTAGGTTCTGACCTTAGCAGACTTAGACTAATTTGGCATCTAGATTTATTTGTAGATTGCTTTAATTGTAGATAAAATTGCAATTACGTGCTTACCTGCCTTATTTGCTCTTCATGTTTATTATCATGCTTGTTGCTGCTACACTCTTGTCTGTTACTGCTTTTATATACACTATCATCACATTTCTTTCTATCGAGGCTTGGCCGTACACTATCACACACAATGGCACGCGAGGGTTGTCTTTTACACCCCTTCGAACCTTCTTTTCAAAACTCTCTAATTTCAGAGAATGGCTTTGTCGGGTCAACTGGCATAACTTCTCACAGCCTTCAGTCCAACTCAAAAGTAGGAAGCACTCTACTCTAGAAAAAATAGGGCATACTGCATAAACCTTAGGTAAGTCAGTCCTTGGTATCGATGCACAATTAGGAAATCCACCCTAATGTCAATGGGTCATGCACCCGACAATATGACTTCTGTGGAAAGACAAACAAAACCTGACAAGACACTTAAAAGTCCGAAGCAACACTTCCCAAACACCTTTCTTTTACCCACATCAGAAAATGGAAATCAACTAAAACATCCCTGAGATTAGCATGGTAATGGGAGCACCACACAAATTGAAGCAGTAGTGGAAAATATTCGCTGGGAACTCGAAGATGAGGTTCAGACAAACCTGGGGGCACTAATCACTTTGCTGAACATCCGAGCAGACATGGTGCTCACTTGCCCGTTGATAGAATTTTGGGATTCAGCTAAGGTGGTGTTCAAATTTGCCAACTGTGAGTTAGTACCAACATTGGAGGAACTCATGAGTTTCACGGAGCTGCCGTTCAACGGAAGGAAGCCGATATTGCCAGTTACTATACCCGATTACCGGTTATCGGTTCTTGGATGCTTTAGGCCTGGCCAAAAGTAGGATTCTTAGAAGTATCGAGGACGGATGGGTGAGCCTCGACCTGCTGTTCAATAGATTTGGGCACCGTGAATCTATGAGTGGTATTCGGGAGAGTTTAAATGTGACCAAGCGGTATGGGAAAGTCTCAGGCCCATCACTTTCTCAACGGCACTCTTGGGACTATTGGTCTTCCCGTAAAGAAGGGGTCGGATCAAGATCAACCTATTACCTGTGGTTCTGGCGACGTTCCGTGGAAATCTTCAAGCTACTTTGCTGCTGATGGTGTTAGGTGAGATGTTGAGGGCTTTGTCCGCATGTGCACGAGGGTATGATTTCTTTAAATGTTGTAACTTGCTGCTTCAGATCTGGGCTACTGAACATTTCTTCTAGCGAGAGGCCATCACTTCTTTGTGGGCGTCAGCAACATGATCCGCAGCCACAATGAAAGAATAAGACATTGGGTCTCCCCATATGGGCAAGAAGAGTAGAGGGAAATGCTGACCAATCTGAGTGGAGAATGGATCAGCTAGAAGCTATCATGTTTAGGTTGAAGAGCAATATTAATGACTCCTCAGAATTACTTCATTGAGTTGACCGGACTTGAAGGTATTCAACCATACGCACTCCTGCGGGTCTTCAGGCAATTCGGGATGACCCAAGATGTGCCTCTATGGACAAGGACAACATTATATGAGGATGAGTACAATAGACAGATTCAATTCCTAAGATAAAAAGGCTCCAAGAGGAGTGGAACGACCTAGTCACGACGCCAATGGGTCAAAACTAGTGGTGCACTCCTGAGTATTATATCTGGATCAATGGGGAAGACGAGATGGCCCAGCTAAGCAGAGAGGGTATAGCCTGGTTAGAGGATGGAGTGGCTGCCATGAGATCGTGCCATATTACCTTGTGACTACTTCAATGCAACATCAAGTGGTCCCAGGATCCGTCGATCATATGTTTCCACCTGCCAAATACAATGACCGGGTAGTGGAGTGCATCCAAATAGAGTCTAGCAAGAGCCAGAAGAAGATTCGGAGGAGGGGTCGAAGTTCAACGATGACGAGGAGGAGTTTGAAGAAGACCCGGAGGAGGATCCGGAAAAGGAGCCAAAATAAGAAGAGGAGGTGGGGAACAACTCAGGGGGTGGTTATTAGAGTTGGTTGATTTCCCTTTCTTTCCCACTTTGTACCCTTTTCCCCAATTTTCTCTTTTACTTTCCAAAAGGGGAAGTTGTCCAAGCCCATGCAGTTATGTGAAACAGTGATGTAATCTTTGTTCCCACTTATATCAGTCCAAATTATCAATAAAAACAAACTTGCTTCGGATCTAAATATGTCAAATCTAAGCGTTTGTCAAATATTTGCGATTTAGGCCTACCTCCGACAATGAGAGGTCCCACAAATACTAGGAAACGCACTAGCCCTTAATGCGTGAGTTAATTGCTCTGTGTGATTTCCTGCTTATATAAATAAAGAAACTGACTCCAGTTTCTTTTTATTTTTCTTCTTATTATTTTTTCTTTTGCTTTATTATTACTCCAAAAAGAAAAGAAAGTTGGTTTGTGTCGACTGAAACTGGCGGAACCACCGTAAAATCTAAGATCAAAGGGAAAGATGTCAATAATAGAAAACCCAACTGAACATGCTCTAGTCATAGTCGACAGCATGGGGCGATTGGGGGAGAAGGACAATACCAGGAATGATGAACACGTGGCCACTATGGCCCAGGAAATGGAGTCTCTAAGGGAGGAAGTGCAGCATATAAGGGAACTAGCACATCTGGTCGTGACAACGCATCCTCAACCACCTCGATTTCCTTCTTTGGACTCAATCCGTGATCACTTTCCTTCCACATCATGCCAAAACAACAACACCCCAACTTCAGCTCTTACACTCAAGTCATACCTCCATGCAAACCCATCAAATCCCCCTATCCACACTCCCTACTTACCACAGTATGTTCAGACCCCATAAAACCCGCCTATCACTACCAATGCAACTCACACCTCTCCTTGTGACATAGTGACTTTTATCACTAACCAGCACATACCTGTGGCACATGCTGCTGCACATTAGCGGTATGTTCCCTCTGTATATGCCATTTTTGAACTTACCTTTACAGCTCCTGTCACGGTCAGGGTGCCTTATGAGATTGACCAATATGCCGAGATGGAAAGGGAAGCCAGGCGTAAGGAAGATGATTGAGTATCCGAGCAGCTGCAAATCTTGAGAAAGCAAATGAAGAACCTCCAAGTTTCCCGAGGAAGTGAATGTTTGGTTTACGAGGATTTATATATTCATCCGCATGTGGATATGCCAGCAGGTCATAAACCTCCAAAGTTTGATATCTTCGATGGGACAGGTGATCCATTTTGCACATTTGAGGGCATATTGTGACAAGTTGGTCGGAGTGGGGAGGAATGAGAAGCTAAGGATGAAGTTATTTATAAGGAGCCTGACAGGAGAAGCACTCGCCTAGTATACTTGACAGGATCCGCGAAATTGGAAAACTTGACAAGACATGGTAGAGGACTTCATGAATCACTTTCGATTCAAAATAGAGATCACTCCAGATCGGTTCATACTGGTGAACCTGCAGAAAATACCATCAAAGTCAATCCAAGGATATGCACGTCAGTGGAGTTTAGAGACTGCCAGGGCACAAGCTCCTCTAAACGACGGTGAATTAACCAAGTATTTCATCAGAGCCCAAGAAGGGATATCCTTCGAAAAGATGATGGGAATAATAGGACAGCAATTCCCCGAGCTAGTCAAGATAGGATATTTCTTAGAAGAGGGCATAAAATCCGGTAAACTACAACGCATGGAAGCATTGCAAGCGGCCAACAAGGGCATCCAATCAGGATCAATCGGCAGCGGAAAGAAGAAGAAAGAGGATGTCTCAACAGTCGTCCCTTACTATCAACCAAACCCACATCATGGAAACACTTCCTATTCCCCAAACAACTATTAACCACCACCCACTTACGCTCCAATCTATAACACCCAGCCATATTATCATCCTAAACCACAATACAACCCTCCTCAAGCCAACAACAACCTGAACCCACAACGACCATATGCTCTTGTCTAAATGTTACTCACCAAAACTGACCCACTTATGCACCACGCCCTCGCCCCAACTTTGAAGAAAGGGGTCCTAGAAATTATACCCCGATTGCTGAGCCTCTGGCCCAATTATTTGAGAGATTGAGAAGAGCGGGATTGATACATCCAGTTAAAGGAAGGGTTCCTAGGTATCCCTCCAAGTATTTTGATGCAACTAAAAGATGCGTGTACCATTCCAATGTACCTGGTCATGATACTGAAGATTGCTTCAAGCTAAAAAAGAGATTGGAACATTGATCAAGAGCGGAGCCATTCAATGCACTCTGGCGCTGCCTAGTGTGAATCGCAATCCGCTGCGAAATCACCGAAACCATGGAGTTAACATGATCACATTGGACGAAGAGTATAACCTAAAGAGAATGATTGTCACTATAGGAAATGTAGAAGCGCTAGGATCCCTCCTCAAAGCGCTCCAATGATTACAGTACAAGTGAGACCTACGGTGACTGTTCAAACCTATCAGCGACAACTTATAGTTGCTATAGGAGATAAAGAAAGTCGGGAATACAAAACCATCCCATGGACATACTAGCAAAAGGGGAAGGCCAAAATGATAGACTCCGCCATAGCCCATGGTATGACTAGGTCTGGGAGATGCTACGCTCCTGAAGATGACAATCGAGGGAACTCGAAAAGAGAGAAAATTCAAAGAAGGAACATAACAGACCTAGAAGCTGCCGAGTTTTCGAAGGGAATGTCGACCAAAGAGTATTCTGTGGAGGAGCAGCTGAAGAAGACCCAAGCACAGATATCAATCATGGATTTGTTGATGAGTTCCGACAGTCATACAGACACCCTATTAAAAGTACTAAGTGGGGTAAGTGTACCAAGTAACACCACCAGTGAGGCACTGGCCTCAATAATTAGGAAAATAGTTGAAGCAAATATGATCACTTTCAGAAGAGACAAACTTCTGGCCGAAGGCGCAAGTCACAACAAAGCTCTTCATATCACTGTCAAAGGTGGGGACAAAGTGGTTTCCCAAGTGTTGGTTCATGGAGGGTCAGGAGTCAACGTATGTTCGCTCTCAACCCTATAGGAGTTAGGAATTCATTTGAGGGAAGTCAAGGAAAGCCACGTGAGGGTGAGGACCTTTGACGGTTCGTAAACGGATGTTATCGGAGAAATTTATTTGGCCTTGTAGATCGGGCCGGTCGAATTTCCCATATTATTTCAAGTAATGGACATCTCTTCTTCCTACAACTTGCTGTTGGGAAGACCCTGGATACATATGGCAGGGGCTGTCCCATCAACTTTACACCAATGCATGAAATTTAAGTGGGTGTGCCAGGAGATCGTGGTTCACGGCGAGTGGGGTCACTCCGCTTATTTTGAGTATGTTGTTCCGTTCATTAAAGGGCTAGACGGAGTTGCTTTCCGTGCAGTGGGAATCATGCAGACTACCAAAATGGAAAAGACTGAACAAAACATGGGAATGCAGTCGATGTATAGATCCAAGATGGCTATGAGGGAGATGATTAAATATGGATACATGCCAGGAATAGGATTGGGAGCCAGGTCAGACGAAATCACAGAGCCAATTGAACCGAACGGGCAAAAAGGA
This sequence comes from Nicotiana tomentosiformis, assembly GCF_000390325.3. Lineage (NCBI taxonomy): Eukaryota > Viridiplantae > Streptophyta > Magnoliopsida > Solanales > Solanaceae > Nicotiana > Nicotiana tomentosiformis. The sequence goes on from NC_090823.1 coordinate 41,125,103, forward strand.
AGGGTCAGCATAGGATATCAGCCTCCAAAGGGGAAAGCTCATACCGTTAGTTCCGAGAAAAAGATTTTGTGCCAAAGCATGTTTGAAGTCCAGGTCAGAGTTCAATACCAGAAGATGATATCATCGACGGGATAGAAAAGCTATTTGTGAATATGATTTAAGATAGCTGTGAAGGGACTGACATCAAGACACCGACTATCAGGGATGGCGAACTAGGAGAAGAGCTGCGGAATTGGACCACCAGTCCATCTTTGGTTCGTCGGGAGTCTTGGTAGTATGGAACTGTAAAAGTTTTCTTTTAAAAAATGCACGGTCAATTAAGGCCTGCACCATGCCTGTACCTTTTTGTCATTTCCCTCTTTTGAACGCTTAAGACCTTCCTCTTTTGATAAAATAAAAAGAATCATTTTCTCAAATATTGCAACTTCATTTACCCTGCTTAAGACCTTCCTCTTTTGAACGCTTAACTTTTCTTTTCATTAATCAAAATGCTAAAACCCTGCATTCCGTGATTGTGACATATAATGAAACCGTCCAGCGCAACGACCTAGATTATGAGGAGTATGATGCCAGACAATCTCTAGGAGGAGATCGAACAACTGGAGAGCCAGAAAAAGCCCAACCTTGAAGAAACAGAAGTGGTCAATCTTGGAATCAAAGAAGACGTAAAGGAAACCAGAATCAACATTCGTCTAGAAGCTGAGCAGAAGGAAAACTTGGCCCACCAATCCTACTAGGCCACTAGTCAAGCAGAAACCCAAGAAATTCAAACCCGATTTAAGTCTGGGGATAAAGGAAGAAGTGGCCAAGAAGATAGAGGCAAATGTGGTAAAGGTCACCAATTATCCCAGCTGGTTGGCAAATATCGTCCCAGTACCCAAGAAATATGGAAAGATCAGAATATACGTGGATTAACGAGATCTCAATAAATCTAGTCCAAAGGACGATTTTCCTCCACCAAATATCCACATCCTCATCGACAATTGTGCGAAGCATGAACAACAGTTGTTTGTGGATTGTTTCGCTGGGTACCACCAAATCTTGCTGCACGAGAAAGATGCAGAGAAGACAGCCTTCACCATACCTTGGGGAGTTTACTGTTATGGAGTCATGTTGTTCGGTCTCTAGAACGCCGGTGCCACCTACATGAGGGCCATGTGGATGATGTCATTATAAAGTCTCAAAAGAGATCAGAACACTTAGACAATTTGAGGAAATTCATCGAGCGCCTGCGAAGGTACAATTTTTGAAATTGTACCCGACAAAGTGTGCGTTCGGAGTCCCCGCTAGAAATCTATTAGGATTCATTGCAAGTAGGAAGGGTATAAAATTGGACCCATAAAATATCAAGGCCATTCGGGAATTACCACCACCAAAGAGCAAGAAAAATATAATGTGTTTCTTGGGTAGATTGAATTGCATCAGTCGCTTCATAACCTAGTCAACGGTAATCTATGAGCCTATTTTCAAGCTGCTAAAAAAGGATGCTACCACAAAATGGACAGAAGAGTGCCAAAAAGCCTTCGACAGAATCAAAGAATATCTGTCAAATCAAACAATGCTGGTTCCCCCCGAACCTGGGAAGCCATTGTTACCATATTTGTCAGTCTTGGATAACGCCTTCGGCTGTGTGTTAGGACAGCATGACGAAACTGGGAGAAAGAAGCATGCCATCTACTACTTAAGTAAGAAGTTCATGCCATGCGAGGCCAAATATACTTTGATAGAACACACCTGTTGTGCTCTGACTTGGATCGCTCATAAACTAAGGCATTATATGTATGCATACACTACATATCTGATATCTCGGCTCGACTCGCTCAAGTACATCTTCCATAAGACGATGCCTACCAGAAATCTAGCTAAATGGAAAATTCTCCTTAGCGAATTTGACATTGGGTACATAACTCAGAAGGCTATCAGAGGACAAGTTTAACCGACCACCTCCCAGAGAATTCAGTGGATGGGGATTACTATCCACTTACTACGTATTTTCCCGATTAAGAAGTGTTATTTGTTGGAGAAGATATTGCAGAATCGTATCCTAGATGGAGAATATGTTTCGTTGGAGCAGCAAACTTCAAAGGAGTCAAAATTGGGGTAGTCCTGATTTCGGAATCTGGACAACACTATCCAGCATCGGCAAAGATAAGATTCCCTTGTACCAATAATATGCTTGAATATGAAGCGTGCATCCTTGGGATCAGAATGGCAGTCGACATAAATGACAAGGAACTTTTGGTCATAGGGGATTCCGATCTATTGATACACCAAGTGGGAGGGGAATGGTCCACCAAGAATGTCAAGATACTTTCGTACCTGCACTGCCTGAAGGAGCTATGCAAGAAGTTCACAAAGATTGAGTTCAAAAATGTCCCTAGGATTCAGAACGAGTTCGACGATGCCCTTACAACTCTGTCATCTATGATTCAACATCGAGACAAGAACTACATCGAACCTATCGAGGTAGAGATCAGGGATCAATATGCCTATTGCTTCCATGTAGATGAAGAACTAGATGGTAAACCATGGTATCACGACCTCAAGAAATTCCTTGATACTAGACAGTACCCGGAGAATGCTACTAATGGTCAAAAGCGAGCCCTCAGGACGCTGGCAGACCACGTTTTCCTCAACAGGGAAGTCCTGTACATGAGGATCCCGGATTTAGGTTTGTTGAGATGTGTAGACGCTGCCGAGGTAACCAGGCTATTGGAAGAAATACATGCAGGAACATGCGGATCCCACATGAATGGGTTCACATTAGCCAAGAAAATCTTGAGAGCTGGATATTTTTAGATGACTATGGAAAGCGACATTATCCACTACGTATAGAAGTGTCACCAGTGCCATATTCATGGGGATTTCATCGGGGTTCCGCCAAATGAGTTAAACATAATGGGTTCACCCTAGCTGTTTGCCGCTTGGGGCATGGACATGATTAGACCTATAGAGCATGCCGCCTCAAATGGACATCACTTCATCTTGGTAGCTATCGACTATTTCACTAAATGGGTCGAAGCGTCTACTTAAAAGGCCGTCACAAAGAAGGTAGTGGCAGATTTCATCCGAAACAACATCATCTACAGATTTGGAATACCGGAGTCTATCCTCAATGACAATGCCGCTAACCTCAACAATGACCTCATGAGAAAAATCTACGAGAAGTTCATAATCGTCCATCGTAATTCCACGGCCTATAGACCACAAATGAATGGGGCAGTTGAGGCAACCAACAAGAATATCAAGAGAATTCCACGGAAGATAATGGAAAATCACAGAAAATGGCGCGAGAAACCATCTTTCACTTTACTGGGTTACCGGACCACCATGAAAACATCCACAGGTACAACGCCGTACATGTTGGTATATGGCATTGAAGCTGTGATACCCGCAGAGGTCGAGATACCGTCTTTAAGGGTCATTCAAGAGGCAAAATTGGATGACGCAGAGTGGATATGGGTCAGACAAGAGCAACTCATGCTCATCGACGAGAAAAGAATGGATGCAGTATGGCATGGTCAGCTATATCAGAACAGGATGGCCAGCACATTTAATAAGAGAGTAAAACCTCGACCAGTTTGCACCGTGGCAGTTGGTTTTGAAGAAAAATTTCCCCACCAAGAAGAAGCCAAAGGAAAGTTCACCGAGCACTGTCGGGTGGAGCTCTAATCTTGGCAGAAATGGATGGAAGAATAAACACGAATCCTATCATCTCAGACGCAATCAAGAGATATTATGTTTGAAGACAAATAGAGTTAGGTTTTGTTGTAACAGAACTACGTTCAACCTGACTTCCTAGGAGGGATACGTAGGTAACCTACATAGGGTTTGGTTTCTATACCTCCTTTATTTTGTAATAGAAAAACCAAATTCACTTTTGTATGTTGCTCAAGAACTATGCCAACTTGATTTCCTTAGAATGGAATACGTAGGCATTCCTCATCGGATTCAGTCGTCTTTTGTAATTGAACTACATTCTGGCCTGATTCCATTTGGAGACTTGTCCACTTTCATTCTTAAATCCATCATTTTGCATATGTTGTAATTGAACTACGGTTTGACCTGATTCCATTTGGATACGTAGACTGCCTGAGTCAGGCTCGGTCATCTTCATCATATTTTATCATAATCCACGAACTACGTTCAGACCTGATTTCATTTTGGATACGTAGGCAACTTGAAAGGGTTCAGTCATTACCTTCGGAAAGCCTTGTAATGCATTAGTTTGAATTGGGATGCAGTCGCAACAACGAGTAGTCGCATTATCAGAAGCATCACGGAAGATCGACATCAACAGGATAAAGTTTCAAGAAGAAATGTTCGCGTGTGGAGAACCTTTCGTAACATGTCATAATCCGGAACGCCGACATTTTCCTTAAAAACAAAGTATTTTCAAAATGTTTTCTAAAAAATATATATATAGTAATTTGTTCCACCTACAGAAGTTCGCGACACAATCATACCAAAGGATGGGGTAAACCAACAATGTGGTCGACACAAACTAACTTTCCCGCCCCCACTAAGAATTTTTCTTTGAGTGCAGGGTAAACAAGGAGCAAGAAAGTACTAAGACCACATTAGGCCAAATGGCGGATCCGCCACTTGCCTAAGATTTTCTCTCTTTCCCCTTTACTTGAATTTTTTTGGTACAGCTAAGACCACACTGGGCCAATTGTCGGGCCAAATGCTCCGATAGTTGCAGAACGGTACATAGCCCTTGCTAACAAATTAAGTCAAGATCAAGTATCCCATCATACCGATCCCAAATAACGCCTCGCCGGCAGCCAAGCATCATCATTCCTGCATCAATTACATCGCATCATAATATATTCCGCATTGCAATATATTGGTATGCACATATTTCACTTGTTTTGTAGGAACAAACATTGCAGCGTGGAACTTTTCTAAGCAACAGACCAAATTACAATGCTATGAGGGACAACAAACAAATTAGCGGGCCAAGGATCCAAGTGCAAGCACAAAACAACCAGTGAAACTCAAAATTTTTAAATCCTTCAAATCAAGTCGCAAAATTCAAGCCATCACGAGTGCCCAATCCTCTGTCTCGCCGTATCATAATAATACGATACTGGGGCAATTCATGCGAGTATCGCCTCCTCAAAAATCTTTGCTCCAGAACTACATGAGTCCTGATACTCGTTAAGCCCGAGGTATGTAAGCAATTTGAAGCCAGAATTCTACCCCAATCTCTCCAAAATTCTTCCCAAAATCCACCCAGATTCTTCCTTAACTCAATCATGCAACTCATAATGCCACTCCTACAATGCATGCCTAAAGTCGGGAGAAAATTGGCTTTGGTTCAATTTCTTTGCCCGAAAACTCTTTTATCATTTCCGGTCAAAGAGGGGCAGCTGTTGACGGCCAATTTTGACCCTCCCTTATAAAATTAATTTACTTATACTTAATAATTTACAATAAATATTTTGAAAGTATTTTCTAGTAATAAATACCTATTTTTTACAAATCAATTAAGTATTAGTTTTATAATTAATCATGTAGTATTAGTATTATGTAATTACAAATATACTTACTATTTTAAGATTATTAAAATTACTTTAATATATACATCACGTATGTCTTATAATCAATTTGACAAATTACTCCTTAAATTCTAGTTAATTAGATTACTATGATAATAATTTGGAATAAATGCAAAAATAAAGTATTTATAAATAATTAATTACAATAGTTAGCAATGTATGTAATAATTATAATTTATCATATTTTGTTGAAAATTATTAAGCTTATTTAATTTAATTATAAAAGGGATCAAAAGAGGCTAAAGGCTATAATTACAATTTTTAACTAAATACAAAGTGGCTATTATTTAAAGCAATTTCAGCCTAAATGGCCAAGCCTAGTCCGAAAATACCCAACCCAAACAACCTCTTCAATCCCTGCTGGCAATCCTTGCCATCACTTTTTAACCATTCATGATCTGCCACGTCACTCGTATCCCATACTTATAAAACGAACACAAATCATCAAGGCCGTCCATTTCTTAAATCAACGGCCCACGATTATTAACTCTATTTTCTCTTTAATTTTTAAAGCACCTAGAGATTTAATCTCAACCGTTGGATCACAAGGATCCAACGACCATTAAAATTTCCCATAAAAATCATTTAAACCCAAAATGCCAGGACCATTGATCTCAAAGATCAACGGTTCAGATCCCATCTACCTAACTTAAACCTAGAGAAACCTCCCAAATCTCTCAAACCCTAATCATTTACCCTACTTCCCCTGCCGCCTCTCTTTCCCTTTCCTCTCTCTATTCTCTCAAGTCGTCAACCCATCAATCTCCAAAACCTTGCACAAATTTGTGTAAGGTCAATCGAAATCATTCAAAATCATCCCTTCTATCCCTGCTACACCGCCGCCTGAACATTTCTAATTCCATCATTACAATTCAAAATCCTAAATCTGAAACCCTAGCTAAAGAGTGAAACTTCAAATCATTCAAATCCTCTTATGCTCCGTCAAATCGGAGCATGTATGGAGCTTCTTCAGATATTCATTATGGGAATTCTATATCTAGAGGTCAAACGCAGTGACCTCTGGGTTTTAGAATTTGTCCGTTGGTTCTTTGCCTTCTATGGTCGATTCCCTCTCAGGTAAATCTTCTCACGATTCCCCTCCCTAATTTCTTCAATTTTCACTCGTTTGCTTGCATCATCTGAGCTTCATCACTTTCCACTCTCATTTTGAATCTGTTGAAACCCTAGAGCCCTAAATGGAACTATAAATAAGGCCTTTAATGTTCTCACAAAACATACCAAGAACACCTAACAAAAGCAGAAAACCAATATAGTTGTGTTTTAGAACTTCTTCGGCTAAGGCTAAGGTCTTACTTGAATTTTGATTTTTCTCTAAGATACTTATTGGTTGATGTTCTTGAGTTCTTGGAGCTTAAACGGCTAAACAAACTCTTATTTGGTCTGCTACCCTAGAGAAGGTCAGTACACCTTCACCCTCTTCTCTTTTGATCGTCTTACTTGAATATCATGAGCATGCTGTTACCTTTTGTCAATTATGTTCGTTTATGATGTTTGTAATTAGTGTATAGATGTCATCTCCAATTCATGATAGTGTGTTTTTAACTTATGGTCATTTGTTATACTTTGAATGTCTCTAATCAGTGTTGATTAAGCTGTTATGTGACCTTAATGACTCTTATTTCTGAATCCAAATAGTCTACATGATTAAGTTTCCTCAATGTGCCTTAATGACTTCTCATGTTTACATAGACTTCATAGTTTTCATTTCTGTTATGATCTCTATCCCTACACACTGTTTTCTTTTCTATTACTTTGTAGTTGAGATTATTGTTGATAATCCTAGTTAGGATAAACCTGAAAGTTCATAAGTTTATATCTTTCACCATTTAACTAAAGCATGAGAAATGTAAGTGTTTAAGTGCTCTCTTTCTCTATATCCGTGTCTGCTAACTCTCTCAGAGAGCAGCTTTCCGAGTTATTATTATGATAGTCTTAAGTTCATATCTAATAGTTAGTTGCATATATATGAAATAGTTTTACTAATCTGAACTCTTATAAATATAAATAACCCTTCTGTTTATACTCTGTTAAGATTAAGTTATCCCTTTTTCATAAAAATAGATCATAGTTATGTTTGTTATAGTTGAATGGTAATTGTTGTTAAGCTAAACATAACTGCCGCATGTTTAGATGGAACTCTCAGTTACATGGTTGAGTTAAACCTGTTTGGTATAGCATTTTTTTTGTCTTTAATCTCTTTTATGACATTGCTGACTTTGTAAAGTTTACCCTTTCTTTTGTAAGATTATAATATCATGTAAAGTATCTATTAATAGTTGATTTAAAATGTTGCATGTCCCTCTATTTGTCTGCATGACCTCATCTTCCTATACTTTATCTTGAAATTGCACTTGGTCCTTTCTTTCCCTACTAATGAACTGAACTTAGTCTATAAACCCTAAGAGGATTTTCAATTGTTGTTTCTTGGACATAGTAGTTTACCGAAGGTTAATACTATGGAGATGTGATTTTGTCCTCAATTCCAAAAATGAAGTAAGATTGGTAATCTTTGATCCTGTTAAGCATTCTAGGAATTGCATTGTTTAAATCTGAAAATATGTAGTCCTATTAAGAGTTTTGATCATGTTCTGGTATCTCTAATAACATCTGTAAAAGTTGCCAGTTATAACTGTTTGTCTGAACCACCACTAATGCTTTTAAAAGTTCCTAGTAGTGGTTTTAATCTTTATATGTGCTGGTGATAAGATCCAAGCTAATCAATCTATAGTTAGTGTGCTGAGGAAGAAGCATCTACATTTTTGGGATGATGCATATCTGAATTGTGCGTTCTTTACCTACCCTTTAAATGTGATCCTAAGTGTGTAGATCTTTAACAGTAATGCCATAATGTCTCTGCCTCCCCCCTCCATATATGTGTTTGAAATCTGACTTCTAGACTTGGTTAATATGCACATCATTCATTTAGTATGGGAAGTGCAGTTATAAAAATGAAATTATTCTTATGTCCTTATGTTATTCTGTCAGAGGAAAAGTATACTTCTGTGGTAGGGAGTATTATGGTAGTTAGTTTACATTGAAAGGGCCTCATTGGCCCCTAAACCCATACGAAAAACAGAGTCGTTAGTGGTTAAGGGCATTTGGGAGTGGAGTTTAACTCTAGGTTGGGCTGCTCTCCCCGGCACAAGCATTTCCCTGGGCCTTGCGACCCATGGGAACTTTAAAGTGTCAGGGGATTCAAAGGGGGCATCGTCCTTGAGTAAAATTCTCTCCTTAGCCCTTAGTTCATTGATATTTGTTATTCTTTAGGGGTTTAGTGTTTAATGATAACGAAATATTATCAATGTAAATTATTTACCATGTATAACCACCATATTAGTATAAGTTTCTCATAGTATTTGAGTTTTGATATTTTGTTATATTTTACTCCAATCATTTGTTTACGTGTTTCATACATAATTGAACATGCATAATCTGTATCTAATGACCTTCTTTTTTAACATGTACATCTGTTTGGGAACTCGGGCCCAAGCCCAACATTGGTGCATTTTTCTGGAAGTCTGATGTCAGCTGTAGCCGCATCCTTTACTGCTGGGCTTGCCTCTTTGAAGGCCTAAATACCAGAGTCCAGTCCTCTTTCTCAAAACTCTTTATGTTTTACTGCTTCGTTACTGTAATGTACTGCCTTGTTGCACTTTGTCGCATCTTTTGTTGTTGTTCTTATCTTACATGTATACAACACTTACATAATGGATTGCACTTTATTTTATACCTTAAGTCATATAAAGCTTAGGCAAACCCAAAATGACATAGGATTAAAATGAATTAGTTAGTAACTAATCTTGCATTCGCTAATTATAATTTGTTTATATCATTACTATATTTTCGCTCACCTCCCCGTCTCTAAGATTTTGAAGCCCAAAACTTAGCAAAAACGACAACCCCACTTTCTAAAGGAAAATCATATCAGAAATGCAAGTTTTGTCACATAAAAAGGGATCAAATTATTTCAAAAATATGAAATGTTGTCCCCCAAAAGGATTTTCAAAAAATGGTTTTTCTTTACGTCTAAAAAGATCAAGGTACATTTAGGCCTACTCATGCTTTAGGAACAAGTGTTTAATTTAGTCCCCCTTTTCACATACTTTCTTAAATACAAACATCCTATATCTCATTTTTTCAAAAGTTCTTTTCAAGTATACACGCACTAATGATATTTTCCTCTATAAATTCATTCCCCTTTTAAACTACATCCACCCTTTGTAAGAATTACGTCCTAATATACGGTAAGCCACATCTTTAGAATACTAGTTAAGGCGTAGTATAAATAATTGATTCTAAATCTAGTCTAAGTCCGATCGAGCTATCTCAAGTACATTTTAAGGGGTGCCTAACACCTTCCCCTTAGAAGAGCAAGAACCCTTACCCATAATCTCACCGGTTATCAAACTAATAAAGAATATGACTTAGTAATTAAATAGGTACCCTAGTATACCTTTAAATATTAGGTGGAGACTCTCTTTTATCAACAACAGAGGAACCACAAGTTGAATTTTGCTTTGACTAGTGCAAAATAGGGTACAACAGTTACCATTAAGAATAAGTACCCGTTGGCATTGATGATTTGTTTGATCAGTTATATGGTGTTAGGGTGTTCTCTAAAATTGACTTGAGGTCTGGGTATCATCAGCTGAAGATTCGTGTTTCGGATGTTCCGAAGACGGCTTTTCAAACTAGATATGGGCACTATGAGTTTCTAGTGATGTTCTTCGGCTTGACTAACACCCCGACGATGTTTATGGATTTGATGAATCGGGTGTTCAAGCCATATCTTGACTCATTTATCATTGTCTTCACTGACGATATATTAATCTACTCCCATAGTATGGAGGAGCACGAGCATCATTTGAGATGTGCTTCAGACCTTGCGGGAATAGAAGTTATATGCTAAGTTCTCCAAGTGCGAGTTCTGGTTAGATTTCGTTGCTTTCTTCGGGCATGTTGTATAATGTGAGGGTATTAAGATAGATCCCAGGGAGATCGAGGCAATTCAGAGTTGGCCTCGTCCTACCACAATGACTGAGATCAGGAGTTTCTTGGGGTTAGCAGGTTATTATTGTCGGTTCGTGGAGGACTTCTCGTCTATTGCAGCTCATTTGACTAGATTGACCCAGAAGGATGCTCCATTCAAATTGTCCGATGATTGCAAGGTAATCTTTCAGAAGCTCAAGACCGCATTGACTACAACACCAGTGTTAGTTTTGTCGTCCGGTTCGGGGATGTATACTGCGTATTGTGATGCTTCATGCGTTGGCCTGGGTTGCGTATTGATGCAAGAGGTGCGAGTTATTGCATATGCTTCATGTCAGCTGAAGCCCCACGAGAAGAATTACCCCGTACATGATTTGGAGTTGTCCGCGATAGTTCATGCTCTCAAGATTTGGAGTCATTATCTTTATGGGGTGTCGTGCGAGGTCTACACCGATCACCACAGTTTACAGCATTTTTTAAGTAAAGAGATCTTAATCTAAGGTAGCGTATGTGGCTTGAGTTATTAAAGGATTATGATATTACCATCCTTTACCATCCGGGCAAGGCGAATATAGTTGCGGATGCCTTGAGCAAAAAGGATGAGAGTATGGGTAGTTTGGCATTCATTTCGCAGAAGAGAGGCCATTGGCATTGGACATTCAACCCTTAGATAACAGACTTGTGAGGTTGGATATTTCAGAGCCTAGTCGAGTTCTTGCATGTGTTGTGACTCAATCTTCTTTATTTGAGCGGATCAAGGCTTGTCAATATGATGATCCGCACTTTCTTGTTCTTAGAGAGTCGGTGCTATAGGGTGGTGCCAAAGAGGTTACTATTGGTGATGGTGGTGTTCTGCGACTCTAGGGTCGCCTTTGTGTTCCTAATGTTGATGTATTGAGGCAAACAATTCTAGATAAAGCACACAGTTTGCAGAATTCTATTCATCTAGGCGCTATGAAGATGTATCGTGACCTGAGCCAGCATTACTGGTGGTGGCAGATGAAGAGGACATAGTAGAGTATATGGTGAGATGTCTGAATTGCCAACAGGTAAGTATGAGCACCAGAGGCCAGGTGGCCTGCTTAAGAAGATGGTTATACGAGAATGGAAGTGGGAGCGCATCACTATGGACTTCGTAGTTGGGTTGCCATAGATGTTAAGGAAATTTGATGATGTTTGGATTATTGTCGACTGACTGCCCAAGTCGGCACACTTTATTCTGGTTATGACTACATACTCTTCAGAGAGATTGGCCCAGATTAATATTCAGGAGATCGTCCGGTTGCATGTGTGCCTATTTCCATCATTTCAGATAGAGGCCCTCAGTTCACTTCGCCTTTCTGGAAAGCGGTACAGAGTGAATTAAGTACCCAGGTAGAGCTCAACACAACCTTTCATCCGTAGACCGATAGGCAGTCGGAGCGGACAGTTCAGATTCTATAGGACATGCTCGGAGCATGTGTGAGTGACTTTGGAGGGCAGTGGGATCGATTCTTACCTTTGGCCGAGTTTGCTTATAACAACGGTTATCAGCCTAGTATTGAGATGCCTTCATTTGAGGCTTTATATGGTCAACAGTGTCATTCACCAATCGGTTGGTTCAAGCACGGCAAGGCTAGGTTATATGGTACCGATTTGGTAAAGAATGCCCTGGATAAGGTAAAGTTGATTCGTGAGCGGCTTCGCACAGCACAGTCCAGATAGAAGAGTTACATGTATCAGAAAGTACGTGATTTATCATTTATGGTGGGCGAGAAAGTTCTCTTGAAAGTCTCACCGATGAAGGGTACCATGAGGCTCAGAAAGAAGGGAAAGCTTAGTCCGGGGTTTATTGGCTCATTCGAGGTGTTAAAGTGAGTTCGGAAGGTTACACGTGAGCTTGCTTTGTCTCCAAGTCTATCGGGAGTTCATCCAATTTTCCACGTGTCTATGCCCTAGAAGTACCATTCTGACAGGTAGCATGTGTTAGATTACAACACAGTTCAGCTAGATGAGAGTTTGGGTTACAAGGAGGAGCCAGTTGCTATTGTTGACAGGCATGTTCGCCAGTTGAGGTGTAAGAAGATTTTGGGGTAAAGGTCCAGTGGAGGGGTCAACCAGTCAAAGAGGCAACTTGGCAGACTGAGAAGGACATGTGGAGCAGATATCCACACTTATTCAGCATTCCAGGTATGATTCTAGACCCGTTTGAGGACGAACGTTTGTTTAAGAGGTGGAGAATGTAACGACCCAACCATTTGTTTTGCTTTCTAGATCATAGTTCCCCTATTTAAGACTCCCCGTATGTGTTTTTACTATTTTATGACTTGTTGGGATGGTTGGTTTGGTTTTGGAAGGGTTCGGGTTGAAATTGGAACACCTAATTCCTTAATAGTGGCCTAAGGTGGTCAAATTTGACTTGAGTAAACGATCTAGGAATAGGAATTTAATGGTTCCAATAGGTTCGTATGATAATCTTGGACTTGGGATTGTATTCGGATCGAGCTTTGGGTAATCCGGGAGCGTTTCGGCGCTTAATGTTAAAAGTTGGCGCCTTGAATGTTTTAGAGTTTTTTAAATTTGGTTTGAAGTAGACTTTAGTGATATCGATGTCCATTTGAGATTCTGAGACTGGGAATAGGTTTGTATGGTTATTTATGACTTGTACACAAAATTTGACATCATTATGAGTTGTCTAAGTATGATTCACCGCATTTGGAGCTAGTTGAAGAAGTTTGAAGTTCATAAGTTGATTAATTTGGTTTTAGGGTGAGATTCTTAGTTTCAATGTTGTTTTATATGTTTCGAGACCTCGAGAAGGTCCGTATTATTTTTATGAACTTGTTGGTGCAGTTGGACGGGGTCCCAGGTGGCTCGGGTGTGTTTCGGACCACCCGGAGTTAAGTCCAAGTTGCATAAATTTCTAGGTCTGGTTTTTTTCTTCGGGAACATGGAAGGACCCTCGCGTTCGTGATGAAGGATTTGGGGGTTGGGTAATCTTGTTCTTCACTTTCGTGAAGTAAGGGTCACGTTCACGAAGGTTGGGGACCTGTGGTCTTCACGTTTGCGATGACCGTCCCGCGTTCGTGAATAAGGGACTGGGTCTGGGGGGTTAGAAGGCCTTTGCACTTCGCGTTTGCGAAGGGTCGGTCACGTCCGCATATTTATGGATGGGCTAGCCTTCGTGATCACGAGGCTCTGACTATGTTCGCGTTGAAGGACTTTCGGGCGAGGAGCAGTTTTGCCTTCACGATCGTGAGGCTTCTTCCACGATCGCGAAGAAGGAACCACTAGGCAGAAACATGTTTTAAATTGGGACTTAGGCTCATTTTCTCTCATTTCACTTTGGGTTGGCCGATTTTGGAGCTCTTGGAGAGGGATTTTTCACCTGGCATTATAAAGTAATTGATTTCTACTTAATGTGAGTTTAATATATAGATTATGAGTAGATTTTAACATGTAAATTATGGAAATTATTGGACTTTGTTGAAAAATCTTTGTTTTGGTAAAAATGGGATTAGACCACAAAAATAATTATGGAATTGAGTAGAAATTATATATTTGAATTCGTAAGGTTATGGGTAACATTTATCAACAAAAATTTCAGAAATCGGGCCGGGGTGACTTTTTAGAATTTTCCAAATTGGGTTGGGTAATTACTCTAATAGTGTCACGACCCAAACTTCCACCACAGGTGTCGTGATGGCACTTAGTCTCTTAGACTAGATAAGCGAATTACAAGAGTTGTTGATCATTAGCTAGCTGATCGGGCATTGCTGTGGAGACTCAAGGTATACATGTTGTCACGTTTGCAAGCCTCGGAGTCACCTTCTTAATTTTACTTTGTACTGTTTATTTCTATTCCGGAATAGTTGTACTTAAAGATTTTTCTAGTAAACTCAGTAGAGCTTATGACTTGTGCTACCGGTTTTGGGATTGATGGCCTATATAGAAATTTTTGTTTCATATCTAATAGTTGTTGGTTGAGTTTTTCCTTAATTCAGTAAGTAGTAGGCTTACCTAGTCCCTAAGATAGGTTCCATCACGACATTCTACGGAGGAAAATTGGGGTCGTGACAGGAATTGTCATAACACCGATCCGAGTTCTTTTACCAAAAATATTGATCGTTGTCAACTGTAGCCTTATTTTAAGTTAAAATCACATTTTCTTTTAAATTTCAAATAAAAGCTTTTAGAAAAGTGACACGGACCACGCACACAAATCAATAAATATCAAATGAAGCTATGAGAGAAATCGAAACACAGAAATTAAGACTAGTACTCAAAAAGACCTATCGGGTCGTCACACGTCTCTTCAATTACTTTTATTTTTGAATTCTAAAACTGCTGCACATTTTAAGTATAATATATTGCACTGCTGGTAAGAGTTGTTGATTTGGCCGTCTTAGTTATTAAGGAATTCATAATGAACTACTTAGTTAAATAAACTAACTGAATCTGCACCATCTTTATTGATACTTCATCAAATTATTTTCCTTGAACAAGCTGAATATGCACCACATTCTTACACATTTTGCAGGGTTGTTGTCTTACAGGCTCATTCTACTAATTAGAAGTGCATTAACAAAAAGATTGAAATATTTGAAGAAATTTGCCTTGTGTGGGAATGATCGATCTAGGGGTGAATAAGCCAAAATATTTAACGCTATTGGCTTGGATTGTAGTTCGGGGAAAGGTAATGATAATAACATTGAAGGACCATCTAAGGGAAAAATGTGCATGATATAGTTAGAGAAACATATCAAGTCAAGGTAAGTCACAAACGAAGTCCTTGTACTTATGTACAAGATGTGGTTAGTGATAGATAAACAACGCTTGGAGAACTTGGAGCGGTAATCAGTAAAATAGCTGATAGTCGACTAGATGTGACAAGGTTGTACGAAGAAATTATAGGAATTGAAGGTTATGAAGAATTTTTAGGTGAAACTTTTGATTATCCGGTGCAAAGTGACATGTTAGCTAAGGCATTCATGGCAAAATATTAGAATCCCCACAAGGTTTGGCTAAAAAGATTAAGCAACAACACTAAAATACACAAATGGGGTTGGAAAAACATAGCCAGAATAGGAAGCAATTGTCATAGAAAAATATTTTGTTGCTTGCCTAGTGTGGTCTGTGATGGGTTTTCTCATGTCTACTTGCTTCTTGAGTACTCCTAGATTGAGAATGGTTATTATGGGGTTGCTCGTATTTCTTCTATTTTATCGGCGTATATGAAATATTTATTATTGTTAGCCTGAATCTTATATGTTGCAAGAGGTTATATAATAAAAATATTATTTAGTACTTTCTTTTCATGTTATAAATAGAGTACTTCCTTTTTTATTTTAACAAATTAAGTATTTTTTTTCATGATGTATAAAAAGTATTTTCTTTTATTTGAACAAAATAAGTACTTTCTTTTTATATTATGAAAGAGTACTTTTGTTTTATTTCAACAAGAAAAAGAGTATTTTCTTTTCACTTATGGAGCTCAAAGTTTAATGTTGTTCTTATATTTAAAAGTAAATCAGCACATTAGTTCCTTTGGGTTTGTATGAATTTTTAAAAAGAATAATTGAATTTTTGAAGAAAATAGAATCTTGGAAACATTGGGTATTGGGGGGGGGAGGGGGAGGTGCGAGGAGGACAAGAAACGCAGAGATTTGAGGGAAGAGGGGGTGAGGAGAGTAGCATAGAAAATTATTTTTCAAAAACTATTTTCTATGAAATATATTTTTTTCATACCAAACACACACTTAATGGGCAACAATAGCTTCAGATTTATGTTTCAACAAATAAATCCAAGTATATCTATTGAAATCATCTACAATTGTCAGAAAATAGTATTTATGATCCAAAGTAAAAATTTTATAAGGACCCAAAAGATCCCTATGTATAAGATGAAATTGTAATTCACTTCTAGATTCACCGGTAGGAAATTTCAACCTACATTGGTTTTCCAATGGACAAACTCGATACTTATTCAACAATGAAATATCTACAATGAAATTTCCTACTACAACCATTATTCGGTGTCTAGTGTTGTGACTATTAATAAGTGCATTTCTAAAGATTTATAGACATCCTCTCTGCCTACCAATACCCTTCATCTTACCATTCTAAAGATCCTGAAACACACAAAAGTCAAGAAAACAGTTGACTGAGCATGAGAATTTTGTAATGATCCGGCCGATCATTTTGATTGTTGTGGCCATGTTCCACCATTTACTGCTTATTCTTTGCTCAATTACTATTATGTGACTTGTTGGGGTAGTTGGTTTGGTTTCAGGGATGATTCGTAATGAGTTGGGACACTTGGTCACAAGGTTGGAAGTTTAAGTTGAAAAGGTTGACTGGATGTTAACTTATGTGTAAACGACTCCGAAATGAAGTTTTGATGGTTCTGATATCTCCGCAGGATACTTTTTGACTTAGGAATGTGTCCGTATAGTTATTTGGAGGTTCGTAGGTGATTTTGGCTGGAAATGACGAAAGTTGAAAAATTGAAAATTGGAGAGTTGAGAGGTTTGACCGAGAGTTAACATTATGGTTATCAAGATCGGATTGTGGTTCCGAAAGTTAAAATATGTCCGTTATGTTATTTATGACTTTTGTGCAAAATTTGAGGTCAATCGGAGTTGATTTGATAAGTTTTGGCATCGATTGTAGAAATTGAAATTTCCTAGTTTTCGTTAAGCTTGAATTGGGTGCGATTCATGTTTTTGATATTGTTTGATGTGATTTGAGGCCTCGACTAAGTTCGTATCATATTTTTCGACTTATTGGTATATTTGGTTGAGGTCCCGGGGGCCTCGGGTTTGTTTCGGATGGTTAACAGACCAAATTTGAAACTTAAAGCATGGTTGGGCAGAATTGGACTGGTGTGATCGCACCTGCGAAGGTCACGGTCTCAGGTGCGTGAATGGCATCACAGAATCGGATTTGGGTGAGCTAGGGGAGTTATGCATGTACGATGGTATATCCGTACCTGCGAGAGCGCATATGCGAAGAAGGGCGCACAAGAGTGAAGTAGGCGTGTGGCTGCAAACTCCGCAGAAGTGGAGAGGGGGTCGCTGGTGCGGCTCTGCAGATGCGAAACCTTGTCCGCAGGTGCTAGCGCAGGAGGTCGCCAGGAGAATCATAGAAGTGGAGGATTTGTTGCTTCTGTGACACCACAAATGCGGGTAAGTTGGTCGTAGGTGCGAAAAGCAGTGGACATAATATAAACGTAGGGTTCCGAGGTTTTTATCATTTTTGGACTTTGCAAACTCGGATTAAGGCGATTTATGAGAGGGATTTCAAGGGGTCTCTTGAGGTAAGTCACCCTTGATCATTTTTATGCAATAATATTGATTACCCACTGAACTTTTCACCTACTTTATGTGTTTTTGAGGTGAAATTTTGGGAGTTTTAGGCTAGGGACTGGAAAAGGAAATCTGGGGATTTGAGTGACGATTTGGTGTCGGAATTTGGTAAATTTGGTATGGTTGGACTCATGGTTGAATGGGTGTTCCGGTTTTGTAACTTTTGTCAGATTCTGAGATGTAGCCCGAGGGTTGACTTTGATTAAGAACTTAGCATTTTCATATGGAATTGATTCTAATAGATTGAGTTGATTGTATCCAATTATTTTTGGCTAGATTCGAGGCGTTCGGAGGCCGATTCCTGAGGCAAGGACTTATTAGAGTTGAGATTTGCACGGTTTGAGGTAAATAACACTTCTAAATATGGTTCTGAGGGTATGAATCCCTGAACTTCATATTATGTGATCAGTGTTGAGGTAACGCACATGCCGGGTGATGGGCATGTGGGCGTGCACCGTAGTAATTATGGCTTAGTCGATTCTGTGGTACTGTATAGTCACCTTATCTGTATATCATTACTGTAGTCTATGTGTTAGAGCATTTGGGTTGTGATTTATGGTAGAAATTATTTTTAAGCTATGCGCTGGTGCTATTGGGACCCGCAGTGGTCGTTCTTTGCTATTGAGTTATTTGCTTAATTACAGTTATGTACTCGGTCACATTCATTGTTGCATATCATATCTCAGTCTCTGTTATTATGCATTGTCACATCATGAATCATTGATTTGGGATGCTTAGCATGAGTGTTGTGAGCCCAAGAGAATGGAGAGATTGATGACTGAGTGAGGCCGATGGCCTATTTATGAGTGATATTGAAGGGATTGTGCTGCACGCCGCAACGAGTACTATTGACTCATGATAGGATCGGGCTGCATGCTGCAATAGGTATTATTGATTCACAATGGGATCGGGCTACGTACCATAACATGATTTATTAGCGCTTGGGCTGGATCTGCCCCTCCGGAGTCTGCACACCCATAGTGAGCGCAGTTGCTATTGATTCATGATGGGATCGGGCTGCACGCCGCAGCAGGTACTGTACAGTGTTGAGTGATTGAGTGTGATGAGTGAGAATTGAGATAGTCAGGTAGAGTACTCTGAGAGTGTGAGTACGCGAGACTTCTATTGTGTTGCATCACATACGATATGCATATTGGCATGTAGATATAGAGATGTCACATTCCTCATATCATTGAAACTTGACATATTTTATTTGTTTTGAGTTTAACTGTTAAACCTTGAAGCATGTCTATATTAATGTACTGGTACTTGCAGATTTTGAGTTTCTCTGAGATATTATTGTCACATGTTCTGTAAATTTGCGTACTGTTTAATTCTGTATTTGGATCGTATTGTTCGGACTCGTCACTTCATTCAGTCCAAAGGTTGGACTTTATTTTATTTAGTTGGTTGTACTCACACTACCCCCCTGCACTTCGTGTGCAGATCCAGGTGTTTCCTGGCATGGTGATTGTTGATCTTGGAGTTCAGTCGTTCAGAGATGTTCGAGGTAGCAGCCTTGGCGTTCGTAGACCTTGACTCTCCTCCCCTATCTCTCAGCTTTTACTTATTCTGTTCTACTTTCTTAGATAGTGTATCAAACTATGTAATTGTATTGATGCTCATGTACTCAGTGACACCTAAGTTTTGGAAAATTCTGTATTGAATTGTGGCATTTTCCTCCAGTTTTTATGAGATTTTTACTTACATAAACTATTTCAGTATATTTTGAATTTAAAAATATTGGTATGTGTGAGTTGTCAGCTTGCCTAGTATCATGGTAGGCGCCATCACGACATGTTGAGTTTTGGGTCGTGACAAGTTGGTATCAGAGCCTAGGTTATATAGGTCTCACGAGTCATGATCAAGTTTAGTAGACTCTTGTGGATCGATACGGAGACGTCTGTACTTATCTTTGAGAGGCTGCCGAACCCTTAGGAAAACTTCACATTCTTGTATCCTTTTCGTGCGAATTTGTTTATTCTGGGAACTAAAATTCTGTTAATGTATTCTCTCATAGATGGTGAGGACACGTGCTACCAGATCAGGTGGACGACCACCAGTACCACTAGCTAGGTCCACGAGAGGCCGAGGCCACGGTCGAGGTCGATATGCAGCTCGTACAACAACAAGAGCAGCACCTACAGACCCTACCAGTTGCTCCAGCTCAGTAACAGGTTCCAGATGTGGTTTAGCCGGTGGTACCAGCTCAGGCACCAGCTGTGCCTATTGTGATTCTAGGCCTTCAGGAGGCTTTGGCCTAGATATTGACTATTTGCACTAGCCTTGCTTAGGCGGTCTCTAATTAGGCCGCACCAGCCACTTCTCATGCCGGGGGAGGTACTCAGACTCTTGTTGCCTGCACTCAGAGCAGGTGGTGCAGGGACTTCAGACATCGGGGGTACTACCAACCCAGCCTGTTATAGTTGCATAGGCCCATGTGGGTCCCATTATGAGTGATGAGGAGCAGAAGAGACTAGAGAGATTTGGAGGCTCAAGCCTCCATCATTCAGTGAGGCTGAGTTAGAAGATGCTCAAGACTTCTTGGATAGGTGCCAGCGGATTCTTCGCTAGGTGGGTATTCTAAAGACTAGTGGAGTCTCCTTTATTACTTTTCAGCTATCGGGGACTGCCTTCAGATGGTGGGAGGCCTATGAGAGGAGCAGGACAGTCGGTGCTGCACCACTTTCATGGCATGGGGTATTCGTTCTTGTTTTGGAGAAGTTTTTGCCACCGACCTGTAGAGAGGAGTTGTTTAGGCAGTTTGAGAAGCTACATCAGGAGGACATATCTATGACCCAGTACGACATGAGATTTTTAGAGTTGGCTCATCACGTAGTTTGGTTGGTTCCCATTGAGAGAGAGAAGATTAGGAGGTTCCCTGATGGCTTCAACTATCAATTACGTTTTGTTATGACACGTGTCAATGTATCCGATGCTAGGTTCGACGAGGTGGTTGATATTCCTCGACGACTAGAGTTGGTACGAAGTCAGGAGCATAAAGAGAGGGATGCCTAGAGGCCTCGTGGTTCGGGTGGGTTCAACGGTGTTTCTTCTGGGGGTCAGTCCCACCACAACAGGGGTCGTCCTTATAGGACCATGAAGATGGATCATGCAGCTCATCGTGGCACATCAGCTAGCCATGGTTCATACAGTTCTCGCCCGGGGCAGTCATCCCTCAGTGCACTCCCAGCTCAAAGTTCATCCCGTGTTCCTTCAGTTCAGGGTTCATCTGCACCAGGTTCCTCTGGTAGTTATTCCACTTCTAGGGGTCCGCTTCAGTACTTGTCACAATTATCAGAGCTGGGTTGTTTTTAGTGCGGAGAGTTTGGGCATGTGAAGAGGCATTGTCCCTGCTTTTTGGGAGGTTCAGTTCAGTATAGGATTCAGGCTGCGACTTCCGCACCAGTTACTTTCCACCCACTCAGCCAGCTCGGGGTAGGGTTTAGGCAGCCAGAGGTCGCCATAGAGGGGAGTCCGATCAGGTGGCAGGCAAGCTCGATTCTATACTTTTCCTACCAGGCTAGAGGCCATTTCTTCAGACACAAGTATTGTCTCAGTATGTCACAGGGATGCTTCTATATTATTTTACCCTGGTTCTACGTATTCCTATGTATCATTGTATTTTACTCGTTATTTGGATATGCCCTGTGAGTCCTTAGTTTCACCTGTTCATGTATCTATGCTGGCGGGCGATACTATTATTGTGGACCATGTATATCGATCATGTGTAGTGAGTATTGGGGGATTGGATACTAGATTTGATATCTTATTTCTTAGTATAATCGATTTCAACATGATTTTGGGTATGGATTGGTTGTCTCCATGTCAAGCTATTCTGGATTGTCATACTAAGACTGTGATGTTGGCAATGTCGCAATTGCCAATGATCGAGTGGAGACATTTTCTAGATTATGTTCCCAGCAAAGTGATTTCTTATTTGAAGGCCCAACGGATGGTTGGGAAGGGGGTGTCTGTCATGTTTGGCCTTTGTGAGGGATGTTGGAGCTGATACTCCAACTATTGATTATGTTCTGGTGGTACGAGACTTTCTGGATGTGTTTTATGCAGACCTGCCGGGTATGCCGCCCGACAAGTATATTGATTTTGGTATTGACTTGGTGCCGGGCACTTGGCCCATTTCCATCCCTCTGTATCATATGGCACCAGCAGAGTTGAAGGAATTGAACGAGCAGGTTTAGGAGCTTCTTGATAAGGGATTTATTAGGCCTAGTGTTTCGCCTTGGGGTGCACCGGTTCTGTTTGTGAAGAAGAAGGATGGTACTATACGGATGTGCATAGACTATAGACAGTTGAACAAAGTTACAATCAAGAACAAGTACCCTTTCCCGCGCATTGATGATTTATTTGACCAGCTTCAGAGAGCGAGGGTGTTCTCTAAGATTGATTTGAGGTGTGGGTATCACCAGTTGAAGATTCAGGACTCAGATATTCTGAAGACGGCATTCAAGATCCGCTATGGTCACTATGAGCTCCTTATGATGTCTTTTGGGCTGACTAACGCCCCAACAACATTCATTTATCTGATGAACAGTGTATTTCATCCATATCTTGATTCGTTTGTAATAGTATTCATTGATGATATCCTGGTGTACTCACGTAGCTAGGAGGAGCATGACTAGCATTTGAGGATTGTACTACATCGGCTCAGGGAGGAGAAACTTTATGCCAAGCTCTCCAAGTGTGAGTTTTGGCTTAGTTCAGTGGAGTTATTAGGGCATGTGGTGTCCAGTGATGGGATTAATGTGGATCCAAAGAAGATAGAGGCGGTTCAGAGTTGGCCCAGACAGTCTTCAGGTACTGAGATTCAGAGTTTTCTTGCGTTGGCCGGATATTATCGTCACTTTGTGGAGGGTTTCTCATCCGTTGCAGCACCTTTGACCAAATTGACCCAGAAGGGTGCTCCATTCAGGTGGTCGGATGAGTGTGAGGAGAGCTTTCAAAAGATCAAGAATGCCTTGACCACAACTCCAATTCTAGTCTTCAGCTTCTGGTGCTTATACAGTGTATTGTGATGCTTCTCGGATTGGTATTGGGTGTGTCTTGATGTAGAAGGGTAGAGTGATTGCTTATGCTTCACGCCAGTTGAAGCCCCATAAGAGGAACTACCCTGTTCATGATTTGGAGTTGGAAACCATCGTTCATACATTGAAGATTTGGAGGCATTATCTCTATGGTGTGTCTTGTGAGTTATTTAGGAATAATCGGAGTCTCCAACACTTGTTCAAACAAAAGGATCCAAATTTGAGATAGCGGAGATGGTTGGAGCTGCTAAAGGACTAAGATATTAACATTTTGTATCATCCCAGGAAGGCCAATGTGGTGGTCGATGCCTTGAGTAGAAAGGCGGTGAGTATGGGTAGCCTTCTATTTATTCCTTTTTGTGAGAGACCGCTTATAGCATATGTTCAAGCCTTGGCCAACCAGTTCATGAGATTAGATGTTTCGGAGCCTAGCTGAGTTCTAGCTTATGTGGTTTCCGGGTCTTTCTTATATGATCGCATCATAGAGCATCAGTATAATGATCCCCATTTGCTTGTCCTTAAGGACATAGTTTAGCACGGTGATGCCAGGGATGTTACTATTGGGGATGATGGGTTATTGAGGATGTAGGTTCGGATTTGTGTACCCAATGTACATGGGCTGCGTGAGTTGATTCTTGAGAAGGCCCACAGTTCGCGGTACTCCATTCATCTGGGTGGTGCAAAGATGTATCAAGACTTGAGAAAACTCTATTGGTGGAGGAGGATGGAGAAGGATATATTGGGGTTTGCAACTCGGGGCCTAAATTTTCAGCAAGTGAAGTATGAGCATCAGAGGTTGGGTGGATTGCTTCAGAGGCTTGAGATTTCGGAGTGGAAATGGGAGCATATCACCATGGATTTTGTAGTTGGGCTCCCACAGACTTTGAGGAAGTTTGATGCTATTTGGGTGATTGTGGATCGGTTGACCAAGTCTGTGTATTTCATTCCAGTTGGGACTACTTATTCTTTGAAGCGGTTGCCTGAGATCTACATTCGCGAGATTGTTCGCCTTCACGGTGTGCTGGTGCCCATCATTTCAATTCGAGGCCCGCAGTTTACATTGCCGTTTTGGAGAGTAGTGCAGCGAGAGTTAGGAAGGATATGGAGAATATGCTACGCGCTTGTGTCATAGATTTCGGGGGTTCATGGGATCAGTTTCTCCCGCTTGTAGAGTTTGCCTACCACAACAGCTACCAATTGAGCATTCACATTGCTCAGTATGAGGCTATGTATGGGAGACGATGTCGGTCTCCGATGGGTAGGTTTGAGTGGGGTGAGGCTAAGCTATTGGGTACTAACTTAGTTCAGGATGCTTTGGACAAGGTTAAATTAATTTAGGATCGGCTTTTCATGGCGCAGTCTAGACAAACGAGTTATGCCGATCGAAAGGTTTGCGACGTTGCTTACATGGTGGGGGAGAAGGTAGTACTCAAGGTTTCACCCATGAAGGGTCTTGTGAGGTTCGGGAAGAAGGTCAACTTGAGCTCTTAGTATATTGGGCCTTTTGAGATGCTTCAGAGGATTGGAGAGGTGGCTTACAAGCTTGCCTTGCCGCCTAGTCTGTCGAGTGTTCATCCAGTGTTTCATGTTTCTATGCTCCAGAAGTATGTCGGCGATCCGTCTCATGTTTTGGATTTCAGCACGGTTCAGTTGGATGGTTATTTGACTTATGATGTAGAGCTGGTGGCCATTCTAGATCGGCAAGTTTGAAAGTTGCGGTCAAAGGAGATAGCTTCAGTGAAGGTGCGGTGAAGAGGTCATCTGGTCGAGGAGGCTACTTGGGAGACCGAGCAGGAGATGCGGAGCATATATCCATACCTATGACTCTAGGTATGTTTCTAGACCCGTTCGAGGATGAATATTTGTTTAAGAGAGGGAGGGTGTAATAACCCGGCCGGTCATTTTGAGTGTTGTAGTCTCGTTCCCCCATTTACTGCTTATTCTTTGTTCAATTGATGTTATGTGACTTGCCGGGGCAGTTGTTTTGGTTTCGGAGATGATTCGTAATGAGTTGGGACACTTAGTCCCAAGGTTGGAAGCTTAAGGTGAAAAGGTTGACCGTATGTTAGCTTATGTATAAACGACTCCAAAAGGAGTTTTGATTGTTCCAATAGCTCCGTAGGGTGATTTTAGACTTAGGAGTGTGTTCGGATAGTGATTTGGAGGTCCCTAGGTGATTTTGGCTTGAAATGGCGAAAGTTGGAAACTTGGAAGTTTGGAGAGTTAAGAGGTTTGACCGAGAGTTGACTTTGTGGTTACTGGACTCGGATTTTGGTTTCGGAAGTTTGAATAGGTCTGTTATGTCATTTATGACTTGTGTGCAAAATTCGAGGTCAATCGAAGTTGATTTGATAGGTTTCAGCATCGATTGTAGAAGTTGGAATTTCCTAGTTTTCGTTAGGCTTGGAATTTGGGGTGAAATTCATGTTTTTGATGTTGTTGGATGTGATTTGAAGCCTTGACTAAGTTCGTATAGTGGTTTTGTACTTATTGGTATATTTGGTTGAGGTCCCGGGTGTGTTTTGGATGGTTAACAGATCAAATTTGGAACTTAAGGCATGGCAGGGCAGTCCTGGACTAGTGTGATCGCACGTGTGAAGGTCATGGTCGCAGGTGCGTGCATGGCGTCACAGAATCAGATTTGGGTGAGCTGGGGGAGTTGCACAGGTGTGAGGGTATTTCTGCACCTGCGAGAGCGCATATGCGAAGAAGGGCGCGCAAGTGTGAAGTAGGCGCGTAGCTGCAAACTCCGCAGAAACGGAGAAGGGGTCGCTGGTGCGGCTCAACAGATGTGCAACCTTGTCCGCAGCTGTGAGTGCAAGAGGTTGCCAGGAGAACCGCAGAAGCAGAAGATTTGTTGCTTCTGCGACACCGCAGATGCGGGTAAGTTGTTCGCACGTGCGAAAAGCACTGGATAGAATATAAACGTAGGGTTTAGAGGTTTTTATCATTTTTGGACTTTGCAAACTCGGATTAAGGCGATTTTTGAGAGGGATTTTGGGGGGTTTATTGAAGTAAGTCACCCTTGATAATTTTTATGCAATAATATTGATTACCCATTGAATTTCCCACTTAGTTTATGTGTTTTTGAGGTGGAATTTTGGGAGTTTTAGGCTAAGGATTGGAAAATGAAATTTGGGGGTTTGAGTGATGATTTGGTATCAGAATTTGGTAAATTTGGTATGGTTGGGCTCGTGGTTGAATGGGTATTCGGGTTTTGTATATTCTATCAGATTCAGAGACGTAGGCTCGGGGGTTAACCTTTGAGTTGACTTTTTGACTTTTGATTAAGAACTTTACATTTTCATGTGAAATTGATTCAAATAGCTTGAGTTGATTGTATCCAATTGTATTTTGCTAAATTATTCATGGCATTCAGAGGCTGATTCGCAAGGCAAGGGCTTATTGGATTAAAGATTTGCACAGTTTGAGGTAAGTTATAATTCTAAACTTGGTTTTGTGGGGGTGAATCCCTGAACATCGTGTTATGTAATCAGTGTTGAGGTGACGCACATGACGGGTGACAGGCGTGTGGGTGTGCACCGTAGTAATTATGACTTAGGCAATTTCGTGGGACTGTGTAGTCACCTTATCTAAATATTGTAACTGTAGTCTATGTGTTAGAGCATTTGAGATGTGATTTATGTTAGAAATCATGTTTAGGCTATGTGCCGGTGCTATTGGGACCCACATTGGTCATTCTTTGATGTTAAGTTATTTGTTTAATTGCAGTTATGTACTTAGCCACATTCATTGTTGCATATCATATCTCAGTCTCCGTAATCATACATTGTCACATCATGTATCATTGATTTGGGCAGCTTAGCATGAGTGTTGTGAGCCCGAGAGACTGTAGAGATTAATGACTGAGTGAGGCTGAGGGCCTGTTTATAAGTGATATTGAAGGGATTGTGCTGCACGCCGTAACGAGTACTATTGACTTATGATGGGATCGGGATACACGCCGCAACAGGTATTATTGAATCACAATGGGATCGGGCAGCGCGCCGCAGCAGGATTTATTAGCGCTTGGGCTGGATCTCCCCGTCCAGAGTCTGCACACCCACAGTGAGCGCAGTTACTATTAATTCATGATGGGATAGGGTTGCACGCCGCAACGGGTACTGTACAATGCTGAGTGATTGAGTGTGATGCGTGAGAATTGAGACAGTCACGTGGAGTAATCTGAGAGTGTGAGTATGTGAGGCTTCCAATGTGTTGCATCTCATGCAATATGTATAATGGCATGTAAATATAGAGATGTCACATTCCTCATATCATTGAGACTTGACATATTTTATATGTTTTGTGTTTAACTATTAAACCTGGAAGCATGTCTACATTCCTGTACTGATACCTATAGATTTTGAGTTTCTCTGAGATATTATTGTCATATGTTCTGTAAATTTCCGTACTATTTAATTCTATATTTGGACCGTACTATTCAGACTCGTCACTGCTTTCAGTCCAAAGGTTAGACTTGTTACTTATTAAGGTTATTGTACTCACGCTACACCCTACACTTTGTGTGCAGATCCAGGTATTTTCGGGCACGGTGGTTATTGATCTTGGAGTTCAGCTATTCGGAGATTTTCGAGGTGGCTGCCTTGACGTTCGCAGACCTTGACTTTCCTCCCCTTTCTCTTAGTTTTTACCTATTCTGTTCTACTTTCTTAGATAGTGTATCATACTATGTAATTGTATAGATACTCATGTAATCAGTGACACCCAGGTTTTAGGAAATTCTGTATTGAATTCTGGCATTTTCCTCTAGTTTTTATGAGATTTTTACTTACTTAAACATATTTCAATATATTTTGAATTTAAAAATGTTGGTATGTGTGAGTTGTCAGCCTGCCTAGTATCATGATAGGCGTCATCACGACATGTTTGAGTTTTGAGTCGTGACAAATTCCTTGATCAATTTCGATAACAAAAAGTTGAACATGAAATCACGAACAAGCAACACATTGCTCACATCATCATTATTAAACAAAGTTGCATGACCAGTGTGAGTGATATCTGTCTTATCTCTAGTAGGTAAATGGACTTTATCACTAACAGATGTCTTTTGACTACGGCCCAACTTTAACATCTCCTCATTTGTTGCTATATAGTAGTAGCTCGTGAATCTACAATCCACTCACTACGGTCTAACATTTTGGACAGTTAGAGTACCTGCTATATTAGTCTGATTTCCTCTAGCAGCTTGACTGCCTCCATCAGCCTGATTTCCACTAGCATCTCTATTTACCAGATCCAGTATTTGTTTATGTTGATATTCAGTGAAATACTAAGCCTTCACCACAACAATATCTCTCCTCTCATAATATGATTGAGCATGTGGTGACATACCAATATGGACAATTTTTGGCAGCATTAAGAGGTTGTTTACCATACCCAAATTGTCTTCCATAACCACCTTGATCCCCATTTTCTTCATAACTATCCTTAAAGTTCCTTTTTTTCTTAAAATTATATGATTCATATTGCAATTTTCACACTTCATAAAAGGTTTTTTTACCCATATGAGATGTGTTCTCAGCTATCACATTCAAACCTACCGAGTGTGGCTTTCATCCTCAATTATTGTGGCATAAGCTTGGTTAAGTGTAGGAACAATTGATTTTGACAGGATTTGTCTCCTAGCTTGATTATATGATTTATTCAAACCAACAAGAAATTATAATAGTCTTGATGAAATGCTCAATATAATCCTTTGAATTAACACAATCACAACCAGGAGGAGGAACCATTGCATCATATTCATCTCAAAAGCTCCTTCAACTTGGTGAAATAGATAAAGACTGAGTTAGTATCTCGTAATAGAGTGGCAATTTGACGATAAACTTGAAAAATACTCATATGATTGACTTTATCAAAGTGCTTTTTGAGATCCTTCTACATAATGTGAGAATCAGAGGCATATACGATACTAATAAGGAGATCGTTTGATATTGCATTTATTATCCATGAGAAAATTGTGACATTGCATGTGTCCCGTTACTCATGAAATTCCTACTCAATGTAATCTTTCTTACAAGTGCATAATACAAACCCTAGCTTTCTTTTCGCTTGCAAAACAATGTACATTGGCATGCTACACAAGCTATAGTTTTCAGATTTGCTAAGTTTGACTGGAATAAACGTCGATCCAGGAGTATCGGAGGGATAATTGAACATGGGATCAGTTTAAGTAAGTTTGTCTTCCGCCATAGCTAGAAATCAGAGAAAAATAACAGAATTTATTTGCACATCATATTGAAATTGAATTTTCAGACAGAAATTGTGCTCTCTCACAGCATATTGAAAACGAAAGACAAGAAATTATTAATGTATCCAGAATCTAGCTCTCTAATACTATGCTAAAATATGGAGGAAGACATGAGAGGATTGAGCTTTAGTGCTCGAGAAACTTCTAAAAGAGAAGAAGATGGTTTGGAAAAACGATCTTTTACTATTTCATTGATAAGCAAACGTACATGTACATAATCAACTGTCATGACCCAAAATCCCACCAAGTCATGATATAACCTAACCCAATCTGCTAAGTAAGCCAAACAATATAAATTGCTACTACAATGAGAAATAATTAATATATCAATAAAACTGCAACAAATTTAATACAACTATCACAAGGACTGGTAGTACAAGTTACGAGCCACTAAGATTTAGATTTACAAAGGTGGTAAGAAAATAAATACAGTATCTATTTGAAATATACATGAACAGAGGTACGAATCCAAAGCTACCAAGTATAAGTGGTAACTATATCCGGAAAACATATATATCTTCAATGATAGCTTTTGTCCTCCACAGCAGCTCAACTCTAAGATCTGCACATAAGGTGAAAAAGTGTACTATGAATACACCACGATCGTTACCTTGTAAGTATCAAGACTAACATCAGTAAATTAGTGACAAGGTTCAAGTCATGTGATAATCACTAGTAAATTAACCTATGCAATATATCAAAGACCGGCAATAGAAAGTATAGCAGCAAAACAATAGTTGTAATTTCCTCAGAACCCGTGATAACAATTCAATGCGACTAAAGGCTAAACTTTAACAACAAGTCATCAACAAGAAACACACACAAACGGCACCTCGTGCCCACAATATCAATTACACTCGCACTGCAAAGACCTCGTGCCACAATACTAATCACACTCACATGGCAAATACCTCGTGTCAATATCAATCACAGTCGCTTGGCAAAGACCTTGTGCCAATATCAATCACACTCGCACGGCAAAGACCTCATGCTAATACAAATCACACTCGCACGGCAAAGACCCAGTTCTCGCACGCAAATACTTCGTTCTCGCACGGCTAAGACCCTGTACGAATATCAATCACACTCGTACGGCAAAATTATCATGCTCGCACGGCAAAAATCTCGTTCCAATATCAATCACACTCGCACGGCAAAGACCTCATGCCAATATCCAAACAATTTGCTCAACATGTCCATATATGCCATAATAAACATATAATGTCACGACCAAAAAATCACAAGTCGTGATGGCACCTAACTCGACCCGCTAGGTAAGCCAACTAACAAAACAATACAAGCCAAATGAAAATATAGAAAAATAGTGAAGGATTGTCCGAACTTTTACAAATTAATCCAAGATCTGGTAGTATAAATCATGAGCTTCTAAGACTTAGAATTTACAAAGCTAGTACAAAAAAACATTACACGATCTGTCTGAAGGCTACATAAACAGATTAACAAAATCTAATGCTACCAAGGATAAGTGGCAACTACATCCGGAATGCACGAATATCTTCAGGCTCCGCTCCCGACATCACCAGTATCTCCGCTCCAAAAGTCTGCACGCAAGGTGTAGAAGTGCAGTATGAGTACAACCGACCCTATGTACTCAGTAAGTATTTTGTCTAACCTTGTCGAAGTAGTGACAAGGCTTTTTAGTTAAAAGATGCTCACTGATAAAATTTGTAATGTAACTAACAATAGAACTATACTACAATATAACAGAATAGAGCACACAAACGAATGTACAAAGCAATAATAGAGTACTAGAAGAGATCACAATCCAACAGTTTCTAATACCTCGACCAATCCTTTCCTTAGAGCGAAACCCAATGAACTACAATAATCACCTCAAAACTTTCATAGTGTGAGAGAAACACTCAAGACATCAAATTCAATGGCACGATAACACCCTTCGTGTATTTATCTCATCCTCACCAAATATGCATAAAACAGTACCAACCGAAGGGCAGAAATACCGATAACAGAAATGACAAAGTAAGAAATATGCAAGTAGTAATAATGAACGAGAATGTAAATAAGGACATCAGTAACAGACTAGGCGAAAAGCATAAAGGTAATGGCAACAATTAGGAAAAGTAATGTAACTTCAACTAACTAGCATAGTGGAGGCATGAAGATAGATATAACAAATAAGAAAGGGGACACATGATCTTTATAAGTTAACAAGTAGAGACATGTATGACTAACATGGAAGAAGACCTGTACCTAAGTGCAACAAAACAGATATGACATGGATGCAATTATAACAGAAGGAAGTAGGCATGACATTTACAAGTTAAGCAAGTAGAAGGCATGGGCAACACAACAACAATTCAGATAGAGAATAAAGACATAACAGTGACGATAAGTCACATAAGAACCGTAAGTACGACAGTAACAATTCAAGGTAAAGACATGAAGATATCTGCAAGAAAAGGATATCACAACATAATGCATGTCCCTCGTCCTCACTTGAACGGAAATACCCTTCGTGCCATGAACTCGCAATAACACAAAAGCATGATAATATAAATGAAATGGCATGGCATCACCCTTCGTGCTTTTACTCACATAACATGGCACGATATCACCCTTCGTGCTTTTACTCACATAACATGGCACGACATCACCCTTCGTGCTTTTACTCCCAAATTATATGGCACGACATTACCCTTCATGCTTTTACTCTCAATAATATTGCACGGCATCACCCTTCGTGCTTTTACCCTCAGATAATATGGCACGGCATCACCCTTCGTGCTTTACACTCTCCCTTACATGATAATGTATAAATAATGGCACGACATAACCCTTCGTGCTTTACACTCTTCCTTACCAGGCATATGTATATCAATGACAAACAAGGCAAGAAGCATCAATGACGTCAAGGAGAGTGTTTAAACGAATATTCAAAATGAATCCCAA
Source organism: Nicotiana tomentosiformis (assembly GCF_000390325.3). Lineage (NCBI taxonomy): Eukaryota > Viridiplantae > Streptophyta > Magnoliopsida > Solanales > Solanaceae > Nicotiana > Nicotiana tomentosiformis. The sequence goes on from NC_090823.1 coordinate 41,157,273, forward strand.
TCACAACATTCCAAGCCAACAATAGTTCAATAAACCCGCAAGAACTTTATTATTCAAGTATTCCAACAAATCTCACAAATGATCCACTACACAAGTATATAATCTAGTATCTCAAGAATATCGGCCGTAGCAATGTATTAATGATTATGCATAGTGATGACCGAATTAGACACATCAATGTGTTCTCAAAATTCCATCAAATTTGATCAAGTTATAACAAGCTAAGTCTTAGTTCCTAAGATTTAATACTATGATCTTAGTATCTAGGAGTCAAGTAAGGCATAAAACAAGAAAGTTACATGATTCTACAAAACACAATTTATAACATAATTTATCCCCGAGCATGGTAAGCCCTGGCACAAGCATATATGCTCGTCACCTCATATATGTATCACCCCCGCACGTAACAAACAATGTCAAATAGTAGGAAATATTCCCTCAACAAAGTTAGGCAAGACACTTACCTCAATTCGGCTAACTCAATACTCAATTTGGCTTTTTTCCTTTACAAATTCACCTCCGCTCGACTCAATCTAGCCAAAGAAGACTTAAATACATCACACACTGCAAGGAAAAACAATTTTAATTAATAAAGCTGTGATTTTTATTCAATTTCTAAAAAGTCAACAAAAGTCAAACCCCAGGCCCGCCCGGTCAAAACCCGAGTCCAAGGGTAGGTCTTGACGACATATAGCCTCACTGGTCCAAATACGTGTTTTTTTTTCAAATCCGAGTCCTATTCGACTCTCAAATCCCAAATTTTTATTTTTCAAAGTTTTGACAAAATCCCCAAAATTTTCCCTAGATTCTCAGGAATTTGATGTTAAATCTCATGTAAAACCATGAAATGTAGTTGAGAATTGATTAGAGGTACTTATCCAATGATTTGGTATGAAAATTACTTCACACAATCACCTCCCATCGAAGCTAGGATTTAAAAAATAACAAAAATAAATCTAAGACTCGAAATTCTCAGCATTTTGCGACAGGGGGTTCGCAAATGCGACCCCCGCAAATGCGCACAACTTATCGCAAATACGAACCAGAAGGTTTCCTGTCAAGGTCGCATTTGCGACCATATACTTCGCAAATGCGAAGACCAACATTTCGCAAAAGCGGCAGGGTCCATCGCAAATGCGAATAACCCCGCATCGCAAATGCAGAGGGTTTCTTCGCAAATGCGAATCTTCCCCAATAGCCCAATTTTCTCAAATGCGATGGCTGCTTCGCAATTGCAACTGTTGCATTTGTGACAAAAACATCGCAAATGCGATGACACTAGTACCAGCACTCAAATATTATGGAAAATCATTCCGAAACCAAGCCGAAACTCACCCGAGCCCATGAGGCTCCAAACCAAACACCCACACAAGTCTAAAAACATAACACGAACTCTTGGAGCGATCAAAACATCAAAATAACCTCTAGAATCACGAATCGGATGCCAAAATGCATGAAGATCAAAGGAAACTTCAAGAACTTCTAGAATCGCAACCAATCGTCTGAACCATATCAAATCGACTCCAAATGGCGCCAAATTTGTGCATACAAGTTCCATATGACGAAACGAACCTACTCGAAGCTTCCAATCACACATAGAAACCTCGAAACAATGAATCGCACCTCAAGTCAAAACCAATAAACTTCGAAACTTCAACTTCTACAACCGATGCCGAAACCTATCAAATCACGTCCAATTGACCTCGAATTTTGCACACAAGTTACACTTGGCATTACAGACCTACTCCAATTTTTGGAATTAAATACGACCCCGATATCAAAAAGTTCACTCCCGGTCAAACTTTTCAAAAATCCAACTTTTGTCATTTCAAGGCTAATTCGACTACGGACCTCCAAATTACAACTCGGACGCGCTTCTAAGGCCAAAATCACCCAATGGAGCTAACGGAACCCCATTCTGGGGCCTCAAACTACCGAGCGAAGTGCAGATGCTCAAAACGACCGGTCGGGTCATTACATAAAATAATAATACCAAAGTTGTATCATGGATGTGAGTTCATAATTTATCAACAAAGTGCACAATGACATGAAAATAGTAAATTTTGGATGGGTATTTAATAAATAAAGATTATTATGGCTAAAACAAGTGTAGTGATAAAGTTCACATAACCATCAAGTGATTAAGCATGTTTCATATACAATGCATCCTTAAAATTAAGGCATATTAATAGCCTTAAGTATAATCTCGTCATGAGTCACATATAGCACCTGTATATACGCTCGTCACCTTGTGTACATATTGCTTTTCACATATCACAAATAGGAAAATAAGGCCAAATCCTAATGGGTATCCTTCACACAAGGTTAGACAAGATACTTACCTCAAACAAGCTAAAACAATACTCTATAAATGCTTTAATGCGCAAATCAACCTCCGAACAGCACGAATCTAGCTAAAAACAACTCAATAACATCAAATAATGCCATAGGAATCAAACCTAATTGATAAAGGTCGAATCTTTAATCTAATACTCAAGGTCAATGAAAAAGTGAACCTCATGCATGTACCCCGGAACCCGACAAAACTCACAAGTTCCGACAACCCATTTGAATACGAGTCCAAATTTATAATTGGCTTCCAAATCTAACCTCAATTTCATATTCAAAATCGGAAAATTCATTCTCTTAAGTTCAAGTCAAAAACCCCAGATTTCTTCTCTTCAAATCCTTGATTTAGATATAATAATCCATGTAGAAATAAAATATATAATTAAAACAAAGATAAAATTACTTACCCTCATTATTTGAGTGCATATCTCCTCCAAAATCACCTTACAAGTGCTCCAATAACTCAAAAAGTAAAGAAAAGGAGCTCGAAATCTCGAAATTGGACATTAAATACCACTGCCATGCCTCCTTCTTCATGATCGCAGCCACCAACCTCACGATCGCGATTCCAAAATGTCCAACACAATTTTATTCGAGATCGTGGCCATATGAGGATGAGAGTAAAAGCACGAATAGTGATGTCGTGCCATTTCATTTACCTTATCATGTTTTTATATTATCATGCGTTCATGGAACGAGGGGTGTTTTCGTGTAGGCGAGGAGGACAGACATACACTATGTTGTGATATCTTTTCCTTGTGTATATATTCATTCTTTTTATCTTGAGCTATTACTGTTACACGTATATTTTCTATGTGACTTGTTGTTTTTGTTATGTCTTTGTCCTCTACCTCAATTATAGATGTATTATCCATGCCTTCTTTCTGCTTAACTTGCAAATAACAAGTTTTTCCTCATTGTTGTCATATCTACATCCATTTTAGTTATTCCTGCCTTCTATTTATTAACTCATAAAGATCATGCTTTCCCTCGTTTTGTTATACCCACATCTAGGCCTTCTACTATGTTAGTTAGTGAAATTTATGTTCTTCTATCCTAATTGTTGTCAATACTTCTATGCCTTCTACCTAGGCAATTACTATTGTTTATATGTACTGCCTTGTTCATTATTGCTACCTTTGTATTTCCGCTTTGTCATTACTGTTATTGGTATTTCATTCACCTGGCTGGTACTGTTATACGAATATTTGGTGAGGATAAGGGTGTTGCCATGCCATTTGATTTGATATCATGAGTACATTTCTCACACTATGAAAGTTATGGATTTACTACAGTGGTTTGTTGGTTATCGCTCTAAGGAAAGGATTGGTCGTGATATTGAGTACTCGTTACTACAGTGGTTTGTTGGTTATCGCTCTAGTAATCATTTATAACTTTGCATATTTGTTTCTTTCACTCTCTTCTGTAATGTTCTATTGCTAGTCTACTGCATATGTTATATCAGTGAGTATCTTTTAACAAAATATCCTCGTCACTACTTCACCGAGGTTAGTCAAGATACTTATTGAGTACATGGGGTCGTTTGTACTATTACGCGGCACCTTCCTGAAGTTCCTTGGAAGGGAGACATAAGGCTAAGCAATCAATGTCAGTGCAGTTGCTATGCGCCAACTGAGGTCCTCACCGTACGCTAGACTAGATTGTCAGTGCCGTACGGGAGAACCAATGTCGTGAGCAATTGAGCTGCAGGCGTATGGCGGCCTTCAGTTCTGCCCATGTCTAGAGAGTATCTTCACCGGCCCTGATGGCTTTGTATTTGACTCGCCACCAGAGTTTTGCATCGCCTTGAAGATACATGGCAGTAGTTGCTACCTTCTTGGATTCCTCCAACTATCCAACGGCATCGAAGTATTGTTCGATGTCGAAGATGAAGTTTTCCACTTCTTTAGCATCCCAGGCTCCATTGTATGGCTTGGGCTCCGGAATTTTCAGCTTTTGTGGCATGGGGGCAATGTTCATGGCACCCCTGATGTGGTTTTCACCTCCTTTGAGCAGGCTTTGAAGGGCAGCATTGACAACATTGAGCTGGCTTATCAAGTTGTCTATGGTTTGCTGCATGACGGTCAGTTTGTCTGCCTCTAGTTCCCGATGGGCTAAATCCTCGGCATGCTCCTGTTGGAGGTCCTCGAAGTTGCCATGAATTTTGGTTGCCTCGACGGCAGCCATTTCCCGGTCTTCCTCAGAGTCTTGACTGATGTTTGCTATGTCAATTTCTGCCTGCCACATTCTGCGGTCCAGGTTATCCAACCTTTGCACTAGGCTGGTTTTTAAATCAGGCAACGTATCCACGATGGGCCGTAATGCATCAACCGTCTCTTCTAGGGTCGTGATGCAATCCCCGTAATTCACCATGGTCAGAAATGGTGATGATGATGGCAATGAGTTCCCTCGTCCGATGTCGAGCTTAGGCTCTGATACCAACTGTTACGCGGTGCCTTCCTGAAGTTCCTTGGAAGGGCGACGTAAGGCTAAGCAACCGATGTCAGTGCAGTTGCTATGCGCCATCTGAGGTCCTCGCCGTATGCTAGACTAGATTGTCAGTGCCGTACGGGAGAACCAATGTCGTGAGCAATTGAGCAGCGAAAAATAAGCAATTGATGATGAAAGCTGATGATTGTATTGATGATGATGAAAGCTATTACAAGATGCAATGCGGTGTCGGGGGGGGGGGGGGGGACACCAGTACAGAGAATTGTTTGAATGCTTGAATGTTTGAATGCTTTGGTCCCCCTTAATAATGCTGAAAAAAAATAAACCAAAGTTACATGAGTTGACCTAAGAAATCTGTAGAAGTACACTGAAAATGAATGAAGTAAAACTACTCTATAATTACAATGAAAAGGACTTAGTCTTCTATGGAAGCAAGTCCGATGGCAGCAACTTTGTCTTGAGCATCAGGGTCTGTGCGCGTATTGCTGTGGGCGCGTGCGGCACTATTTGGATCTGCCAGCGGCGGGGCGCTGGTGCTTGGCATTGGGTCTGCGCGTGCGGCATTGTCGGTGCGCACGGCGCTGATGGCATTCGCCAGCCGCTGGGCGCTGGCACTGATTATCGGTAGGGCGACAGAGGCGCATGCTCGCTTGTCACTTGGTGCTGCCAGGACCACGGGGCCGACCGTGGCGCTAGGCATTGGGAGGCTTGCCGGGACACCACGGGGCACGTCCAAGGGGTCATGGGTTGATGATGGAAAGCAGCCCATGACAGTAGTCATACTATACTTCTGCACCTTGCGTGCAGATTTAGGAGCTGGAGTCGCTGTGTATGAAGGGATCTGGCATTGAAGATATACCTGCGTTCCGGTTATAGCTGTCACTTGTCTTTGGTAACTTTAGATTTTGCTAATCTGTTTGTGTAAACTTTAATAGATGATGTATTTGTTCGTACCGATTTTTTGTTTTGTAAATTATAAGTCTTAAAAGCTCATGACTTGTACTAACAGTCCTTGAGATATCGTATGGAAATCTATATATATCATTTGTTGATCACTTTTATTTTATTAGAATTGTGTTAATTGTTAATTGGCTGACCTAACGGGTCGGGTTAGGTGCCATTACGACTAGTGGATTTTGGGTCGTGACAAATTGGTATCAAAGTACTAGGTTTGTAGGTTCTACAAGTCATGAGCAAGTGTCTAGTAGAGTCTTGTTGATTGGTATGATGACGTCCATACCTATCTTTGAGAGGCTACAGGGCATTTAGGAAAATTTCCCTTCTTTATTTCCTTATTATGCGGCCTAGTTTTAGCTTGAAACCTACGCCTTTGATTTTTCCTATTTGATCATATGCGGTGTTGCACACTTCGCAATCGCTTTGTGCCGAGGATTTGTGATGCTACTGATGGATTATGAAGGGCTATGGATGCTTGATTATCGTCGCGAAGTGTTGTCTAGCCTTGAGAGCAGACACAGTAATAGATCTTTCAATCATTCATTTATGGTACAAAGTGGATTCTTGTAGTTGGTTGGTAAGCATGAACTTGGGAAGGTTGGTTGGTGGCCTAGTTGTTGTGATTATGGTGGGTTCATGGTAAGGTGTTGAATTGAGTACAGCTGGGGGTTATCTCCTATGTGATGAGTTTGGATCTTGTATTTTATATGGGGTTTCCATTCGGTGGAATGCATGTATTATCATTTTAGGGCATTTGGGGAAGTTTGTTTGACTGTTGTAAGGATGGGTATAAGCTTGGCAGAGTGTTCTATAAGCAGTATTGCATGAGTTTTTGAAGTATTCAGTTGAATAGCAGTGCGGGATCAGGGAAACTATGAAGATAAGGTAATATGGGTTACCGACGATGGGTTCTATGGCTTCGAGCTAAGTGGGGGAGTCTGCTATCAACTATCGGATTGCAGGATCATGCATTGTATCAGTTTTCAGACAGAGGGATTGCTTGGTTGTTTCCTTGAATAGTCGTGTGCTGGCGAAGCGCGGGCTGCTCAGTGTGTATTGGTCGTATATTAAAGATCAGAGTAAGGTGAGTGGTTATCGAGAAGGTTCTAATGAGTTCCAGATCATATGTGGCATTTAAGGACTCCTGAATTTGTGAATGAATAGTGCTTGAGACCAGTAGTGGATGGTGACCGAATCTGTGGTGCTTCTATATCAAGAATGATTCTACCTTGAAATATTGGATATATGCAAGAAACGATTTCAGATTCACAGAAGGTTCATTTAGAGCGAGCATATCGGGTTGGGTTACTTTCAGGTTGTAGTCTGCGTTATTCGGTTGAGTTAGAGGAGATTAGTTCTGAGGACTTAATTATGTGTTAATAAGTTCCGAAGAATTCACCACAGTTATGGCCACAACCCGGAGTTGATGTTTTCTATAGTTATAGAAGCTATATTGCGTGTGGTGATGTTCTCCTCGATTGAGTTAAATAAAAGGTTCTCGGTTGATGAGGTGTTCTACTTGCTTGTGGTTCAGAGTTGATTATGAGATTTTCGTATTTTCTCGAGTTAGCATGTTAGTGGCGGTGCGTCATGTGGGGTTGAAAGTTGCGAATTCAAGGTTGCGATATAGTTTCAAAGAAAAGGATATGAGTTCCTGAAGACACAGACGATTTCAAATGTTTAAGAAAATGCTGGCACTATTTGATATCTCCGAAGGAGAGTACTCTTTAGAATGTATACAAGTGTTGAAAGAGTGAATTCTGGGGACAATGGTAAACATAAGGGAGTGCACAAGTTGGCAGGTGCATTCCGTGTTGACTTGTGGGTATTTTTCTATAAGATGACGGAGTATGAGTGACATATCAGCTATTTGAGTAGTGATGTTGAGATCGGGTATGGAGGTTCTAGTACTCAAGAGGTTCAGAGACTGGATGTTCTCGTATGCAGGCTATTCCTTGATCGCGAATTGTGAAGGAATGTTAAGGATCAGATAATTTATGGTATGTGTTATGAAAAGGTTACTATGGATTTTTGGAAGGTTATTTACCTATTTGGGAATGATCTGAATTTGGTTTGGGGATTATTTATGAGCCTTATGAGATTGTGTAATCGGTATCAGATCGGATTTGCTTGCTCTTGCGCAGCTGTTACAGCAGGTGTATCTTCGGGCAGAATGGATGTTATTTGCGCCTTGGTCTATGTTATGGGTTTCTCTTTTATGCTATGACGGGTTGTGAGGGTTACTTAGTTATTCGCATGCATATTGTAATTATGTTGTGGCCTTATGGCATTATGGCCGAGATGGCCCGTGATGATGACTCGCTTATCGCACCATAGTTGTGCTTGTCTTTCTCAGTATTGTTTGTGCCTAATCATATTCCCATAGTTATATTGTTGCACTCTATATATGATAACCTGATAGGTCATCTAGAGTTTTAAACCTTAATTCTGTGTTTCGAAGCCTCCAATAGCTTTCTTAAGCCTTCCTCGATTTACGTGCGCGATCCGAATGTGTTTTCCTGAAGGCTTTTATGTTAAAAATTGATAAAGTATGAAATTTTGCCTTAAAATCCCTTTAAGTTGACTTCAGTCAACATTTTCAGCAAACGGACCCCAGTCCATATTTTGACAGTCCCGGTGGGTCCATATCGTGATTTGGAATCTGGGCGTATGTCCAGAATCAAATTCGGAGGTCTCTAGCTCGAGTTATCGCCTTTTGTCAAAGTTTTGAAGTTTAAAGGCTTAATGACTTTAAAGAATTGACCAATTTTTGACTTAGTTGATTCCGGGTCCGTATTTTGGTTTCGGAACCCGATATAGATCCATTACTATATTTATGACTTGTCTGTCAAATTTGGTGAGAAACGGAGTTGGTTTGACATGATTCGGACGTCCGTTGGTTAAAATAGAAGTTCTAAAGTTTTTTTAAAATTTTCATTTGATTTGGGGTCCGATTCGTAGTTCTAGGTGTTATTTTGGTGATTTAATCTCGCAAGCAAGTTCATATGATATTTTTGGACTTATGTGCATATTTGGTTTGGAGCCCCGAGGGCTCGGGTGAGTTTTGGATAGGCTACGGAGTGAATTTGGACATAGAATCATAGCTGGTGCATGAGTGTTTTCTAGTGTTGTCTGCAGATCTCGAATTTGCGAGGTCTGGCAATCAAATGCGAGCCTCGCATTTGCGAAGAAGTCTTCGCATTTGCGAGCACGGGGTGGGGGTGGACTTTCGCATTTGCGAGATAAGGGGTCGTATTTGCAATCCCCTCAGTTTTGCATTTGTGCATATATGGTTCGCATTTGCATTGGAAGCAAGAATGTGAAGGCTTCGCATTTGCGATAGTTTATTCGCATTTGCGGGGTTCGCAATTGCGAACCCCAGGTCGTAATTGCGACATCTGCGCCTGATCAAAATCTGAGTTAGACGGGATTTTATCTCATTCTTCAAATTTTCAAACATAGAAACCCTAGATGCGATTTTCCAAAGAGTTCTTCTTCCCCAATTCATTGGTAAATGAGTCTAACCTATTTTCTTTCAATTTTCCATTTCATTTCACAAGATTTCAACCTAAAATCTAGGATTTTCATGGATGAAATTGGGGGTTTGGGAAGAATTAAGAATTTTTGTGAAACTGGAATTTAGACCTCAAATTGAGGTCAGATTTCGAAATAAATTACATAATCGGGCTCAGGGGTGAATGGGTAATCGAGTTTTGGTCCGAATTTTGGGTTTGGACCAAGCGGGCCTAGGAGTTGACTTTTGTTAACTTTTTCAATAATGACCTAAATTGAACTTTTTTCATTTGTGGGTAGTTCCTAAGGCTTATTCTGAATCGTTTGGTTGATAATTTGCTAGATTTGGTTGGTTCGGAGGCTTGTTTGAAAGGCAAAGCCGTGGTTGAGCTTTGAGTTGATCTTTGGGAGCAGGTAAGTGTTATGGTTAACCTTGACTTGACGGATTAGGACTTGTTTTCCTATTTGCTACATGTTTAAATGTTGAGTACAATGTATATATGAGATGACGCGTATTTATGCATTGTTGTTGGGTTAAAGCATGCGGTAGGACTTGTTTCTTTTAATTTATTTCTTTCTTTGATCATGGTATCCATGCTTAGACTAGTTAATTACTAAATTGATCATTCTCTCCGCATTTATGGGCTATCTGTGATAATTGAATATTGTTTCTGAAGAAGAGATTGGCGTTGTGGAACCATTGTTGACATATGGCTTGATATTCCTTATTCTATCTCCCTGTTGTTATATGTTCATTGTTACATAGTAAGGTAGAGTGTTAATACACGAAGGGTGATGTCATTCCGTATTTGAGAGTTAATGCACTAAGGGTGATGCCACGTCATATTTGAGAGTTAATGCACGAAGGGTGATGACATGTCGTATCTATTATTCATGATGAAATTGAGAGTAAAAGCAGGAAGGGTAATGCCATGCCGTATTTATCATTTTTTGGTGAGATTGAGAGTAAAAGCACGAAGGGTGATGCCATGCCATTATTACTGTTTCATGGTGAGGCTGAGAGTAAAAGTACAAAGGGTGATGCAGTGCAGTTTTATTCATTATGTTTGTTCATTTTGTTGGTTGAAAGTTTATTCACTGTTTCTTATCATCATTCCCTGTTGTAGTTATCGTATCTTGTACCCTTTTCGCATGTCCCCTCCCAATAGTACTTGTTAATTCTTTATTTGTTGTTATGTTGTACATATATGTAACGACCTGGCCGGTCGTTTTGAGAGTAATAGCCCCGTTCCCCAATTTACTGCTTTTCCTGTATCTTGTTTTTGCTTATGTGACTTGCCGGGATGTTTTGTTCTTCGTTTCGGAGTGTTTTGGGACACTTAGTTCCTAAAACGGAAGCTTAAGTTCTAGATTTTGACCGATGTTGGAACTGTGTGAAGACGACTCCGGAATAAAGTTTCGTCAGTTTCATTAGCTCCGTTGTATGATTTTGGACTTAGGAGCGTGTCCGGATTTTCAATTGGAGGTCTGTAGTTGAATTTGGCTTGAAATGGCGAAAGTTGAATTTCTGGGAAGTTAACCAGAAATGGACTTTAGATAACGGGGACGGATTCCGATTCCGGAAGTTGGGTAGGTCTGTAATGTGGAATATGACTTGTGTCAATCCGACGTGATTTGATAGGTTTCGGCATCGGTTGTAGAAGTTTGAAGTTTCAAGTTCATTAAGTTTGAATTGGAGTGTGATTCGTCTTATTGTTGTTGTTAGATATGATTTGAGGGCTCGACTAAGTTCGGATGATGTTTTAGGACTTGTTGGTATGTTTGGTTGAGGTCCCAGGGGCCTCAGGTTGATTTCGGGTGGTTAACAAATCATTTGGAAATGTGTTGGATTGGCTGAAGTTGTTGCACCTGGTGTAATCGAACTTGCGCACTTTGGGCCACAGGTGCGGCACCGCAGAAGCAGCCATCAAGCCGCAAAAGCGATTATGGTCCTGCCCAGCTGGGACCGCAGTAGCGGTCAGAGTCTCGCAGAAACGGACTCGCAGGAGCGGTGAAAGGAATGCAGAAGCGGGCGTGCAGAAGTGGCCCTTGTTCGCAGAAGCGAACTTTGAGGGCTTAAGTGTAGTCTACACCTGTGATGCTTTTTATGCAGGTACGCAACCGCAGATGCGGTGATTCCCTCACAGAAGCGAAATCGCTGGGCAGAAAAGGGGAAATTACGAGGTTTTGATCTCATTTTTATTTTGGGACTTTGAGAGCTCGCATTTAGGCGATAATTTGAGGGATTTTCAGAGGAAGCTATTGGGTAATGATTATTAACTCATTGATGGTTATATTCCACCAATCTATCGTTAATTGCATCTTTTAATTAAGGATTTGGGTTGAGAAAATTGGGGGAAAAGTTGGAAAGTTCTTCGATCGAAATTTTGGGTTTTGATTGAGATTTTGGTATAGGATTTGAGTAATTTTGGTATGGGTGGACTCGTGGTTGAATGGGTGTTCATATTTTGTGACTTTTACCCGATTCAAAGACGTAGGCCGGGGTCGACTTTTTGGGGCGATTTTCAAAATTCATGTTAAAGTCTTGATTTCATTAATTAGATTAGTTTATTATAGTTGTATTTATAGTATGTTATTATTTTTGGCTAGATTTGGGTCATTCAGAGTCGGAAAGTCGAGGAAAAGGTGTTCTTGTTGTTTGATTGAGCTTGGTTCGAGGTAAGTGGCTTGCCTAATCTTGTGTGGGGAAAATCCCCTTAGGATTTGGTACTCTTGTGATACTTCTATGATATGTGAGCGCCATGTACGGGAGGTGACGAGTGCGTACACGAGCTAATTATTGTAAAATCTGATTTTTACCGAGTAGTAACCTATTACATCTTAATTGATTATACCAGCATGTGTAGTTAGCATGTTTTAGCCTAATATCGCATGTCTACGTGTCTTAAATGATTATTTGAAATATGTGCAATGCCTAGTTGATTTCCTGTTTTTCCTTGATGTGTATCAGTCTTAACAGTAGAATTCTTGCTATTAATTGTTTTATTCATTGGATTCGAGCTGTGTGTTACTTTTGAGACTACGAGGCGGTACCTCGGGAGACCCCCTGCACATTTACTTTTGGGACTACGAGGCGGTACCTCGGGAGATCCCCCTGCACATTTACTTTTGAGACTACGAGGCGGTACCTCGGGAGATATCCTTGTATATTTACTTTTGGGACTACGAGATGGTATCTCGGGAGATCCCATGTTGTTTATACCTGTGTGGTGTGCTGCTATTTTCCTATGGTTCTCTTTTTGTTAAATTTTTGGTCTCTTATTACCTTGCTATTTTATTCTACTTATTTATTATATACCAGTAGGGCCCTGACCTGATCTCGTCACTACTCGATTGAGGTTAGGCTTGGCATTTACTGGGTACCGTTGTGGTGTACTCATGCTACTCTTCTGCACATGTTTTGTGTGCAGATCTAGGTACTTCCTATCAGCCTCGATATCAGTGAGCATTGAGCTTTGAAGAAACTTCAAGGTATATCAGCCCGCGTTCGCATACCTAGGTATCAGAGCTCTAGGTTCATAGGTGTTATGAGTTACAAGCACGTTTAGTAGAGTCTCACGGATTGGTACGGAGACGTCTGTACTTATCTTCAGGAGGCTATGAATCTGTTTGAAAAAATTTCACTTCTTTGATTCCTTGTCGTGCGAAATTGTTGACTTTAGAATTCTAAACTTTGGTCTTCTATTCTCTCACAGATGGTGAGGACACATACAAGCGAATCAGATGACCAGGCACCCGCGCCCCTTGCTAGAGCCGTGCGAGGTCGGGGCTGGGGTAGAGGCCGATAACGTCCATGTGGTGCAGCCAGAGTACCCGCACGAGCTGCTACAGAGGAGCCACCAGCAGCCCCAGTTGGAACGCAGGCACCCGAGACGCCTGTTACTGCACCAGTTCTTGAGCATGTTGAGTACCTTGGCTCAGGCATGATTGATACCTCTTACTTTTGCCACATCTCAGGCCGGGGGAGGAGCACAAACTCCCGTCACCGGTACCCCAGAGTAGCGGGTTCAGATAGACCAGGATCTAGAGATTATACCGATACAGCCATTAGCTCCAGTTCAGCCCGAGGTTAGGGAAGCAGCTTCTGAGGCAGAGTAGCTCAGACTCGAGAGGTACAAGTAGTACCACCCACCTACTTTCAAAGGCTTGGCGTCAGAGGATGCCTAGGATTTTCTTGAGCAGTGTCATCGTATCCTTCATACCATAGGTGTAGCGGAGTCGAGTAGGGTTTCTTTCACTATGTTCCAGCTTAGAGGAGCGGCCTATTAGTGGTGGCGTGATTATGAGTTGGGTAGTATGGCTGAGGCAGCTTTACTCATATGGACTCAGTTCTCGGATATGTTCTTGAGAGAGTATGTTTCCCAGAGTCTCAGAAATGCATGACGCACAGAGTTTGAGCAGTTGCGCCAGGGTTCTGTGACTGTGTCAGAATATGCGGTTCATTTCAGCTATTTGTCTAGACATGCACCAACCTTGGTTGCTACAGTTTGAGAGAGGGTCCATCGATTTATCGAGAGGCTCAACCCCAGTATCAGATTTAGCATGGCCCGAGAGTTGGAGATGGATATTGCTTACCAGCAGGTTGTGGCTATTGCTAGGAGATTGGAGGGCATGCTGACTTGGGAGAGAGAGGAGAGAGAGGCTAAGAGGTCTCGAGAGTCTTTCACTTATAGTGGTACTCGTGCCCCAGTGGTAGCTCGTCATGGTAGGGGCTCTGTGAGTTGCCCTGTTCATTCCGCACTTCCAGCCGCCAGTGGTATTCCGGCTACTCCTAGGCCCCAGGATCCCTATTATGCACCGCCAATGTCTAGTGTACCTCCTTTAAGGGGTGCTTTTAGCGGTCGGTCCAGCAGACCTGGCCCGAGCCATCCACAACTACCACTCCCTCCGAGAGCTTGTTTTGAAAGTGGCGACACTCGCCATATGGTGAGGGATTGCCCTGGACTTAGGCGGGGTGCACGTCCACAGACTACTCAGGCACCGCATGCTCCACCAGGTCCCCAGTCTATGATTACAGCACCAGCTACCACTGCACCTTCTCAGCCAGCTCGAGGTGAAGGTCGGGCAGGTAGGGGTCGCCCTAGAGGGGGAGTCCAAGCCAGATACTATGCCCTTCCTGCTCGTACAGAGGCAGTTGCATCTGACTATGTCATTATAGGTATTGTTCTGGTCTGTCATAGAGATGCGTCAGTCTTATTTGATCTCTTCTTTAACACTCTGCGACACAAAATGACAAACAACCTAAACGTCCCGTCTGTCGCGTCATTATGACTTAAAATGCGTGTCAGCTGTCGGTTGGCTGCCCTGGAAATGAAACGTCGTGGAAACCCTATAAATATCCCCTCCTTCGTTCATTTTTCACTTTACGTCCAAGCTTATACCCTTGTGTCTTCAGGATTTCATTACCCTTTTTTATACTTTGGCATTTTTACCTTCGTTACTCAAGATTTCTCAATACCTTGCCGAATTTTTACACATCTTCTACTCAAGCCAACACATCTGAGCTGTCAACTTTCACCGTTTCTCTATCTTTTTCAAGTTTTTTCCAGACGACAATGGCCAATACCTTCAAATCTGTTCCCCAAAAGGTCGCTTCTACCTCCCAACCGACTGCCGAAATCAACGAAACCACTTCCGATGTGGTTAACCTCGGGAGGTCCGTTGCTAACGTGGTTACCGATGAACCGGCTCTTGAACCTCCCTTGAAGATGTTCATTCCCGGGGGTTGTTCGGTCGCTGATGACTTCAAGGTTGAGAAGTCCTCTTCGGTGCAAGGTGGGCGTGAGGAGGCATCGAGATATATTTGTTCAGTCACCGAAAATGACCTCCTCGCAGTCCGAAAGGACTGCAACTAGGCCGACAAGGACATAGTAGTCCCCGACTATGAGGAGGCCATTACTACCTATGTCGAGGGATACCTAAGTGTCTCCATTTATCCCTTTACACTGGCCCCAGTAGATTCGGTCATTATAGTCTTCTGTAAGTGCTACGAGGTATATCTCGGTCAGATCCACCCATCGTTGTGGATGATCGTAATCCTCCTTCGATTTTTTGTGAATAAGATGACTCTTGTCGGTTCACCGTAGCCCGTATCTTCTGAGGGGGATTGATAAAGCTCGTGCACGGGGCTAGTAAAGCTCCATTCTCAAGCATCGATGGAGACCAGTATCGAGGCTGGCAGGGATGCTTTGTCTGGGTGAGGACCTCGGACTTGATTCCGGCTGAATCTAGGCTATTCCCCAAGAAGTGGAATGCATCACGTAAGTATAACTTCCCTTTGAATTTTGATTTTAAGCTCATCTGCCTT
The DNA here is from genome assembly GCF_000390325.3 of Nicotiana tomentosiformis. NCBI lineage: Eukaryota > Viridiplantae > Streptophyta > Magnoliopsida > Solanales > Solanaceae > Nicotiana > Nicotiana tomentosiformis. The sequence continues at coordinate 41,172,871 of NC_090823.1, forward strand.
TTTTTTCATCGGTGTTCATGGTGGTGCAGCTGTCACTCAAGTCCCGTATGTTGTTCCTCGGCTAAAGGAATGGATCGAAGGCATTGTCTTACATATGACCTATTCCGTGCGGTCGTGGCGCAAACTCTCGAAGGGCCGTTGGGACGCCCGTTCCCATGGTAAGATCTCTTTCCCTAATAAGTTGCGCTAGGCTTCTTCTTCTAGCATCACGTTCTTACTAGTCGTCTATCTCTGAGGAACGGACGACAGCCGAGGGCGAAATGACGGAGGCTAATCCTCCTCAAGTTCATAAGGCTGGTACCAAAGTGAGGGCCGAGATCTCTCGAGACGTCGGCCCCGCCCTGCCCCGCCCGGTGTTATAGATATCGGGATCGCCCTCGTTCACAGAGTCTATGTTTGATGAAGCCCGGGCAACGAAAGAGCGATCCAATGAAGGGGTTCAGGGAGCAGACGATCCCCTTCGTTGCTTCTTTGATGGGGTAGACTCAACCACCCTGGAAGACTTCACCGGGTTGGACGATTTATAGGTGCCGAGAAAAAGCCCATCCTCAGAGGTCAGCTGGTCGAGCTTGAGCCCGAGGTTGATCAATCGGTTCCCCGCTCCGAGCACGGATCCTAGTCGGAAGCGATATGTCATTATCATCGTTCCGGAGGATGCGCAGATTCTTTTCGCCCCCGTAGGGATAGCTAGCTACCTCCGGTGCCTGGTAACGGAAGACGACCAGGCAAAAATGAATAAGGTGGATGCGCCATGCTTGTTCAACGAAGCTCAAGAAGCGTTGAACCAGTTAAGGTGTTATCACACTCTTTTACTTTCGGATCCAATTTTTGATGACTATAATGTCGTTTCCTTTCTTTATTTTGTAGGCCTTGGTGCCTCACCATGAAACCTTTCTCTGGTACCGGGATGAGCTTAGCCAACTCGAGGCCGAAGTCAAAGAGCTTGCTGAGAAGAGGGAGATGTATAAGCTTCTCAGCAAGCAATGCGAAAGAGAAGTCAAAAACTTTCGAGTCGAGTTGGAGGCATCTTAGAAAGAACATGTCAACCTGGTGGAACAAGTAAAGATTTTTGAAGTTAGTGATGACGAGTTAGACATGGTGACTTATGGTCAGAACCTGTAGGTCCAACAGAAGGTTGATCGGGTGGACCAGATCCGGGCTGAGATGGACGAGGTCAAGGCCATGGCCGAAGAGTGGAAGGGCAAAATGGACCGATTGACTTCAAAAAAGGAGACTACCCGAGAGTAGTTGGCATCGACAGAGGCCCAACTTCAAGTGGCAAGGGAGAAAGCTGAGGCCCGATCCCATAAAATCGTAGACCTCGAGTCTCAATTGTGCTCGGCCACTGACAAACAGGATACCCTTGCCAAGGAACTTAAAGTAGCCAAAATAGTGGTGGAAATAACCAGGGCTGACGCTGAAGAGATGGTGGCCCAGTACAAAGCTGATGCCGAGGCAGCCCAGGACCGCCAGAAAGTCATTGCCGAATACTTGAAGTGGCTCTAGAGGAAGTTCATGCCCGGGGTTTTGACTTAACGGTCGAGATCAAAAACGTTAAAAGACTCGAGGCCGAGGCTAAAAGTTGGAATATCCCAAGAACGAGGAAGGCTCCGAGGGATCCAAGGGCGGTGAAGACCCCGATGGTCCCAGTGACAAGGCAGGCTCCGGTGAAGATCAGGCTTAGGCGCCTTGTAGATTTTTCTTTGTTTTTGTGTGTTTTGTTGAGGCTGTTTGGCCTTTCTAAAGATATATTTATATATATACAAGGCTTTTCTTTTTGCCCTTTGGCAATTTTCAAGTTTATTTCTTTTGGCTTTTTCCTTATGATTGCAAAAGATTTCGAATGCCTTAGCATGTAGTAACAAGGTCTTATTCGGAAGTTCAAACAAGGCTTGTTCTCGATGTGACTTTGTTTACAACTCGTGGGGGCTTGGTATGACCGGAAGTTTTCCCCAAAGTATTTATTTAGATGTTTTTAGATTATAATTTTGACGAGGGTAGCCTTTGGACCGGTTTGGAAAATTTGAAGGCCTTATGTTTTGGTTACGGGTTTCCAATGTCTCCGAGTCATTTCTAAGATGGCCATAGTCTTTTAAGTTTGGGTATTGCCTAATAGTCTTATTACCCCGGGCTTCGATGTCCGAGCCATCCGGGCTTGCCCAGGATGAGAGTCCCCGAATGTGGGCGGTCATAGCCTTTAAAGTTCGGGCACTACTTAATAGGTTTTTGTGCCTCTGGGTTTCGACAGGTCGAGCCGTCCAAGTTTGCCTTGGATGACAGTCCCCCGGTGGGGTGATCTCTTAGATCCGGGTAGAGGCGGCCCTCGGGCCCGATGTCCTTAAGGAACAAAATGTAGTAGTTTTTAAGAGACAAAATATGTATATGCAAGGTAGAAACTTTCTTTCATTTTTTTGCGCAATATACAAGATGGCAAATGCGTACAAGCTTTGTGTTATGGATTAAGTGGTCTATGTGGGCACGATTCATTTGATCGTTTTGGACCTTACAATAAATCATATCCACCAAGCCCAGACTATTCGAGCACAAAGTTTCCTTCCTTGCTAAAATCATTATCAAGGGTGATGGCCCCCAGTGTTTGAGGCCGATCGTAGAGAGGGCTCGGATACTGTTGATGTGACCCTTGAATCTGGTTCATAGCTGGTCTTCAATTCTTTGTTAGCACGATCTACTATTTCCTCATTAAAAACCTTGCTGGAAAACCTATTTGGGACAAAACCGGTTCAAAGAAAAAAGAGTGCAACGCGTGCTTTCAGGCCTGATAACTACATCACTCTTTGGACATTGCCTACAAATGTTAGTTCAACTCGTAATATAGGTAAATAAAAGAATGGATGGGGTCGTACCTTAGCAGTAGTACCATTTTAAGTGGGTCACGTTCCAGTTGTTCGGTAGTCGCTCACCGTTGCCTTCTTCAAGTTTGTATGATCCTTTGCCGGTGATCTCGACAATTATATATGGACCTTCCCAATTTGGTCCCAGCTTGCCTTCGTTCAGGTTCTAGATATTTAGTGTCACTTTTCTTAACACCATATTGAAGTGTTGGAGGTTGGCTCTCCGGTTGTAATACCTTTCAACCCGTTATTTTTGGGCGGCCAGCCGGACGAGGGAAGCCTCGCGCCTCTCATCTAGCAGTTCCAGGCTCGTGTTCATGGCCTCATCGTTAGACTCATTGGCCGCGCATCGGAACCTTCGACCGGTATTAGCGCTTCGGCACCGTAGACCAACGAGAATGGGGTGGCCTCGGTACTAGACTTTGAGGTTGTTCGATATGCCCACAGGACTTCGGGCAAACTTTCCTTCCATTTTCCTTTGGCGTCGGTCAACCTCTTCTTATGATTCCAAACCAGCATATTATGTGGTCCAAATGAAGTCAATAACTTCTTTCTCCCTGACTTTCCCTTGAAATAAATCGGCCCAATGCGGCTATGTGCTCGGTCAGTCATTGAACGACCTTGACATTGTCCACCACGGTAATGTCCTCTATGGCCTTGATTTTACCGGGATTGATTTCGATCCCCCAATTAGACACCATGAATCCGAGAAATTTCCCAGACCCAACTCCGAATGCACATTTCTCCGGGTTCGGCTTCCTATTGTATATCTTCAGTATGTTGAAGGTTTCCTGTAAATGTTTCAAATGGTCCCCTGCTCACAAGGACTTAACTAACATATCATCAATGTAAACCTCTATTGATTTTCCTATTTGTTCTTCGAACATTCGATTTACTAGGCGTTGGTAAGTGGCACCAGCATTTTTTAGTCTGAATGGAAGTACATTATAACAGTAGGTGCCGTACTTAGTAATGAAAGATGTTTTTTCCTGGTCGCCCGGGTCCATCCGAATTTGGTTGTACCCAGAATAAGCATCGAGAAAGCTGAGGATCTCGTGGCCGGTCGTCTCATCGATCATGCGATCGATGTTGGGAAGAGGGAAAGAGTCCTTGGGGCATGCCTTATTCAAGTCTTTATAGTCTACACACATTCATAGTTTATTCCCTTTTTTAGGGACTGCCACTACGTTTGCTAACAAATCCGGGTATTTAACCTCCCGGATTGACCCTATTTTAAGGAGTTTAGATACCTTGTCTTTGATGAATGCATGCTTGACTTCCGACTGAGGCCTCCTTATCTGTTTGAGCGGGTGGAACGATCCAGGCTCACCTTATGGGTAATTATCTCCGGCGGGATCCCTGTCATGTCTAGGTAGGACAAAGCGACACAATCTATGTTATCCATAAGGAATCTAATGAGTTTTTTCCTAAGCTCGGGATTTAACCCCGTGCCCAGGTATACCTTATGATCGGGCATGTGCTCGATCAATATGACATCGATCGTTGATCAATGTCCTGTATGGCCTTTATTTTATCGGGATTGATTTCGATCCCCCGATTAGACACCATAAATCAGAGAAATTTTCCGGACCCGACTCTGAATGCGCATTTCTCTGGGTTAAGCTTCATATTGTATTTCTTCAGTATGTTGAAGGTTTCTTGCAAATGTTTCAAATGGTGCTCTACTCGCAGGGACTTAACTAACATATCGTCAATTTAAACCTCTATTGATTTTCTTATTTGTTCTTTGAACATTCGATTTACAGCGTTGGTAAGTGCACTAACGTTTTTTAGTCCGAATGGAATTACGTTATAACAGTAGGTGTTGTATTTAGTGATGAAGGACATTTTTTCCTGGTCGCCCGGGTCCATCCGAATTTGGTTGTACCCGAAATAGGCATCGAGAAAGCTAAGGATCTGGTGGCCGGCCGGCGCATCGATCATGCGATCGATGTTGGGCAGAGGGAAAGAGTCATTGGGGCATGCCTTATTCAAGTCTTTTTAGTCTACACACATTCTTAATTTATTCTCTTTTTTAGGGACTACCACTACGTTTGCTAACCAATCCGGGTATTTAACCTCCAGTATTGACCCTATTTTAAGGAGTTTAGATACCTCATCTTTGATGAATGCAGGCTTAACTTCGGACTGAGGCCTCATTTTCTATTTGACCGGGTGGAACTTCAGATCCAGGCTCAGCTTATGGGTAGTTCTCTCCGGCGGTATCCCTGTCATGTCGAAGTAGGACCAAGCGAAAAAAATCTATGTTAGCCATAAGGAATCTAATGAGTTTTTTCGTAAGCTTGGGATTTAACCCCGTGCCTAGGTATACCTTACGATCGGGCAGGTGCTCGATCAACATGACCTGTTCAAGTTCATTAACCATTGATTTGGTGGCGTCGAAATTGCGGGGACTATGAAGGATCTGGGAACTCCATAGTGGTCATCCTCATTTGTCCCCTGCTTCTCCGATTTGGTCGGGGTCGGGGTCGGGATCGGTGATTGCTAGTTGGTACCTCCCTTGGCGATCGAACTTGGATCCTTTGGTGTAGAAAGTGCGGATATCGGAACCACTCATCGATCGCGAACATCTCATTTGCAGCCGGTTGTTCTCCATAAATTTTTTTAATCCCCCCGGCGTTGGGAATTTCAACATCTGGTGCAGTGTCGAGGGCACTGCCATCATGCTGTGAATCCACAGCCTCTCGAACAGAGCGTTGTATCGCATATATCCTTCGATCACGTAGAACTTTGCTTCCTGAATTATTCTGGCGGTGTTCACTGGTAGTGTTATCTCCCTTTTAGTGGTCTTACATGCCATATTGAATCCGTTTAGAACTCGGACTGCAAGCACAATTTGGTCTTGCATACCCAGCTGCTCTACGACTCTCGATCTGATGATATGGGCTGAGCTACCTCGATCAATTAACACACGCTTAACTCGAGATTTATTTATGAGTACAGATATTACCAGTGCATCATTGTGTGGTTGCACGATGCCTTTAGTGTCTTCGTCGTTGAAATATTAGGTTCCTTCTGGAACATAATCTCGAGTCCATTTTTCTCTAGTGATGGACACTTTGGTGCGCTTTAACATCGACCGCTGAGGGACGTCGACCCTATCGATGATCATGTTAATGATATGATGTGGTTCCTCCTACTCGATCTGCTTATTTGAGTCCCTATTCCTGAAATTATTTTTCGCTCGATCGCTCAAGAACTGTCGGAGATGTCCGTTGTTGAATAACCGGGCTACTTCCTCTCTCAATTGTCGGCAATCTTCCATTCTGTGGCCATGAGTGCCGTGATATTTACATATTCGGTTGGGTTCTCTTTGTGCTGGATCAGACTGTAGAGGTCGAGCCCACTTGGTGTCTTTGATGCATATGATTGCAGATACGATGGCAGCAACATCGACATTGAAGTTCTACTCCGATAACTTTGGTGCTTCCATATGCCTGATGGGCCTGTCCAAACCGCTTTTGCTCATGAGTCCCTGGTTATTTTGACCTCGATCGCTTCTCCTTTCGCTTATCACGAGGTTTCATCCGGACCTATTACCTCTTCGGTCTCCGTTTTATGGTTAATACCGGTCCCTATTTTGATCGTGGTTCACGATCAATGTCTCTTTTGGATCTGTCAATAACTCTGATAGGATAAACAGACCCAGAAGGGTCCCCAAGCAGATCATCTTTGACCCTAATATTTTATTGATACCGATTATATATGTCGGCCCAAGTTACAGTCAGATATTCTATCAGATTTTGCTTCAACTGCTATAAAGACAACGAGCTTCGATTATCGAGTCCCTGGGTGAAGGCATAAACGGCCCAATCGTCCGCACCAGAGGCAAGTCCATTCGTTCAATTTGAAATCAGGACACGAATTCCCTGAGCATCTCATTATCTCTCTATTTCACTTTGAAAAGGTCCGACTTCCTGGTTTCGACCTTGATGGCCCCGGTATGTGCTTTCACGAAAGAGTCTGCAAGCATAGCAAACGAGTTAATATAATTAGGGGGTAAGTTGTGATACCATATCATAGCTCCCTTTGACAAATTTTCCCCGAACATTTTCAGCAGGACAGACTCGATCTCATCATCCTCCAAGTCGTTCCCTTTGATGGCACACGTGTAGGAGGTCACATACTTATTTGGGTCGATTGTTCCATTGTATTTAGGAATTTTGGGCATGCGGAACTTCTTCGAGAATGGCTTTGGAGCTGCGCTCGGAGGGAAAGGTTTCTTAAGAAACTTCTTGGAATCCAGGCTCTTCAATATTAGTGGAACTCCTAGGATTTGGTCGACCCTGGAATTATAAGTTTCCACCTTTTTGTCGTTGGCTTGGATTTTCTTTTCTCCCGATTCTACCCGTTTGGTCAGTTCCTCGAGAATTTTTATCATTTTGTGGTTAGTCCCGGGTTCAGCTCCACTCGGCCTTTCCGTGATTGGTTCATTTCTACGAGTGATTTCCCAAGACCGCTCGGGCTCAACTCTGCTGGGGGCGCGACTTTGGTTCTGCAACTGGGCAATCGCTGCCTGTTGGGCCTGTAGCGTTTCGAAGATCACTCGTAAGTTGTTCCCATCTCCTTCACCATCGTGTGTATTTTGGGATGCCGATCGGACTCCCCCATGGATGCTGTTCTCAAGATCGGTAGGCAGATTTGCATTGATGGCCACATATTAATTAGCGTCGATGGGGTACGCGACCAGAATTCCAATGGGATCGACAGGTGGCACCTCGCCACTGGGTACCATATGTTGTTCTCATCGTGGTGACCGGATTCGGCATCCATATTTAGAGGTGCAGATTGGGAGTTCGACATTTTGAACTTTGACCTGAAATTAAAGATACTTCAAAGACCAAGTGTAAAATAGGGTGCGTTATGGAAATATATATCAAATTGCCACTATTATCCTTAGCCCCACGGTGGGCGCAAAACTATTTACCCTAAAAATGGATAACAATTAAAATTTGTAAGTGATTTTAAGGATACGTGAATTAATTCGATACAAACGATAAATCATGCTAGTTTAAACAAATAAAGATATAGTAACTTCAAACCATGTGGAGGAGGAAAATTCTAGCCTTGATGAAATTTTTGCCCTCTATCCGAATTCACAATGGCTAGCACTGATGAACGAGAATAAGAGGTATGAATAACGGTGTAAATAATACTCCCTCCGTTCCAATTTATGTGAACTTGTTTGACTGGGTACAGAGTTTAAGAAAAAATGAAGACTATTAGAATTTGTGGTCCAAAACAAGTCAAAAAGGAGTCTAGAGTATTTGTGTAGTTATAAAAGCTTCTCATTAAGGAGAGAATTGGAAGTTTAAGCTAAATTGTTTCCAAATTTAGAAAGGGGTCATTCTTTTTGGAACAGACTAAAAAGGAAATAGGTTCACATAAACTGGAATGGAGGGAGTAATATATTCTTTGGGATGCGTGTTACAATGTGCTTAATGAATAATCAGACTCCCCTTTATATAGTAGGGGAGTTTTATCCTAAGTACAATTCTATAAAAAGTAAAAAATCTCTCGTTTAACGGATTACTGGATTCTCGTCAGTGCGTGCCGAGATCTGTGCTGTGATACCCAGTTGGTCACGGATATTACAGACTTTTGTTAATCGTGTTTGAATGCTTAATAATGCTCTCCGGAGTCTCTTGGGATTTGGACCGATCCTGGGTCATGGCCTCGATATACTCCAGGGCGGGCATCGTGCCCCCAGTGCCTGACTTGATGAGTCCCTTATCTCAATTCTGATTCCTTGTCATCGTGTCCTTTACTTGGTTTATTTTACTGGGAACCGGGCCTGCTTATGGGTCTGATTTTAGCCGTATACAGGTTCAACACACTAATTCAATCAAGCAGGTCAAATCAATCATCTTTAGTTAAATGTGCTATGAGTTACGAACCTAAATAAGAAAAATGACTTTAGGTCCGTGCAACACACACATTCAATCAAGCAGGTCAATTTAAACATCTTTAGTTAAATGTGCTAGGTAACTTCGGAGCAGTCTCTAGCACGTTCGAGAATGAACGTATGTTTAAGTGGTGGAGAATGTAACGACCCGACCGATCATTTTGAGCTCTAGTGGGTCGTTCGGTGGTTTGAGGCCTTGAGTAGCTTTACTTAGGGTATTATGAATTGTACGTGTGGTCGAAATTGAACTTCGAGAATTTCGGAGTTGATTTGGAAAGAAAATTCTAATTTCGGAAGTTTTAAGTTGGAAGAATTGGATAAGGTTTGAATTTTTGAGTAAATGACCTCGAAATCGGGATTTGAAGGTTTCAATAGGTTCCTATGATGATTTCGGACTTGGGTATATGTTCGGGTTGAGTATCGTATAACCCGGGAACATTTCGGTGCTTATCATGGAAGGTTGGCATTTTGAAGGCGTAAGAATTTCCTAAGATTGGTTTGAAGTAGGCTTTGATATTATCGATGTCCATTTGGGATTTTGAGCCTTGGAATGGGTTCGTATTGTGATTCATGACTTGTACGCAAAGTTTGGCGTCTTTCCGGAATGTTTTGGTATGGTTCGGACGCGTTTGTCGAAGTTTGAAAATTTGAAAGCTTAAAGAAGGATTTCGATCGTCGATCTATTGTTTTGATGTTGTTTGGCATGATTTGAGGCCTCGACCAAGTTTGTAATATGTTTTAGGATGCGTGGGTATATTTGGTTAACGTGCCGGGGGCCTCGGGTGAGTTTCGGATTGAAATTGTATCAAATATTTGAAGTTGAGGAATGTTGGTGTTGGCCAATTGGTGGTGCAATCACACATGCATGTTGAGGGTTGCAAGTGCGAGCCCGCAGGTGCGGCGTTGGGGCCGGAGAAGTGACAATTCGATTGAGCTGGGGTGGACGCAGATGCGAGGCTAATTCTGCATCTGCAAGCTTGCAGATGCGAAGGGTGCTCCGCAGAAGCGGAAAACGAGAGGGGCAGCTGGGTCGCAGAAGCGGAGGGATATCCACACGTGCGGAAGCGCAGGAGCATGTGGGGGACCACAGAAGCGATCGCGCAAAAGAGGAAATAGGTCCGTAGAAGAGGATTTTGCCTGGCTCGGTGGGAACCGCACCTGCAATGGATTTTTTTGCAGGTGCGGCTTGTGTTCCGTAGGTGCGAAAAGTCGTCTGGGCAGAGGTGTTCTTTTAAAAGCGGGATTTGGCCCATTTTCTCTCATTTCACTTGGTTGGGTCGATTTTGGAGAGCTTCAAGGATAGACTTTCATCAAGCAACATAAGGTAAGTGATTCCCACCTATTACAAGTTAAATACATGGGTTGTATATGGATTTAAGCATGGAAATTAGTAGAAATTTGGGATTTTGGTAGAAAACCTAGAAATTGGTATTTTTGAATTTTGACCATGAAATGGGACATGGAATTAGTAATAAATCATATATTTGCGTTCGTGGTGTTATGGTTAAAGTTTATCTTCGAATATTTTCGGAATCCGGGCATGTGGGCCCGAGGTTTGGTTTTATCGACTTTTCGAGTGGGGTTGGGAATTGTTTAAATTTATTAATTATGGGTATTAGAATATATTTTGATTGGGTTGTACACTGTTTGAATAGTTTTGGATCGAGGGGCTTTGGTTCGAGGTGTTAGACAGGCTTTGGAGCCGGTTATGGGACTTCGGAGTGAGGTAAGTCTCCTGTTTAACCTTATGAGAGGGAAACTACCCCCTAGGTGATATTTATTGTTATGTGCAACTAGTTGTGGGTGCTACGTACACACGAGGTGACGAGAGTCCATACGTAGCTAAAGCATGTTTATGTCAGGATACACTTAGGATCTTATCATGTAATATATAAATTACTTGAACTCACTCTGTTGGCTTAATTTATTGAAGTTATAACTGAAATCTATTTAGAAATAAATATATACACACTAGGCCAAGCCTTAACACTTTGAGTTTTGGGCGAGTTATTTGAGAAATGGTAAAGATTATACTCATGTTATGCTCATGTACTGTATTGTAAACACGTATCTCATAATTCGATAACTTCCTTCCTTTTCTTGTGGAGCGGGCCGAATGCCTTGGCAGTATATAGATGCATCTATGGTTCGTGCCGCATGACCCTCAGCATTGTACACATTATTCTGGATCGGGCCGAACGACCTCGACAGAATCGTGCATTATATCGCTAGTAGTCCGAATACTCACGAGCTAAACTTTCCACTGATGCCCGACATTTTATATGGTATTCCTTACTTATTTGATAATGACACTTGACATTTTTCCGAGCTGGTAAGGTAGAATACGAGATTTAGAAATTTATGCTTTAAAAGAAGAAATTGGAATATTATGTAACTTACAGATTTACCTCATCATTGTCGTATGCCTCATATCTGCTTGTGTTTTATTATATTGCTTTGTTGGACCTTTAGTAAGTATCGGTGTCGACCCCTCATCACTACTTCTCCGGGGTTTGGCTAGATACTTACTGGGTACGCGTTGATTTACGTACTCATGCTGCACCTCTGCACTAAATGTGCCGGATTTGACAGGTTCATTGATGATCACCTTGGCGCGTAGGCGCACCTGTTGAGGAGACCTCACGTGTGCTGCATTCCAGGCTACGCATCGCAGTCCACCGAGACTCCAGTGTACTATTTATTTTATTATGTCTTATTACATTCGGGACAAATGTTGTATTATTGTTATTATACTCCTTAGAAAAAGGCTCATGCACTTGTGCCACCGGGTTTTGGGGGTTCCTACGGGTTGTTCGTTATTGTAGTTGCGTAAATTCTATCTTATATAATGTAATTATGGAAGAATTATGATTTCAAAATACAAAAATGGATAATTAAGTTGATCAATCACCGATGGCTTACCTGACGGCGATGTTAGGCGCCATCATGACCTTTAGTGGATTTTCGGTCATGACAGCTTGGTATCAGAGCGTTAGGTTCACTTAGGTCTCACGAGTCATGAGCAAGTCTAGTAGAGTCTTGCGGATTGGTACGGAGACGTCTCTACCTATCTTCGAGAGGCTATAGGACTTTTAGGAGCACTTCCCTTCTTGATTCCTCATCGTGCGATTTGATTCCATTGAGGCTTGTGCCTTTATTCCCTTCCTACTCAATCTCATGAAATGTGAAGCTCTTGTTACCCATTGGGCATCGAGAAGTTGTAGTAGTACTACAGACGTGGTGTAGGATGTTTTCCCTGCGTGTTCGGGTAGGCTATTATCGTCGCCTTACGGAAGGATGTTCTTTCATTTCAGCTCAGTAGTTATATTTCCGATGGTTTGAGGCTATGCATAGATTGCTATGATGTTCATGCATCGTTATCGCGCAATAGTGATGTAATGTTGGGGTGCTCATTTATGTGTTGAGGAAGTGAATGACTTGAAAGGAGGTTTTTTCAGTGCATGATTTAGAGGTTCATCATTTAATTCCAACAAAGGAAAGGCAATCGGAATATGGATGTTCAGGTTTTGGTTGATGGAGTAACAAGACTTGGTATTTTTGAGCGTGGTGGAATTTTCATTGTGATACGGTGTCGTCGTCCTTGTTTGAACGCATTAAGGTTCGCCGGTGGTATAATCTTCTTGATTTTGCCATCGGGGCAGGGTGTTGTGAAATGGTGCCTGAGGGGCGGTTGTCCGAGATAGCGGTGTGCAGCGGTTTAGAATCGAATTGGTATTTCTAATGTTGATGGCTCAAGAAAGATGATCTTCTAGGAGGTCTGGAGTTGGTGATAATTCATTAGCTCTGGTGCTACAGATAGAGAGTTGGTATAAGGCAGTAGTTGGGACGCAAAGTATGAGGGAGGACATGTCGGGAAGTGTCTTGCGGTAGTTGAATTACTAGCAGGTCAAGTATGAACAACAGAGGTCAGGAAGTTGCATAAAGGAGATGGTTTGACCGAAGTGGGAGTGGCAGAGTAGCATATGGATTCTATGGTAGGAGAGCCACGTACCTTGAGAAAGTGTAGAACGTTTTGGGAGTCGTGATGGAAGGTGATTTGGTCTACAGATTTTATTTGGAATGATGGTTACCGTACGGAGAAAGATTGAATATGGCAAAAAAAGGAGTTGCTTGAAATGAAGAGGGGTGTGGAGATTTGATTATTGTTTATGATGCAATATGATTTAATTTGGAAGGTATTGTTGAACTTACAGTTGATGTCAATAGGAAAGGAACAAACTTATACAGCTGGTGGGCAAGCATGGGCTCAAGAGAATTTACTGATTATGTGGTAGTTGTACCCAGAGCAGCGTCGTTGGAAGATACCGGTAAGGAATTCCACATGTGAGTTATCTCCTGTGAGCAGGTTAGTGATTGCGTGATGTTGATGAAGCTTCTGCGAAGAATACTACTTGCTACCCAGTAAGAGGTCCAATATGTGATTGTGACTGATGATTCAGAATGTTCATGAAAAGCTTAACAAAATTTGGGTTGAAGTGCATTTCAAAGTTATCGATGTCCGTTTGGAATTCTAAGTCTGGGAATAGCTCAGTATGGTGATTCCGGTATTGGGAGCGCGACCGTAAGTGGATTTGGAGGTCCGTAGGTCATTTTGGGGTCATTTGACGAAAGTTGGAAATTTGGATAATTTTGAGAAGTTTGACCGGGAGTGGACTTTTTGATATAGGCGGAATTTGATTCCGGAAGTTTGAGTAGGTCCGTAATGTCAAATATGATTTGTGTACAAAATTTGAGGCCAATCGGACGTGATTTGATAGGTTTCAGCATCGAATGTAGAAGTTTGAAATTCTAAAGTTCATTAAGCTGGGAATGGGGTGCAATTCATGAATTCGACGTTGTTTGATGTGATTTGAAGGCTCGACTAAGTTCTTAATGTATTTTGGTATGTGTTGGTATAATTGGCTGAGGTCCCGAGGCCTCGGGTGGATTCCGGACAGTTAACATATCGAGTTTGGACTTGGAAGAAAAGATGAGGCAGCTGATATCTGGTGTGATCGCACCTGCGCAATAAGCGCCGTAGGTGCGAGGTCACAGGTGCGAGCCAGTGGTCGCAGGTGCAGTTTGGGCGAAGCTGGGCAGTGACCGCAGGTGCGAATGGTTGTCCGCAATTACGAGGTCACATATGCGGAGGTGCGTCACAGGTGCGAGAATGAGAGAAGAATCTGGGAGCGCAGGTGTGAGGGTATGTCCGCACCTGCGGAGGCGCAGATGTGGAAGGAGGGCGTAGGTGCAGAGTCGTGCTAGGCAGAGGGAATGCGCAGGTGCGAGGTTTTGGCCGCACCTGCGAGACCGTAGATGCGACAAAGAGGCCGCAGGTGCGAGCGTTGGGGCTGGGTAGTGTGTTCTTTGAAAAACGAGGGCCTGGCTCATTTTCACCTCATTTTCTCTATGAGAGCCGGTCTTGGAGCACGTTTGGAGCTCATTCTTCGTCATCAATGCCAAGGTAAGTGATTTCCACTTATTATAAGTTAAATACATGGTTTGTATAGGGATTTAAACATGGAAATTAGTATAAATTGTGGGGGGTTTTGGTAGAAGACCTAGAATTTGGTATTTTTGGATGACCACGAAAGTGGGCATGGAACTGAGAATAAACTATATATTTGAGTTCGTGAGGTTATGGTAAAGTGTATCTTCAAAAAGTTTTGGAATCCGGGCACGTGGACCCGAGAGTAATTTTTATCGACTTTTCGATCGGGGTTAGAAATTATTATAAATTGGATTATATTGAGTATTTTAGTATATATTAATGGGTTTGCATAATTATTGGCTAGTTTTGGAGCGTTGTGCATCGATTCAAGTTGTTTGAAAGGCTCGAAAGCCGGTTATGGAACTACGGAGCGAGGTAAGTCTCCTTTCTAACCTTGTAAGGGGGAATTAACCCCATAGGTGAACTAAATTATTGTGTGCTTCTATTTGTGTGGGCTACGTAGGCACGGGGTGACGAGAGTCCATACGTAGCTACTAGCTATGCCTACGTCCGGGTAGTTTTAAGCTCATATCATGCCTTGTTGATATTGTTATTGGTTTATGTTTATTGCTTGCCTTGAGAGGGAGCGAGATTGAGTCTACATATTAAATATTTTGAAAGGAGTTGAAATTGAAGAACTTAAGATTTAAAAGGTTTCATTTGAACTTCGTAAATTCGAAAAGAATTGAGGAATAATATACTAGCTGAAGAAATTTATGTTTGACCGCGTCGCACGTATGATTCGCGAGCGGGGTATTTCCTACTACTCTCATGGGAGCGGGCCGTTCGCCTCGGTTGATTAAATAGATGCATCTATGGTTCGCGCCATTCGACCCTCTGGCTGTGAACAATTTAAATAATTGTTGGATCGGGCCGTACGATCTCGGCATGATTTGCGCATGCTTGTATTGCTTGCCTTGAAATTTATAAATAATGATATTGCCTCCCTGGTCTGAGATAAATTGATAAATGATGAAATGTGAATTTGGAAACCTCTTATTAACAAAGAAATTGTTTACTTGATTCATGATTTTCTTGAGTTTACTGTCGTTTTTAATAAATCCATGACTAATTATATTATTGATGGCCACGGTAAGTGTCGAAGTTGATCCCTCGTCACTACTTCTTCGAGGTTAGGCGGGATACTTACTGGGTACGCGTTAATTTACGTACTCATACTACACTTGTTGCAAATTTTGTGCAGGTACATATATGACTAGTGGCCTT
The DNA here is from genome assembly GCF_000390325.3 of Nicotiana tomentosiformis. Taxonomy (NCBI): domain Eukaryota; kingdom Viridiplantae; phylum Streptophyta; class Magnoliopsida; order Solanales; family Solanaceae; genus Nicotiana; species Nicotiana tomentosiformis. The sequence goes on from NC_090823.1 coordinate 41,188,367, forward strand.
GTGGGTGCAGAGGAGCGGTTATTATGGGGACTTAGGTGAGCTGCATCTTATGTACGACCCGCAGCCAGCAGAGTCTCCTTCAAAGTTTTGTATTTTTCTTTTCTGTCCAAATTGTATTACGGACAGTTATTGTATTTTATTTTAAATTCCTAGAAAATTCTCATACACTTGTGACACCGGGTTTTGGGATGATTATGGGATGTTCAGTACTGAAATTGGAAAACATTGTTATTATTCTGTAAATTCATCTTTTACTAGATAAATTGAAGTAAATTTATGATTTCAAAAAAATATTAAAATGAGGATTTAATTAACTATTTAGTGTTGGCTTGCCTGACAGTGGAGTCCGGTGCCATCATGACCTTTAACGGATTTTAGGTCGTGACAACATGGTATTAGAGCACTAGGTTCAGTTAGGTCTCACGAGTCATGAGTGAGTCTAGTAGAGTTTTGCGGGTCGGTATGGAGACGTCTGTAGTTATCTTCGAGAGGCTATAGGGCTATTAGGAGCACCTCCCTTCTTGATTCCTCATCGTGCAATTTGATTTCCTTTGAGGCTTATGTCTTCATTTCTTTCCTATTCAATCTTATGCGACGTGAAGCGTTGGTTATAAATCGGGAATTGAGGAATTGTAATGGTACTACAGATGTGGTGCGGGATGTTTCCCCCTGCATAGTTGATTGGGCTATTTTTGTCGCCTTGTGGAAGGATATTCTGTCATTTCAGCTTAGTAGCTGTACTTCTGAGAGCTTCGAGGCTATGCACAGGTTGCTATGATGCTCATTAGTTGTTATCGCACAGTGTTGATGTGATGGTAGGATGCTTGCCTATGTCTCAGGGCAGTGAATGACTTGAAAGGAGGTTTACTCAGTGCATTATTCAGAGATTCAGTATTTTACTTCCGACGAAGGAAAGGCAATCGAACTAAGAATGTTCAGACTTAGGTTGATGGAGTAGCGGGACTCAATATTTTTGAGTGTGGTGGAATCTTTGCCTGTGATGTGGCGTTATCGTCCTCGATTGGTTATGATGTGTTAAGTTCGCCGATGTTATGGTTTCCTTCAATTCGCCTTGGGGAAGAGTATTATAAATGGTGTCGGGAAAGTGGCTGACTGAGGTCGCAGTGTGTAGTGGTTCAGGACCGAATCGGTATTCCTGGTATTAATGGCTCGAGAAAGATGATTTTCAAAAAGGTTTAAAGTTGGTAGCGATCTATCGGTTCAAGTTCTACAGAGGTAGATCTCGATTTAAGTCCACAACTGGGCAGCGAAGGATGAGGAAGGACATGTGGGAGGTGCCTTGTGGTGGAGAAACTTATAGAAGGCCAAGTATGAGAAACAAAAGTCGAGTAGTTGCTTAAAGGAGAGGGTTTTACCAAAGTGGGAGAGTGGCAGAGTAGCATATGAGTCCTGTGATAGGATAGCTACACGTCTTGAGGAAAGTTTAGAGTGATTTGGGATTCATGGTGGGCAGTGACTAGATCTATAGGCTTAATTTGGAATATTGGCTGCTATATTGAGGAAGATTGGGTGTGATAGAAAGGAGTTGCATGATATTAAGAAGGATACCACATGGATTTGGATTGGAATGTATTGTCGCACCTTTAGTTGATGTCCATGAGGAGTGAACGAACTGGTGTAGCAGATGAATGAGCTCGGACTTAGGATGATCTACTGATTTCGTAGTTATTATACCCAGTGCAGCGACGTTGGAATATGTCGGCATGTAATTTCCACAGGTAGGTTATCTCCTGTGAGCAGGTTAGCGGTCGCGTGGTGTTGATGAAGCTTCTGCGAAGAATTCTACTGGCTACACAGTAAGAGATTTAATATGTAAATGTGGCTAGTGGTTCAGAGTGTTTATTAAAGGTTAGTAGAAGGATTTCAAGGAATTTGGCGGGTTGATTGTGCTGGATCATATCGATGAAGGAAGAATCTTGGTGGGTTCTAGGTTTATGCAATAGTAGCTTCAAGCTGAGTGGGAGAGTCCCACCACCTACAGTTGGATTGCACAATCGTCTATTTGTAAGATTTTTGGGTATCGGCATAATGATGGGTTATTATGACTAAGGAAAGAGAATATTAGTGGTAATTTGAGCAAGCGATTTGAGGAATGTGTGCTATAGTTGGCCTTATCGATTCATGCTCAGGCTTTGGGAAGACTCAGGATTTATGCTTCGTGTAGAGGCGACTTGCAAGGAAGATGATTCGGCCAGGTGCTTCTTTGAGAGGGTGCTCATGTGCTAGCGGAGCCTTGGGGTTGATTCTATTCAGGACCAAGTCAGAGTGGATGACTCTCAATAACGGTCCTAGTAGATTCAAAAGTTAAGATGCGGTGTCTAAGGATTACGAGTCCATAGTATGGTTCAATATCGAGCTTTTGTAGCGGATTATGAAAAAGGAGCTTGGAGTGTTCCATGTTACCTTTGGTCTATGGGGTATCATGAGAGGAAGGGGAACATGTAACTTTGGATTTATAGAAGAATCATTAGAGTTGGTGTATCAGTTGAAGACTCGATTATGCGCACAAGGAGGGTATGAAATGGTTCGTGGGTTTTGGGGATAATGTGGTCTCGTGAAAGGGGGTCACTCGGGATGAGTGCGGATTGAGTTCGTTTTATTGATAAAGGAGCTTTTGTTATTTCTAAGGAAGATCCAGAGTAAATTAGGAGAAGTCGGGTTTGGTTAGCAATGATTGAATTGGCATGATGATGGAAACGATCAGCTCCTTCAGCGTGTTGAGTTGTGCATGTGATTTGTGGCGGTACATGCGAGGTTTGACGACCGCTGTAATTGATTTTATTTGGGGGCATTTGAGCATTATGGCATGTTATGTGTAGACAGATCCCGGAAGGATTGTGGTAGTTTAGACCACTACTTGAGGATGGTATTTTCTACGGATATGAGGATTCAATCGTGAGTTGAGATGGTTCTCTTGGAACGAGTTAAGTAAAAGGTTTCTATGTGGTGAAGTGTTTACCCTATTAGTAGTTTGGAAGTTAAGATAAAATTCTTATACTCTTGCACATTGGCATAACTAAGTGCAGTGATCGGCATGTGATTCGGAAGTTGAGGATCAAGGTTGTAGTTTGGTGTCGAGAAGAATGTCAAGCGCTCGGATGAGCGGGAAAGGATTCAGTTGATTAGAGTAAGCTGGTATTGTCTTTTGCGTCACCTGAGATCGGTACCTGGTGTGAAGAGGCTTTGCATACTGAATGCGGATTCTTGAATTGCTTTACATAGTTGGTGTGGCCGGTAGTATGAATGTACAGACTTGTTACCTGGTGCGGAAGGTCATAGGAGCATATCCCACAGGAAGATTGTATAAGTGTGACGTGTAGTCATTTGATTGGTTGAAGAATGGAAACCAAGTATGAAGATTGTGGTAATATCGGTAATTGGGAATTTATTCCTGGAGGGCACTCGGTTCATTTGGTTGTGGACTGTGGGAGTTTGTTCCGGTTATGATGGTTGTTCTTGTATGTTATGGGGAAAAGGGTTATTATGGATCCTTGAAAGGTTATTTGCCTAGTACGGTACGATCAGAATCGGCTTGAGGTCTGTGGATGGATTTAAAAGTGAATGCGGGCTCTGTGTCAGGCTGGATGTGTTCATTTCAGCATAGTACTCCTTATGGAGGAGTATTCGGACATTGGATGTCATTTCGTCGTTGGCTGTTTTTCATTTAATGCTATATTGTGCCGTGTGAGGTTTGAAATGGCTTGATAAATTTCACATGGGCTGAGGTTCCGCGTAGCAATGAGGTTATGTGGGCAGGATGGCTCTCGAGATTCATATCATATATCGCACCTTAGTTGTTCTTGACTTTCGCAGTGTATGGCACTATCTGTCTCCCCAGGGATGGTATTATGCACTTAGCGTGCTTGTGGCCGATATTCGGGTATTTTCTAATAATGAGCATTTTAGCTTGGTAACTAATTCCTTAGAGGTTATTATGTGTGAATCAGGTGGCATGCCGCCACGGGTATGTTGTTTGGATCGAGTTGCATGCCGCAATAGTGTGATGTTGAGTACAGTCCCCTATAGCTATTTTTTGAGTGTTTTGTATCCCATTTTCTGAGGAAGGTTCATGGCACCGTTTCAGCTGTCCAATTAGTTACGCGGGTTGAGTAATCCTTTCTAGAGTTCATTTTCCTTAGGTATCACGTTCGGGTTTATAGCTTATTGGCATGTTGTGACATCATATGAGATTTTGGCAGAGTTTGAGGTGGCTTATTGCCTGGGCAGCTTATATTGGGAGAGACGAGATTATTGGACCTGGGGTCAGTGTGATCAGATCGATATGAGGCATAGTTAAAGAGTAAGTATTGGTATTCACTCCAGAATGAGGTAATGGTTCTTTTCAAGGGGAAAAACTCAATGAATGGTTGACTTGGCAGTTGGTTGTAAATTTCTACGCATCTTTTCTGCTGCAACAGCATTGCAAGAGTTGGAATCAGACTTATATATGCCATGAGGTGCATGGTGAACATTAGATTCGGGGGAATTTCGGTTATTGTTATCAGAGGATGTTATTATGGTCATGTGAATTATGCGGTGCATGGTGTGAATTCAGCAAAGGTATGCAGTCATGTTTTGGTACATCGTGTGGTGATTGATACAGTGATCGTATGCTAGAAACAGGCCTAGCAGAAGATTCCGAATGTTGGAATTTGGCTCTAAGGCTAGTTTGACTAAACACAAGGGGAATCTTCATATTTTCTCGAGCAAGTGTGCTCAATTGAGTCGTGGTAGCACATGTAGGTGTGTGAGGTGTTAAGCAGTTATTTCGGACAACTCCAGCGCAATGCTTAGCACGTTCGAGGACGAACGTATGTTTAAGTTGGAGAGAATGTAACGACCCGACCGGTCGTTTTGAGATCTAGCGCGTCGTTCGGCGGTTTGAGGCCATGAGCAGCTTCACTTCAGGTATTATGACTTGTACGCGTCGTCGGAATTGAAATTTTGAAAGTTCAGAGTTGATTTGGAAATAAAATTCTCATTTCAAAAGCTTTAAGTTGGAAGAATTGTCTAAGATTGGATTTTAGAGTAAACGGCCTCGAAATCTAGGTTTGAAGGTTCCAGCAGGTTTGCATGATGATTTCGGACTTGGGTGTATGTTCTGATCGAGTTTTGGATACACCGGGAGCGTTTCGGCACCTATTGTGGAACTTAGCATTTTGGAAGAATTTCATAAATTTGGGTTGAAGTGTATTTCAAAGTTATCGATGTCCGTTTGGAATTCTGAGTCTGGGAATAGCTCAGTATGGTGATTCCGGTATTGGGAGCGCGACCGGAAGTGGATTTGGAGGTCCGTAGGTCATTTTGGGGTCATTTGGCGAAAGTTGAAAATTTGGATAATTTTGAGAAGTTTGACCGGGAGCGGACTTTTTGATATCGGCGGAATTTGATTCCGGAAGTTTGAGTAGGTCCGTAATGTCAAATATGATTTGTGTGCAAAATTTGAGGCCAATCGGACGTGATTTGATAGGTTTCGGCATCGAATGTAGAAGTTTGGAATTCTAAAGTTCATTAAGCTTGGAATGGGGTGCGATTCATGAATTCGACATTGTTTGATGCGATTTGAAGGCTCGACTAAGTTTGTAATGTATTTTGGTACGTGTTGATATAATTGGCTAAGGTCCCGAGGCCTCGGGTGGATTCCAGACGGTTAACATATCGAGTTTGGACTTGGAAGAAAAGATGAGGCAGTTGATATCTGGTGTGATCGCACCTGCGCAATAAGGGTCATAGGTGCGAGGTCGCAGGTGTGAGCCAGTGGTCGTAGGTACGGTTTGGGCGAAGCTGGGCAGTGACCGCAGCTGCGAATGGTTGTCCGCAATTGCGAGGTCACATATGCGGAGGTGCGTCGCAGGTGCGAGAATGAGAGAAGAATCTGGGAGCGCAGGTGTGAGGGTATGTCCACACCTGCGAAGGCGCAGATGCGGAAGGAGGGCGTAGGTGCGGAGTCATGCTAGGCAGAGGGAATGCGCAGGTGCGAGGTTTTGGCCGCACCTGCGAGACCGTAGATGCGACAAAGAGGCCGCAGGTGCGAACGTTGGGGCTGGGCAGTGTGTTCTTTAAAAAATGAGGGCTTGGCTCATTTTCACCTCATTTTCTCCATGAGAGCCAGTCTTGGAGCACGTTTGGACCTCATTCTTCATCATCAATGCCAAGGTAAGTGATTGCCACTTATTATAAGTTAAATACATGGTTTGTATATGGATTTAAACATGGAAATTAGTATAAATTGTGGGGGTTTTGGTAGAAGATCTAGAATTTGGCATTTTTGGATTTTGACCACGAAAGCGGGCATGGAACTGAGAATAAACTATATATTTGAGTTCGTGAGGTTATGGGTAAAGTTTATCTTCAAAAATATTTGGAATCCGGGCACGTGGGCCCGAGGGTAATTTTTATCGACTTTTCGATCGGGGTTAGAAATTGTTATAAATTGGATTATATTGAGTATTTGATTATATATTAATGAGTTTGCATAATTATTGACTAGTTTTGGAGCGTTGTGCATCGATTCAAGTTGTTTGAAGGGCTCGAAAGCCGGTTATGGAACTACGGAGCGAGGTAAGTCTCATTTCTAACCTTGTAAGGGGGAATTAATCCCATAGGTGAACCAAATTATTGTGTGCTTCTATTTGTGGGGGTTACGTACGCACAAGGTAACGAGAGTCCATACGTAGCTACTAGTTATGCCTACGTCCGGGTAGTTTTAGGCTCACATCATGCTTTGTTGATATTGTTATTGATTTATGTTTATTGTTTACTTTGAGAGGGAGAGAGATTGAGTCTGCTTATTAAATGTTTTGAAAGGAGTTGAAATTGAAGAACTTAAGATTTAAAAGGTTTCATTTGAACTTCGTAATTTCAAAAAGAATTGAGGAATAATATACTAGCTGAAGAAATTTATGTTTGACCGCGTCGCACGTATGATTCGCGAGCTGGGTATTTTCTACTACTCTCATGGGAGCGGGCCGTTCGCCTTGGCAAATTAAATAGATGCATCTATGGTTCGCGCCATTCGACCCTCTGGCAGTGCACAGTTTAAATATTTGTTGGATCCGGCTGTACGACCTCAATATGATTTGTGCATGCTTGTATTGCTTGCCTTGAAATTTATTAATAATGATATTGCCTCCCTTGTATGAGATAAATTGATAAATGATGAAATGTGAATTTGGAAACCTCTTATTAACAAAGGAATTGTTTACTTGATTCATGATTTTTTTGAGTTTACTGCCGTTTTTAATAAATCCACGACTATTTATATTATTGATGGCCACAGTAAGTGTCGAAGTCGACCCCTCGTCACTACTTTTTCGAGGTTAGGCGGGATACTTACTGGATACGCGTTGATTTACGTACTCATACTACACTTGCTGCACGTTTTGTGCAGGTACATATATGACTAGTGGCCTTGTGCGCGTAGAGGCGCGGTTATTACGGGGACTTAGGTGAGCTCCATCTTATGTACGACCCGCAGCCAGCAGAGTCTCCTTCAAAGTATTGTATTTTTCTTTTCTGTCCAAATTGTATTACGGACAGTTATTGTATTTTATTTTAAATTCCTAGAAAATGCTCATGCACTTATCATACCAGTTTCTGGGATGATTATGGGATGTTTGGTATTGAAATTGGAAAACATTGTTATTATTCTGTAAATTCATCTTTTACTAGATAAATTGAATTAAATTTACGATTTCAAAAAAATATTAAAATGAGGATTTAATTAACTTTTTAGTGTTGGCTTGCCTGACAGTGGTGTCCGGCGCCATCACGACCTTTAATGGATTTTGGGTCGTGACATTTTAGATGCCTTGATTATTTATTTCAATTGTATAAATCTTTATTTTAAGGATAAATTCAAAAAAAGAATAACTAAAACGTTATTATTTTTAGGCAAATAAAACATATTAGCCTAAATAATGTAGTTCTATCCAAGTTTTATTACAAAAACATTATCTAAAAACGTAACATACTCAAAAAGGTAAAAATATATTTTATTTTTCAAATAAAATGCCACATAGACAGAAATATCTATGTGGCAGGCGAGTGCATGCCACTTTCGTGGGATGAGATCGTCCAAGGGGGTAACAACTATCGAATAACAAAGTATATGAAAGTAATTAAGACCATAGATATTTCAAGGATGTAACCAATAATGCGTGCCAAGTTTAGGGGGTTTTGTAACGACCCAACCAATCGTTTTAACTGTTAAAACCCCGTTTCCCTAAATAAAACTTCTCGTATGTATTTTTAATCAAACAGTATTGTATATTCGGTACTCGTGATCATTCCATGTATTCAGTTAGAGTTCGTGACTCAGTACTACCAGTCTTGGGAGGTTGTATATTCATATTTATTCCGCTGTTAGTTTTGGTTACTTATTTAATTTATAAAAATGGCTTCAAAATGTAATAGAAATCGGCTTACCTAGTCTTAGAGACTAGGTGCCATCACGACGCCTGTGGTGGGATTTTGGGTCGTGACAGTGCTAAGAATTTCATGTTAATAAAAAAGCTGAGCAAACAAGAGGTAAATTGAGATTGGCAATTAATTACCAACCACTCAATCATTTTCTTTTGGATCACAAGTTTTCCATTCCTAATAAGCTCACCCTTTTGTCCCAACTTGTCAAACAAGAGGTAAAAAAATATTATTCTAAGTTCGATCTCAAATCAGGCTTTTGGTAAATGGGAATCCACCCAGATGATAGGAAATTTTTTTTTTGTATTCCCGATCACCATTTTTAGTGGAAAGTCGTGCCTTTCAGTTTAAAAAATTCTCCATCTTTGTTTCAGAAGTTCATGATGAAAATTTCTCAGTCCATCCTTCACACATTACTTCTTTATATTGATGATATTTTACTATTCAGTGATACGTAGGAGGAGCATATAAATTTGCTCAATCATTTTGCATCTTTAATGCGAAAAAATGGCATCATCCTTTCAGCCTAAAAATATGGTTTTTGCAAAAAAAAAAAAAAAAGATTGAATTTTTGGGCATGAATTATTCCCATGGAGAACACACCTCAGGTCCTCATATTTCTAAGGAACATCTCAAGTTCCCCGATATTGGGTTCACAACGAAGCAAATACAACAGTGTTTGGGAATAATAAATTAATTGAGAGATTCTATTCCTATTTTTATACATATTTTTCTCCTCTCACAGAAATTTTGAAGCAAAATGCCCAGCCATGGGGCAAGGATCAAAACGATGCAGTGAGAAAAAATAAAAGAGATGTCTCAAAGTGTCAGAATCTTTGCACATTTCCTTATATTGAAATAAAATATTGTAGACAGATGTCAGTAATGAATATTGGAGAGCAATTTTATTTGAGGAAGATAATATTCAGAGAAAAATATATGGTTACGCCAGTGAAAGATTCAAGGATGCTGAACAACACTATCATTCCATGTTCAAGGAGATTCTTGCAGTTAAAAATGGGATTAAAAAGTTCAATTTTCTTCAAATTCACTCACAATTTCTTATACAGATGGTTATGGAGGCTTTTCTAAGGATGATCCAGTTGAATCCAAAGCTCATTCCGAATCCACAGGATTCTAGCACAGTTCGCATTTGCGAAGGATTGTTCGCTTTTACGAGGGCCCTCCAGTTTGCAATTGCGAAGCTTTCATCACAATTGCGATATTGACTTAGGCTGTCAGGGTTCGCAAATGTGATCCCTGGTCTGCAATTGTGAGGGTTCGCAAATGCGAACCCTGTGTCGCAAATGCGACATCTGCAGCTGGTTAAAGGGCTGGGAGACGAAATCGGAACACTTGGTTCCTTAAGTTAGCTTTAAATGAATAAGTTTGACTTCGGTCAACATTTTGCAAAAACTAACCCGGAATTGGGATTTGACAGTTCCAATAGGTACGTATGATGATTTTGGACTTGGGTGTTTGTCCGAATCGGGTTTTGGATAACCTGGGAGCATTTTGACGCTTAATAGTAAAAATCAACTATTTGAAGGTTTAAAATTCTTTAAATTTGGTTTAGAGTAGGATTTTGAGTAATTGAAGTCTGTTTGAAATTTCAAATTTGGAAATAATTCTGTATAGTGATTTAAGACTTGCACACAAATTTTCGTGTCATTCCGAGTAGTTTAAGTATATTTCGGCGCATTGGAAGTAAATTAAAGAACTTGAAATTCTTAAGTTTGAATCAATTTGGTTTAGGGTATGATTCTTAGATTTGATGTTGTTATACACGTTTCGAGAGTTCGAGCGAGTCCGTTTTATGATTTCAAACCTGTTGGTATGTTCGGGCAGGGCCCCGGGGGTCCCGAGTATTAACCGGACGAGGCTCAGACCAATTTTGGGAAATTGAGCAAGGACTGAAGCTCCCAGCTACTGTCATAATCACACATGCGCTTGGACAGCCATCGCAGATGCGGAGTAATTTGGCGCACATGCGAACGCGCAGGTGCGAAGGTCTTGTGCGTAGAAGCGGAGGGATGCGCAGGTGCGAAGGAATGGGCGCACCTATGCTTGCGTAGAAGCGAGCTCTTCTTCCGCAGGTGCGAAACCAGGAAAAGATGGAAAATGCGCACCTGTGAGGAATTTACACAGGTGCGAAAGCCGCATGTGCGGTACTCCTTCCGCAAGTACGAAATACCTGTCTGGGTAGAACCTTAAAACGGACAAAAACTCAGTCCATATCTTTCTATTTTTCATCCATTGTTGGGCGATTTCAGAGCTTTTGAGAAGGGGGTTTCAACTAGCAATTGAAAGGTAAGTTAATTCCACACCCCTTGAGTTAAATACATAGATTATAAGTACATTATAGCTAGTAAATCTTAGAAATCAAAGATTTAGATAAAAAAAACTAGATTTTTATAAAAATTAGATTTTAACCACGAAAATAGTTATGGAATTGGGTAGAAATTATATATTTAAGTTCTTGAGATTATGGGTAACGTTTTCATCTAAAAATTTCCAGAATCCGAGCACGTGGGCCCGAGGTAAATTTTAGAAATTTTATCATTTTGGATAAGGTAATTTATTTAATAGATAAATTACGAATCATTTAGCATATATTAATTATTTTGTATAATATTTGGATAGTTTTGGATTTTCGGCGTCGAATCGAGAATTCAACGCGATGTGGTAATCGAAAAGTGGACTTTGAGACGAGGTAAGTCTCTTGTCTAATCTTGTGAGGGGAGAAATTACCCCATAGGGATTAAATTGAATAATTATTGTTAATTGCGGGGGGCTACGTACGCACGAGGTGACGAGAGTTTGTGCGTAGCTACTATTAATGCTAAAGTCCGGGTAGTTTAGGACTCAAAGCATGAATTACTTGTATAAATTGTATTCTTTGTTTAATTAATATTAATTGATATATATGAATATATTGTGAATTGTTAGATAAAGATATTAAAGGATGAAAATCTCATATGCTTGATTTTTTGTATAAATTAATTAATTATTAAAAGAAATTGTTCTTCCTCCCGAATTTATCTTATAATAAATATACTCTCCTTTCGGATGTACAAAAGAAAATGTCTTCCTTTCTTGTGGAGTGGGCCGAACGCCTTGGCAGGATAGATACATCTATGGATCGTGCCGCACGTCCCTCGGCAGTGTACACGACACTCTGGATCGGTCCATACGTCCTCGGCAAAAATCGTGCTTAATAATAATAATCACATGATACCTTAATAGTTTATTGCAGCTTGTGAAGCTAATTGATAAATTGAAAATCTTTGAAATTTAATGAATTATTATTCTTGCTTGTTAAGGAATTAATTGTTATTCCTGTAACTGAGATTAATTGATAAATTGAAAATTATTTGAATTGAAGGAATTTAATTAATATATTGAGAATTGTTGCATTTGAAGGAATTTGATTATTTCTGCTAGTTAAATAAATTATTGTAAATTGTGTGAATCATGTTGATTTAGATATTCTAGTTTTATTTCAATTATTATTATTGACCCATAGTGAGTGTCAAAGTCGGCTATCTCATCTCTACCACTTCGAGATTAGGCTTTTTTTTTTTCCTAATGACTAATATATAAATAAAATCCCAAAAATGGGTCCAATGCTTACAATATGTCCAAACCAAAATAGAAGTTGTATGAAGCTACTAGCTATTAAAAAAGATAGAAAAGCTAAAATCTAATGAACTAACTATTACAACATGATAAGTTGAATGCTTCCTTCTCCTATTAGTGTATGTGAATCAAATTGTCATTGGAAAATACCAAGCAACACCTATCAAGCTCTCACCAGGCGCCAGGGTATATTTTCCATAGGTAAAATGAATTCCAAACATCTCCACCGCAGAGTTGAAGTCCGCATCGTCCTCCAAGTGTCGCTACTATATAATCTCCATATGCAGTGGACTTATTTTGTTCAAGTATTAATCATGTGCTCACTCATCAAGATTAATGTGTAGAAGAGGAGCCTGGCTTTAGGCAGGCTTTGCAAGGCAAAAGCCAGGCTTGAGCTGGCTTTAGGTAAGCTTTACAAGGCAAAGGCCAGGCATGCGCTGGCTTTAGACAGGCTTTGCAAGGCAAAAGCCAGGCTTGAGCTGGCTTTAGGCAGGCTTTGCAGGCCAAAGGCCAGGTGTGAGTTGGCTTTAGGTAGGCTTTACAAGGCAAAAGCCAGGCATTAGCTGGCTTTAGGCTGGCTTTACAAGGCAAAAGCCAGGAATGATCTGGCTTTAAGAAGACTTTGCAAGGCAAAGGCCAGCTTGTGCCTTTTTGTGATCTTGTAAGCTCAGATCCTTCCCTACTAGAACCTTTAATGTAGACATCATTCAAAACATTGCTAAACCATCCTCAGATTGAGCTTGAAAGCATGCTAATACCATTGATAAATGATTCAACAATCTCAAAAAATACCATATGATGGGTTCAGCATTTTCCTTAGTATTTGGACATATCAGTTTGTGCAGAGTCCAATCTTGTGAAGCCATCAGTCTGGGGTTCTTCTCTTTGCTATCCTAATCCTAAGGTTAGGTGATTGAGATTTCTCTAGATTGATCAACCTCCTGCCTGCACTAGGCAGTTCAGAGAATAAATGAAACTCAGATGTACCTGCAAAAGAGAACACAATGTTAGCTATAAAATCCGCCACTGAGTTGCCTTCTCTGAACACATGTTGAAAGATCACATTGAAGTTGTCCTTCATCTCTATAATTTTCTTCACATCTTGTGCAATTACCCAAGGAGGATCCCATTCCCCTTCTATCGCCTTCTTCATCACCAATGAATCAGTCTCTAGTATGAGAGGGTGAAAATCATGCTCCACACAATATTCCAACCCTTCAAGAATAGCCTTAGCTTCAGCCACCACATTAGTTGTAACTCCCAGGTCTACTGCCCTAGCATACACCACATCACATTCATCATCCCTCACACAAAAGCCTAGGGAGCTAGGTCTAGGATTGCCCTTTGAAGCTCCATCAGTATTACATTTGTACCAACCATGACAAGGAAGCTGCCATGTTACTCTTGTAGTGATCAATATAGGTTTATATCCTTCAAAGTATTGAATCATGTCTGGCCATAACAATGGAATACTAGGGATCCAAGCATACCTCACCCTTGCCAGTTGATGCAATATCATATTTATCTCACGAATCACCCTATTTGTGGACATTGAACCACCATGTTTACCTGTATTTCTTCTCTTCCACAGCTCCCAAGTGATGATAGCTGGTACTGCTTGAAATAGTGGCTTTAATTTCGGACAACACTGAGCATACCACCAATGCCTCATAATATGCTTCAATTGAATCAATTGCACAGAAATTCCAGCAGCCCCCATGAACAAGTTACATACCTTAGAGGCAGTAGGACTAGTGACAAATATATGCTCAATGGATTCCTCTTGGGGCTGTTGACAACACCATCACCTAGACATCACCATTTGCCCTTGCCTCCTCCACATGTCATCAGTGGCTATTTTCTGCCTCCACAATCTCCACAAGAAGAAGGATATCTTGAATGGCACATCTTTAATCCACATTAACTTGAATTCCTGATTAGGATCTGCCCTATGCCTTAATATTTGCCAAGCACTACTAATAATGAACTTGCCTGAAGGAGTTGGCATCCAATATGGCTTATCCCAATATCCCTCACTGCCTTTATAGTGCACATTTAGCCTTATATGTTCTGCAATTTCCTCATTGAAAGTTTGATCTAGCAGGTGATCATCCTATGTTTCCCCTTGCTGCAGTTTTGCCACCTCCTGAAGACCTTCATTGATTGGAAAGTCTTCAGGTAATACATGATAAAGTGCACCCAATCCACTCCAATTTTCATGCCAAATATTAGTCGTTTCACTCTTCAATTCCCATATGATCTCATGTTCTACTTCTTCCCTAGCATTCAGCATTTGTCTCCAAACATGAGTCCCTCCCCTAAAACACACCACAGTTGGTGGCTCCTTCTTGCAATACTTATTCCACATGAAATTAGACCACAAAGATTTTGTGGTCCTAAACCTCCACCATAGTTTAGCAAACAGTGCCCTTGAGACCATATTTAAGGACCTAAAACCTAGCCCTCCTTCCTCTTTAGGAAGGCAAAGATTTTTCCATGAAGCCCAGTGTCTGTTTCTCCCTTCTTCCTTTGTGCTCCAAACGAACCTAGCAACAGTCTTATGTAGATGCCCAGGATGCTGTTTGGTGGATCAAGGACTGATAACATGTGAACTGGCATACTTTGCAACACACTAGAGATGAGTGTTGCCTTTCCTCCAAATGACATTAGTTTTCCTTTCCATGAATGCAATTTAGCCTTCACCTTCTTGATAAGATCCTCATAATAGTCCTTCCTCCTTCTAGTGTAAAAAATAGGACACCCTAGATATGTGAAGGGGAATTTACCTCTTGCAAATCCTATAATAGCTCCAACTACCTGAAATAATCCATTAGCAACCGATGAATACATGTAGTATGAACTCTTATCTTTGTTGATCATCTGACCTGATATCTTCTCATAGTTCCCCAACACTGCCATAATCTTGCTCAAAGAGGGATGATGAGCAGATGCAAAGATTATCGTATCATCAACATACGCCAAGTGGCTTAAATAATCAGACCACCTAGGTATTCCAAATCCCACAAATGACTTGTCTTCAAAAAGCTTATTCAAAGACCTGGAAAGTACCTCAGCTGACAGAATGAACAATGCTGGAGACAGGGGATCCCCTTGTTTCACACCCCTTGTCGACTTAAAGAACCCTGAGGACTGCCCATTCACCAATTCTGAATACCAGTTATTTGACATCAAGTTCCACACCATGTTGATGAAGTGTTCAGAAATACCCATCTTCCTTAGCACATGCAATAAGTACTTCCATGAGACCCTATCATAAGCCCTAGTCATATCAAGCTTGATCACTACATTAGCTGGCTTTCCCCTTAACCTTATGCCAGTGACAATTTCTTGAGTCAATAAGATGTTCTAAAATATACTCCTACCCTTTACAAATCCGGATTGATTAAGAGCTATTAGAGATGGCAAAAAAATCTCCAATCTGTCATGTAACACCCTAGACAAAACCTTGTTAATGAAGTTGCTCAAACTAATAGGTCTTAAGTTAGAGAAGGTCTCAACTCTAGGTTTCTTGGGCAGCAACACTAGATTGGTGTGAGTGATGGATTTAGGCAATGCAGCTCATCCATAGAAGTGTAGCACCATGTTGTGTATATCAGCACCAATAACATCCTAGCATGTTTGATAAAACAAGCCAGTGAATCCATCAGGGCCACTAGCACTCTCCCTACTAAGCTAAAAAACTGCTGCCCTTACTTCTTCAATTGTTGGCAATCTGCTAAGTTCCAAATTCTGATCCATAGTGACCATTGAAGGTACATTATTGAGCAAGGGAAATTCAGAAGCATCACCGTCATTTGTGAACTGTTTTTGATAGAAGTCCACTGCAGTTGTAGCCAATTGCTCCTGGTCTTCAATCCATACCCCACTGCCACTTTTGATCCTCTTCAGTTGCAATTTCTTTCTTTTGCCATTTACATGGTTGTGAAAGAAACTTGTATTCCTATCTCCTTTAGCAAACCAATTCATCCCAGCTTTTTGCTTCCAATACTGCTCCTCAATATTCAAGTATTTCTTCAATTCAGATTGAGCCTTTTGAAGCACAATCCTATTCTCAGTTGTAGGCTTTTCTTAAAACAACATCTCCTTCACCCTAACAATGTCCTCCAAAATAGCCAATTGCTTGAAGATATCACCAAATGTTTCCCTATTCCATTTTGAGAGTGCTGCCTTCACCCTCTTGATATTCTGCTTGAATATCAAAAACTGATCCCTTATGAAACCAGCTTCCCAATTATGCCTCACCACATTCATAAATATAGCATGCTTTGTCCAAAAGTTCAAGAATCTGAAAGGCTTGACAAAATTGGTTGTCTGCACCCCATATGTCATTAGCAATGGTGCATGATCTGATCCAGTTCTAATTAGATGCTCAACTTCAATAGTTGGCAATATGTTCTGAAATGGCAAATTCACAAAAATCCTATCCAATCTCTTGAATATACACTCAGCATTGGATCTCCCATTCCACCATGTGAATGGACTTTCTTTGTACCCTTGCTCAAACAAACCACAAGAGTTTACACAAAATGCAAAATACTCATATTCAAGAGGGTGTACTGGAAGTCCCCCTATTTTCTCATCTTCATGCAATAACACATTGAAATCCCCTCCTACCAACCATGGTAATTCCATATCACTTGCTAAATAATACAAGTGATCCCACAAATCCAACCTCTCCATTGCTGAACATTTTGCATAAACAAATGTCATCATCATGTGCTACCCCAGGTCATGGTGAAACACTCTCACAGTCACCTGTTGCTCAGTATCCTCCACTAATTCCCATTCCACCACTGCATCGAAGAACAACCATATTTGCCTATTAATATTTGTATAAGCAGTCTCCATATTCAACCTTCTTTTATATCTATCAATGAGTCCCTTCTTTTGAAAAGGCTCCATCAATGAAACTAAACAAAAATTATGCTCCCTATTTATATTGATCACCCTAGGAAAGGCCTGTTGTGTATTCACAGACCTTATGTTCCATATTAATGTTTTGATCATCATCTAGATAGAGAAGCTGCCCTCCTGGGCATTATTCTTGAAGGTTGTGGTGGATCTTTACTCTGATTCTTCTTAGTTTTTTTACCTCCTTTTGCACTAGTTGTGGGTGATAAATCCCCTTCCCTAGCCACTTGTTTGAAGTTTTCGGCAGTTGATTCATCATCTCCTTCATATTCCATTAGATTTTGTCTCAATAAGTCTTCATCAATTGGTGTCACATTGTGTGTAACTAAATCATGTAAATGTTGTAGAGGAGTCTTAGTTAGAACATTAAGATGTAGTTGCATGGTTTGATCAGTACCAGATTCCATAGGCACTTCCTCTATTTCCCCGGATGCTCTTGGAACAATTGCCCGCTCATTAGCCTGTTCATACTCCTTGAATTGTAGCTCATGGACATATGCCGGAACACCATCTACATAGGCCAAAATCTCTCCAGTGGCTCTAAGGTAGGGGTTTACTGTAGCTTCCTCATCAGGTGAACCTGGTTTTAGGCCTGGCGCCGCCAGCCTATCGCCAGGTGAGCCTGGCTTTAGGCCTGGCGTTGCCAGCCTATCGACCGGTGAGCCTGGCTTTAGGTCTAGGTACACGTTGTTTTCGTACTCATACTGCACTTGCTACATATTTTATTGTGCAGGTACATATATGTATAGCGGCCTTGTGGGCGCAGAGGTATGGTTAATAATTGTGGGGACATAGGTGAGCTGCATTTTATATTACGATCCGCAGCTAACAGAGTCTCCTCCAGAGTTATCATATTTTCCTATCTAATTTGTATTCTGGACAGATGCTGTATTTTATTTTTAATTCTCTAGTAAATGCTCATGCACTTGTGACATCGGGTTTTGGGAATGGTTGTGAATTGTTTAGAAATTTAATTGCAAAAAATATTTATCATTTACTCTATGAGTTTTATCTTTACAATTTCATTAAAGAAATTTTTTATTTCAAAAATACTAAAATGGGTAATTAAGTTAATTGATTATGGTTGGCTTGCCTGACAGTGGTGTCCGGCGCCATCACGGCTTTTTTTTGGATTTTGGGTCGTGACAACATGGTATCAGAGCACTAGGTTAACTTAGGTCTCACGAGTCATGAACAAGTCTAGTAGAGTCTTGCGCATCGGTACAGAGACGTCTGTGCTTATCTTTGAGAGGCTATAGGGCTGTTAGGAATACTTCCCTTCTTGATTCCTCATCGTGCGATTCGATTCCTATGAGGCTTATGCCTATATTTCCTCCATATTCAATCTTATGAGACATGAAGCACCTGTTATAAATTGAGGATCGAGGAAATTTTTAATGGTAAAACAAATGTAGTACAGGATGCTTCTCCCTGTGTAATTAATTGGGCTATTGTTGTCGCCTTGCGGAAGGACGCCCTATCGTTTCAGTTCAGTATCAATACTACCTAAGGTTTTGAGATTTGGCATTGATTGTTATGACGATTCATGCGTTGTTATCGCATAGTATTTATGTAATGGTAGAATGCATGTCTATGTGTCAGGGCAGTAAACGACTTGAAAGAGGGTTTTTCTCAGTACATGATTCAGAGGTTCCATGTTTTAATTCCAGCAGAAAAAAGTCAATCGGACTATGAATGTTCAGGTTTGGGGTTGATGGAGTAACGAAGCTTGATATTTTCGAGTGTGGTAGAGTTGTCCCTTCCAGGCGATCGGAAAATAAAGAAATGGTTAATATATTCAAGATAATTACGTATTTACAAAATACCGTCTCAATTCATCCTATTTCATCAGATCCGGGATGTGATATGGTTCCGAAGGATGAACCGGATATGGACAGTTCCAATAAGATTTCATTCTTGAACAAAAATCCATTTTTTGATTTATTTCATCTATTCCATGACCGGAACAGGGGAGGATACACGTTACACTACGATTTTGAATCAGAAGAGAGATTTCAAGAAATGGCAGATCTATTCACTCTATCAATAACCGAGCCGGATCTGGTGTATCATAAGGGATTTGCCTTTTCTATTGATTCCTGCGGATTGGATCAAAAACAATTCTTGAATGAGGCCAGGGATGAATCGAAAAAGAAATCTTTATTGGTTCTACCTCCTATTTTTTATGAAGAGAATGAATCTTTTTCTCGAAGGATCAGAAAAAAATGGGTCCGGTTTTAGTAAGGCAACAACTGGGCAGCGAAGGATGAGAAAGGACATGTGGAAGGTGTCTTGTGTTGGTTAAGTTCCTAGAAGGCCAAGTGTAAGAAAACAGAAGTCTAGTAGTTGCTTAAAGGAGAAGGGTTTGACCAAAGTGGGAGAGTGGCAAATTAGCATATAGGTTACGTGGTAGGATGACTACACGGCTTGAGGAAAGTCTGAAGTGATTTGGGATTCATGGTAGACAATGACTATGTCTACGGGCTTAATTTGGAATATTGGCTGCTATATTGAGGAAGATTTGGTGTGACAGGAGAGAGTTGCTTGATATGAAGAAGGATACAACATGACTTTGGATTGGAATGTATTGTCGCACCTCTAGTTGACGTCCATGAGGAGTGAACAGACTGGTGCAGCTGGTGAATAAGCTCGAACTCAGGATGATCTACTGATTTCATAGTAATTGCACCTAGTACAACGACGTTGGAATATGTCAGCATGTAATTTTCACAGGTGGGTTATCTCCTGGGAGCAGGTTAGCGGTTGTGTGGTATTGACGAAGCTTCTGCGAATAATTCTACTAGCTACCGGGTAAGAGATTTAATATGTAAATGTGGCTAGTGGTTTGGAGTATTTATTAAAGGTTAACAGAAGGATTTCGAGAACATTTGTCGAGTTGCGTGTGAAGGATCATGTCAACAATGAAGAAATAATCTCGGTGGATTCCAAAATTTCATAATTGTAGCTTCAGGCTAAGTGGGAGAGCCCCACCATCTATGATTGGATTGCGTAGTGTCAACTTGTGCGGTTTCTGATTATCAGTGTATTGGTGGGTCATTGCAATTAAGGAAAAAAAAATATCAATGGTAATTTGAGCAAAGTATTTGGGGGATGTGTGCCATATTTGTCCTTATTAATTCATATTCAGGTTTTTGGAAGACTCAGAGTTTATGCTTCGTGTAGATGTAATACACAGGAAAGTGAAATAGTCAGATGTTTCCTTGATAAAGTATCCATGTGCTAGCAGGGCCTTGGAATTGATCATGTTTGGGAACAAGTCAGAGCAAGTGACTCTCAATAACGGTCCTAGTGGATTCAAAAATTTAAAGTGTGGTGTCTAAGGATCTCGAGTCTATAGTATGGTTGAGTATCGAGCTTTTGCAGCAGATTATGAAACGGGGCTTGGAGTACTCTGCGTTATCTTCAGGTTGTGGTGTAGCAATAGAGAAACGGAAGGAAATAACTTCGGATTCATAAAAGAAGTATCAGAATGGGTGTACCAATTGAAGATGTGAAAGTGCGCACAAGGAGGGATATGAGCTGATTAGTGGGTTTTGAAACAGCGTGGTCTCGTGAAATAAGGTCACCCGGGATGAGTACGGATTTGAGTTCATGATGTAATGAATGGAGCTATTATTATTTCTAAGACAAGTTGAGAATAAATTGAGAAAAGACGGGTCGACTAACAATAGTTGAATCAGCATGATGGTGGAAATAATCAGTTCCTTCAGCGTATTGAATTATGCATGTGATTTCTGGCGGTACGTGCGAGGCTTGACGGCCGCCGTAATTGATTTTATTTCGAGAAATTCAAGTATTATGATATGTTATGTGTAGAGGGATCCCAGAAGAGTTATGGTGGTTTAGACCACTACTTGAGGCCGGTATTTTTTTACGGATATGGGAATTCAGTCACGTGTTGCAATGGTTCTCTTGAAATAAGTTAAGTAGAAGGTTTCTATATGATGAAGTGTTTACCCTTTTAGTGGTTTGGGAGTTATGATGGAATTCTTGTACTCCGGCGCATTTGCGTGATTAAGTGCACTAAGTAGCATGGAATTCAAAAGTTGAGGATTTAAGATTTCGGTTCGGTGTTGACAAGGATGTCATGAGCTCGGATGAGAAGAAAAATGATTTAAATGTTTAAAGTAAGACAGTATTGTTTTTGGCATCATCTAAGGTCGATATTAGGTGTAAGAGACCTTGTGTATTGATTTGTGGATTCTTGATATGCTTTATAGCATTAGTGTAACTGGTAGCATGGATGTAAAGACTTGTTACCTGGTGCGGAAGGTCGTGGGAGCATGTCTCACGGAAATATTGTGTAAGAGTGACATGTAGTCACTTGATTGAGTGAAGATTGAAACCAAGTATGAAGATTGTGGTAATATCACTGATTCGAGAATTTATGCCTAGAGGGTGCTCGGTTCATTTGGTTGTGGACTGTGGAAGTTTGTTCCGATTATGATGGCTATTCTTGTGTGTTATGGGAAAAAGGGTTATTAGCCTAGTATGGTGCGATCAGAATCGGCTTGAGGTCTGTGGATGGATTTAAATATGAATATGAGCTCTATATCAGGCCGGATGTGTTCATTCAGCATAGCGCTCCTTATGGAGGAGTATTCGGACATTGGATGTCATTTTGTCGTCGGCTATTTCATGTAATACTATATTGTGTCGTGCGAGTTGTGAAACGGCTTGATAAATTTCTTATGTGTTGAGATTCCACGTAGCGATGGTGCTATGTGAGAAGGGTGGCTGTCAAAATTCAAATTCATATATCGCACCTTAGTGGTGCTTGAGTTTTGTAGCTTATGGCATTGTCGGTCCTCCCAGGGATGGTATCATGCACTTAGCGTGCTTGTGTCTGATATTCAGATATTTTGCAGTAATGAGCATTCTAGCTCGGTAAGTATTTCCTTATAGATTCTTTTTATGCGGATCGGGTGGCACGCCGCCACGGGTATGTTGTTTGGATTTGGTTGCATGCCGCAATAGTGTGATGTTGAGTACAATTCCCTATATTCTATTTTGTGTGTTTTTGTGTCCCATTTTCTGAGGAAGATTCATGACACCTTTTCAGTTGTTTAATTAGTCGCGTGGGTTGAGTCATCCTTTCCATAGTCTGTTTTCCTTATGTATCGCAATCGAGTCCGTAGCTTATTATCTCATTGTGGCGTTATATGAGACTTTTTGTCATGTCTGAGGTGTCTTATTGCCTGAGCAACTTATACTTAGTGAGACGAGGTTATTGGATCCGGGATCAGTACGATCGGATTATATGAAGTATAATAAAGAGCAAATACCATTATTTGGTCCATAATGAGGCAATGGTTCTTGTCAGAAGGAGAAACTCAAATATTTGTTGACTCAACAGTTGGTTATGAATTTCTACACATTTCTTCCATCGTGGAAGCAGTTCAAGAGTTGGAACAGGAATTATAGGTATCATGAGGTGTGTTGTGAACATCAGATTCGTGGAATTTCAGCTATTGTTATCGGAGGATGATATTATGATCATGTGAATGGTGCAGTAAATGGTGTAAATTCAACCAAGGTATGCAACCCTGTATTGGTGCATCGTGTAGTGATTGATACGATGTTCGTAGGTTGGAAACAGGCATGGTGGAGAATTCTGGATGTTAGAATTGGGCTCTAAGGCTTAATCGCCTAAATAAAGGGGAGAATCTTCAGATTGGCTCGAGCTAATGTGCTCAATTGGGTGTGGTAGCACGGGTAGGTGCTCGAAGTGTTAAACTGTGATTTTGGACAACTCCGGAACAGTCCTTAGCACATTCGAGGACGAACGTATATTTAAGTGGGAGAGAATGTAACGACCCAACCGATCGTTTTGACTGTTAGAACCTCGTTCCCCTAAATAAAACTTTCCGTATGTGTTTTAATAATTTATGACTCGCGGGGATGGTTGGTTCGGGATTTGGAAGTGTGTGAGTTGAAATCAGAATACTTGGTTCCTTAAGATAGCTTTAAATGGACAAGTTTGACTTCGGTCAACATTTTGAGAAAACGATCGTGGAATCGGGATTTGACGGTTCCAATAGGTTCGTATAATGATTTTGGACTTGGGCGTATGTCCGAATCGGGTTTTGGATAACCCGAGAGCGTTTTGACGCTTAATAGTAAACATCAACTATTTGAAGGTTTAAAATTCTTTAAATTTGGTTTGGAGTAGGATTTAGAGTAATTGAAGTCCGTTTGGAATTCCGAGTTTGGGAATAGTTCCGTATAGTGATTTAAGACTTGCACGCAAATTTTCGTGTCATTTCGAGTAGTTTAAGTATATTTCGGCCCATTGGAAGTAAATTGAAGAACTTAAAATTCTTAAGTTTGAATCAATTTGGTTTAGGGTATGATCTTAGATCTGATGTTGTTTTATGCGTTTCGAGAGTTCGAGCGAGTCCGTTTTATGATTTCAAACCTGTTGGTATGTTCGGGCAGGGCCCCGGGGGTCCCGAGTGTTAACCAGACGAGGCTCAGACCAATTTTGGGAAATTGAGCAAGGACTGAAACTCCCAGCTACTTTCATAATCGCACCTGCTCTTGGACAACCGCAGGTGCGAAAGAGAGGAGCCTGCCCAGCCATCGCAGATACGGAGTAATTTGGCGCACCGGCAAATGCGCAGGTACGAAGGTCTTGTGCGCAGAAGCGGAGGGATGCACAGGTGCGAAGGAATGGGCGCACCTGCGCTTGTGTAGAAGCGAGCTCTTCTTCTGCAGGTGCGGAACCAGGAAAAGAGGGAAAATGCGCACATGTGAAGAATTTCCACAGGTGCGAAAGCCGCATGTGCGGTACTCCTTCCGCAGGTGCGGAAAACCTGTCTGGGCAGAACCTTAAAATGGACGAAAACTCAGTACATTTCTTTCTATTTTTCATCCATTGTTGGGCGATTTCAGAGCTTTTGAGCAGGGGGTTTCAACTAGCAATTGAAAGTTAAGTTAATTCCACACCCCTTTAGTTAAATACATAGATTATAGGTAGATTATAATTAGTAAATCTTAGAAATCAAAGATTTAGATAAAAAAACCTAGATTTTTATAAAAATAAGATTATAACCACGAAAATAGTTATGGAATTGGGTAGAAATTATATATTTAAGTTCTTGAGATTATGCGTAACGTTTTCATCCAAAAATTTCTAGAATCCGAGCACGTGGGCCCGGGATGAATTTTAAGAATTTTACCATTTTGGATAAGGTAATTTATTTAATAGATAAATTTCGAATCATTTAGCATATATTAATTATTTTGTATAATATTTGAATAGTTTTGGATTTTCGGCGTCGAATCGAGAATTCAACGCGACGTGGTAATCGAAAAGTGGACTATGAGATGAGGTAAGTCTCTTGTCTAATCTTGTGAGGGGGAAATTACCCCATAGGGATTAAATTGAATAATTGTTGCTAAATGCGAGGGACTATGTACGCACGAGGTGACAAGAGCCCGTGCGTAGCTACTATTAATGCTAAAGTCCGAGTAGTTTAGGACTCAAAGCATGAATTACTTGTGTAAATTATATTCTTTGTTTAATTAATATTAATTGATATATATGAATATGCTATGAATTGTTAGATTAAGATATTAAAGGATGGAAATCTCATATGCTTGATTTTCTATTTTAATTAATTAATTATTAAAAAAAATTATTCTTCCTCCCGAATTAATCTTATAATAAATATACTCTCCTTCCGGAGGTACATAAAAAAATATTCTCCTTTCTTGTGGAGCTGGCCGAACGCCTCGGCAGGATAGATGCATCTATGGATCATGCCGCACGTCCCTCGGCAGTGTACACGATACTCTGGATCGGGTCATACGTCATCGGCAGAAATCGTACTGAATAATAATAATCACGCGATACCTTAATAATTTATTGCAGTTTGTGAAGCTAATTGATAAATTGGAAATATTTGGAATTTAATGAATTATTATTCCTGCTTGTTAAGGAAATAAT
This sequence comes from Nicotiana tomentosiformis, assembly GCF_000390325.3. Taxonomy (NCBI): domain Eukaryota; kingdom Viridiplantae; phylum Streptophyta; class Magnoliopsida; order Solanales; family Solanaceae; genus Nicotiana; species Nicotiana tomentosiformis. The sequence goes on from NC_090823.1 coordinate 41,213,352, forward strand.
TGTTATTCCTGTAAATGAGATTAATTGATAAATTAAAAATTATTTGAATTGAAAGAATTTAATTAATATATTGAGAATTGTTGCATTTGAAGTAATTTGTATAAATTATTGTAAATTCTGTGAATCATGCTGATTTAGATATTCTAGTTTTATTTCAATTATTATTATTGACCCATAGTGAGTGTCAAAGTCGGCTATCTCGTCTTTACCACTTCGAGATTAGGTTTGATACTTACTGGGTACACGTTGTTTTCGTACTCATACTGCACTTGATGCACATTTTATTGTGCAGGTACATATATGTATAGCGGCCTTGTGGGCGCAGAGGTGTGGTTAATAATTGTGCGGACATAGGTGAGCTACATTTTATATTACGATCCGCAACTAACAGAGTCTCCTTCAGAGTTATTATATTTTCCTGTCTAATTTGTATTCTGGCCAGATGCTGTATTTTATTTTTAATTCCCTAGTAAATGATCATGCACTTGTGACACCGGGTTTTGGGAATGGTTGTGAATTGTTTAGAAATTTCGTTGCTAAAAATATTTATCATTTACTTTATGAGTTTTATCTTTACAATTTTATTAAAAAAAAATTATTTCAAAAATACTAAAATGGGTAATTAAGTTAATTGATTATGGTTGTATTAAGTACTAATATGTTATAACTCAAAATGACTTCAGGAGAATTATTGCAGATATAGTAACCTTTTTTGTAAAAAAAAAAAAATTGACAATGAGAGAATATCTATTTTGGTCATGCAATTTAGTGGTATTTGGATTACAAAGTCAAAAGCTCTAAATTACCAAGTGGCTTTTGATTATTTTTGATCAACTATCACACGGTTCACTATAATCCATTATAGATGTTTAACTCTCAACTCCTCCAACCAACTTTATTTAATTAACTGCAAAACAACTCTAAAGTAGGGGTGGGCGTTCGATACTTCGGTACGGTATTTAAAATTTACGGTTCGGTACTTCGGTATTCGGCATATCAATTTTGCGTATCAAATACCGTACCAAAGTAGTTCGGTACGATTTGGTATCTTCTTATATGATTCGGTACGGTTTCGGTTTGATTTCGATACCGTACCAAGTCTTTGTAAACTAAACAGTGACGAACTATTGAACTCTAATTCAGTAGAAAATTTCTAATAACATGATAAATGAGCATAACAACAACAGAATGTGAGCAATTCCTTCTAATAATTTCTAATAGAAATCACTACATGAGCATAGCAACATAATGTGTCCTTTCCTTCTAATAAATTTATACTCCCTCTGTTTCAGTTTATGTGAACCTATTTTCTTTTTTGGTCCGTTCCCAAAATAATGATCCCTTTCTAAATTTAGAAATAATTTTGCTTAAACTTATAATTCTACCCTTAATGAGAAGTTTTTATAACCACACAAATACTCTGGGCCTCTTATTTACTTGTTTAGGACCACAAATTCCAAAAGTCTTTATTTTTTCTTAAACTATGTGCCCAGTCAAACAGGTTCAAATAAATTGAAACAGATGGAGTAATAGAAATCACATCACTATCTATTTTCTAGAGCACTTCGTAATTGAATTTTACGTCACAATTAGGCATAGGAGACCTTCCAGTGTGCTGCTGAAAGCAATCAGTTAAATTCCAAGAAAGCCTAAACTATCATTAGGTAGGGGTGTTGGGCTTAGTCTTAGTGGGTTACTGGCTAGGGGTAAGAACAAATATGTTGAATGTTTGGGCTGAAAATTGATAATTTGGGCTGGGTAGTGAAAGGTGTACTTGTATAATTCGGTATTTCGGTATATCGAAATATCGAAACCTTTATACCGAGAATCGTACCGAAATACCGAAGAACCAAAATTCATATATCGAAATAGTATCAAAATACCGAATAAACCGATACCAAAATATCAAACTAATTCGGTCCGGTTCAGAATTCAGTTTTTTAAATTTTATGCCCGCCCAAGGACAAAAATAAAACTTTACAACCTTAACTATGACAATTGGGACCCGGGCTCACCCTCACTAGTTGATTGAATAAGAAAGATTGAGTTGCCCAGATTAATGCTAACCAACCAATCTTCAAAAATTTTTGAATGGTAAGAATGCAAAATATCACTGCTCAGTCTATCCCTTAAGAAAAGCAGTTCGGAGTAGAGGATCAACATATTTAATCATGGGTGTGAAATTAACATATTTCAAAGCATATAAGATAAAATCTACATATTTAGATATTAAATAAAAAATACCGTGAATGACAATCTGTCATGATCCAAAACTTAGCCTGTCGTGATGACGCCTAACGTGGTAATAGGCAAGCAGACACTTCAAAATACTTTCACATTTTTAAAATAAAAAATAAGAATAACACAGGTTTAAATCAACAAAACTCTCAAAACGGATAGAAATTCCCAACATCGGGGTATCACTGAGTACATGAGCATCTAAACATCATAGATCTGGGAGTACTGTCTATAATAGTCTGAAACTGAATACATAAAGCGAAAAAGATAGGAAAAGAGAGACAAGGTCTGCGAAACGCCGAGCAGCTATCTTGAAATCTCCAAATGATCAACTGTGCAAAGAAAAAAATCAACACCCACAGTGTCCGAAAACACCTGGATCTGCACAGGAAGTGCAGGGTATAGCGTGAGTACAACCAACTCAGTAAGTAACAAGGACTGAAAGTAGTGACGAGATTCACAGTTATGATTCAATTACAGTACTTTAAACATAGGAAGGTAGGCATGCTTACAAGTTCGATAATTTAGGCCATAACCGTTAATCCATATCAAGTTCAAGTGAAACAAAATATAATATTCTCAGAAATTATAAGACGGTGATATATGATAGCTGAAGTGCAATAGGCTCTCGGCCTCACTCAGTCATCAACCTCTACAGTCTCTCGAACTCTCAGAAATCATGATAATCAGCCCAAACAACAATGATATAATGCATCAATAATGACCAATATATACTGAGATGTAATATGCAAGTGAAACTGTGACTGAGTACAAAACAATAATTTAGCAGATAATTCAATATATACACGACCTCTGTGGATCCCTACAGTGTCAACACATGGTCTAAACATAATTTTTAACATGATTTGTAGTTCAATTTCTCTAAAATGTGGAGAATGTAAGGATAACAATAGTTTATTCAACTATACATTTCCATGGAATTGACCAAGTCACAATTCTTTCGGTGCACGCCCATATTCCCATCACCTAGCATGTGTGTCACCTCAAGACCAATCACATGACACATAATATGAGGTTTCATACCCTTAGAACCAAATTTAGAACTGTTACTTACCTTAATCTGAGCAAATCTCTACTCTAACACACCATTGCCTCACGAAACGGCCTTTGAATGCCGCGAATCTAGCCACAAATAATTCGATACAATCAACACAGGCTAAAGGAATCAACTCCATAAGAAAATACTAAGTTATTAATCAAAAGTCAAAAATCGACTCAAAAGCTGGCCCCAGGTCCACTCCTTGAAATTCATTGAAGTTCACAAAACTCGAAAGCCCATTCAACCACGACTCCAACTATACCAAATATACCAAAATCCGACACCAAATCGTCACCCAAAACCCACAATCAAACTCTCCAAATTCCTAGCCTCAAACTCCCAAATTTCACCTTAAATACACACAAACTAGGTGGAAAATTCAATGGGAATTAAGATTATTGATTAAAAATGAGCACAAGGTACTTACCTCAAGAAACCCCTCGAAAATCCTCTCAAGAATCGCCCAAACCCGAGCTAGAAATGTTTAAAATGAAGCAAAATCGCGAACCCTCATTTTAAATAATCTGCCCAGCATTCTCGCTTCTGCGGCACCGCTTTTACGGTCCATTATCTGCATCTGTGGAGGCCACTAAGCCGACCAACCGCTTCTCTAGTTTAACCCCCCGCTTCTGCGGGCGCGCATCTGCGCAAACAATCCGCTTCTGCAGACCAGTTTCCTGAATCCTTTTCCGCTTCTGTGATCCTCCACGTACAGGTGTGAGTCCGCACCTGCGGAATACATTCCGCATCTGCGCTCCACAGTCCGTAGTCCAATCCTCCGTTTCTGCACTTCCTAGATCACTTCTGCAAGCTCGCACCTGCGACCAATGTTCCAGAGGTGTGGTTGCACCAGAAGGCTTCAGCTACAACAGTCTCTCAAACTCAAACTTTGATCTGGAATCAATCCGAGGCCCCCGGGACCTCAATCAATTATACCAATAAGTCCTAAAACATGATACGAACTTAGTCGAGCCCTCAAATCACCTCAAACAATATCAAAAATACGAATCCTACCCCAATTCAAGCCTAATAAAAACTAAGGAATTCCAATTTCTACAAACGACGCCGAAACTTATCAAATCACGTTCGATTGACCTCAAATTTTGCACACAAGTCACATTTGACATTACAGACTCTGATTGACCTCAAATTTTGCACACAAGTCACATTTGACATTACTGGCGTACTCCAAAATTCGGAATCAGAATCCGACCCCGATATCAAAAAGTTCACTCCCGGTCAATCTTTCCAAAAATCTAATTTTTGCTATTTCAAGCCTAATTCAACTACGGACCTCCAAATGACAGTTCGGACAAGCTCCTAAGTCCAGAATCACCCAACGGAGCTAACAGAACCATCAAAACTCCATTCTGGAGTCGTTTACATAAAAGTCAATATCCGATCAACCATTTCAACTTAAGTTTTCAACCTTGAGACTAATTGTCTCAATTCATTCTGAAATCCATCCGGACCCAAACCGACTACCCCAGCAAGTCACATAACAGCTATAAAGCACAAAATGAGCAGTAAATGGGGGAATGGGGCTACAACTCTCGAAATGACTGGCCGGTCGTTACATCCTCCCTCTCTTAAACAAACGTTCGTCCTCGAACGGGTCTAGAAACATACTTGGAGTCTCAAATAGGTGTGAAAATCTGCTCCGTATCTCCTGCTCGGTCTCCCAAGTAGTTTCCTCAACTAGATGACCTCTCCACTGTACCTTCACTAAAGCTATGTCCTTTGACCTCAACTTTCAAACCTGCCTGTCCAAAATAGCCATTGGCTTCACATCATAAGTCAAATCACCATCCAACTGAACCGTGCTGAAATCCAAAACATGAGATGGATCGTTGACATACTTCCGAAGCATAGAAACATGAAACACTGGATGCACACTCGACAAAGTAAGTGGTAAGGCACGCTTGTAAGCCACCTCTCCAATCCTCTAAAGTACCTCAAATGGCCCAATATACCGCAGGATCAACTTGTCCTTCTTCCCGAACCTCATAACACCCTTCATGAGTGAAACCTTGAGCAGAACCTTCTCCCCAACCATGAAAGCTACATCACACACCTTCCTACTGGCATAAATCTTCTGTCTAGACTGTGCCGAGCGAAACCGATCCTGAATCAATTTAACCTTGTCCAAAGTATCCTAAACCAATTCAGTACCCAATAGACTAGCCTCACCCGGATCAAACCAACCCACCAGAGATCGACACCGTCTCCCATATAAAGCCTCATATGGAGCCATCTAAAAGGTCGACTGGTAGCTGTTGTTGTAGGAAAACTCCACAAGTGGCAGAAACTGATCCCAAGAATCCACAAAATTAATGACACAAGCGCGTAGCATATCCTCCAATATCTGAATAATACGCACGGACTGTCCGTCCATCTGAGGGTGAAATGCTGTACTCAACAAAACCTGGGTGCCCAACTCTCGCTGCAAGGCTCTTTAAAACTGTGATGTAAACTGCGTGCCCCGATCTGAAATGATTGACATTGGTACACCGTGAAGGCGAACAATCTTGCGGATGTAAATCTCAGCCAACCGCTCTGAAGAATAAGTAGTCCCAACTGGAATAAAGTGCGCGGATTTGGTCAGCCGATCCACAATCACCCAAATAGCATCGAACTTCCTCGAAGTCCGTGGGAGCCCAACTACAAAATCCATGGTGATCTGCTCCCATTTCCACTATGAAATCTCTAGCCTCTGAAGCAATCCACCCAGTCTCTGATGCTCATACTTCACATGCTGACAGTTGAGGCACCGAGCCACAAACCCTATTATATCCTTCTTCATTCTCCTCCACCAATAGTGCTGCCTCAAATCCTGGTACATCTTCACGGCACCTGGATGAATGGAATAGCGCGAACTGTGGGCCTCTTCGAGAATCAACTCACGTAGCCCATCTACATTAGGCACACAAATCCGACCCTGAATCCTCATCACCCCATCATCCCCAATAATAACATCTCTGGCATCATCGTGCTGAACCGTGTCCTTAAGCACAAGCAAATGGGGATCATCATACTGGCGCTCTCTTATGCGATCATATAAGGAAGACCGAGAAACCACACAAGCTAGAACCCGACTGGGCTCCGAAATATCTTATCTCATGAACTGGTTGGACAAGGCCTGAATATCAACTGCAAGAGGTCTCGACCACCACGCTGTCCTTCCCGGGATGATACAAAATAGTAGTATCATAGTCCTTTAACAGCTCCAACCATCTCCGCTGCCTCAAATTTAGATCCTTTTTTTTGAATAAGTGCTAGAGGCTCCGATGATCCTTAAACATCTCACAAGACACACCATAGAGATAATACCTCCAAATCTTCAATGCATGAACGATGACAGCCAACTCCAAATCATGAACATGGTAGTTCTTCTCATGGGGCTTCAACTGTCGCGAAGCATAAGCAATCACTCTACCCTCCTGCATCAAGACACACACAATACCGATCCGAGAAGCATCACAATACATTATATAAGAGCCTGGTGCTGAAGGCAAAACTAGAATTGGAGTTGTGGTCAAGGCAGTCTTGAGCTTCTGAAAGCTCTCCTCACACTCATCTGACCACTTGAAATGAGCACCCTTATGGGTCAATTTGGTCAAGGGCGATGCAATAGACGAGAAACCCTCCACGAAGCGACGATAATAACCGGCCAAGCCGAGAAAGCTCCGAATCTCTGTAGCTGAGGACGGTTTGGGCCAACTCTGAACTGCCTCTATCTTCTTTGGATACACTTGAATCCCCTCACTGGACACTACATGCCCTAAGAATGTCACTGAACTAAGCCAAAACTCACACTTGGAGAACTTGGAATAAAGCTTCTCCTCCCTCAACCACTGCAACATAATCCTCAAATGCTGGGCATGCTCCTCCTGGCTATGAGAGTATATCAGGATGTCATCAATGAATACTATGACAAACGAGTCGAGATAAGGCTAAAACACATTGTTCATCAGATGCATGAACAACGCTGAGGCGTTGGTCAACCCAAAAGACATCACAAGGAACTCATAATGACTATAACAGGTCTTGAATGTTGTATTTAGAATATCCGAGTCCCGAATCTTCAATTGGTGATACCTAGACCTCAAATCAATCTTAGCGAACACCCTCGCTCCCTGAAGCTGGTCAAATAGATCATCAATGCATGGTAAAGGATACTTGTTCTTGATTGTAACTTTGTTCGACTACCTATAATCAATGCACATCCGTATAGTCCCATCCTTATTCTTCACGAACAGAACTGGTGCACCCCAAGGCGACACACTAGGCCTAATAAACACCATATCAAGAAGTTCCTGAAGCTGCTCCTTCAATTCCTTCAACTAAGCTGGTGCCATACGATACAGTGGAATAGAAATGGGATATGTGCTCGGCACCAAGTCAATACCAAAGTTAATATCCCTATCGGGCGGCATGCTCGGCAGGTCTGCAGGAAACACATCCGGAAACTCTTGCACCACTGGAATAGAATCAATATCAGGAGTATCAGCACCAACATCCATCACAAAGGCCAAATAAGATAAACAGCCCTTCCCAAACCATCCGCTAGGCCTTCAAATCTGAAATCACTCTGCTGGAAATATAGTCTAGAGAACTTCCACTCGATCCATGGCAACCCCGGCAACACCAATGTCACAGTCTTAGTGTAATAATCCAGAACATCATGACATGGAGACAACCAATCCATACCCAAGATCACGTCGAAATCAACCATACTAAGCAATAAGAGATCAACTCTAGTCCCCAATCCCCCAATAGTCACTACACACGACCGATATACTCGGTCCACAACAACAGTATCGCCCACTGGCATAGATACATGAACAGATGAAACTAAGGACTCACGGGGCATATCCAGATAATGAGAAAAATACGATGATGCATACAAATAAGTAGAACCAGGGTCAAATAATATAGATGGAATCCCTGTTGGCATAATGAGACAATACCTATGATCACTGTATCTGAAGCAACAACATTTGGCCTGGCAGGAATAACATATAATCGGGCCTGGCTGCCACCCGATCGGTCTCCCCCTATATGGCGACCTCTAGCTGACTGAGCCCTACCCCGAACTGGCTGGGCGAGTGATGAAGTAACTGGTGTGGAAGTCGCAGCCTGACTCCTCTGCTGCATTGGACCTTTCAGACAACGAGGGCACTGCCTCCATATATGCCCAAACTCCCCGCATTCGAAGCAACTCCGCTGTGTTGGTGGTGGGGATTGAAAGGAGCTCGGAGCACCGGGATAACTACAAGAAGGACCTGGCATAGATGAACCCTGAATCGATGGAGCACAGGATGAACTCTCAGCTAGAAGGGCACTGGCCCTAATGAGCACTGTATGAACCATGGCTGGATGATGCACCATAGTGAGCTGGACGAGCCGTCTGAGCGTGCCTATTAGTATGACCCCTGCTGTGGTAGAACTAACCCCCATAAGGAACACCGCTGAGACCACCCGATCCACGAGGCCTCTTGGCCTCCCCCTCCCCACACTCCTGACTATAGATCATCTCTATCTGCCGAGCAATATCAACCACCTCATCGAAAGTAGTACTAGATACCCTCTCCTGAGTCATAAGCAACCGCAACTGATATATGAGGCCATCAATGAACCTACTAATCCTCTCCCTATCAGTGGGAACCCACCAAACTGCATGATGAGCCAACTCAGAAAACCTCATCTCATACTGCGTCACAGACATGCCCTCCTGACATAGCTGCTCAAACTATCTGTGCAGCTCCTCCCTGCGAGACTACGGCACAAACTTCTCCAAGAAAAGAACGGAGAACTCCTGCCATGTAGGTGGTGCTGCATCGACGGGCCTGCGCCTCTCATAATCCTCCCACCATCTGAAGATAGCCCTAGTAAGCTGAAAAGTAGTGAACGAGACCCCACTGGTCTCCAGAATGCCTGTCGTGCGAAGAATCTGCTGGCACTTATCCAAGAAGCCCTGAGCATCCAATGACTCAGCTCCGCTAAATGATGGAGGCTGAAGACTCCCAAATCTCTCAAGTCTCCTCTTCTCATCATCAGTCATAATGGGAACCACCTGGGCCTGATCATCTGTACCCCGGTGTCTAAAGTCCCTGGACCACATGCTCTGGAGTACGGGCGGTGGGAGTCTGAGTAACTCCCCCGGCCTTGTTACGACCCAAAATTTCCCACCGACGAGGTCGTGATGGCGCCTAACATTTCACTTGCTAGGCAAGACAATGTTAGAAAATCGTTAAACCAATTCCTTATTTCCATTCAGTAAATAACAATAATTAAGTAAGATGAAATATAATAAGTGCGGAATATCATAAAACTGTATTAATTACTACTACCCAGATCTGGAATATCCATTCACGAGCATTCTAGAATTTACTACAAGTAATAGTCTGAAGGAAATACAACTGTCCGAATGAAAGAAAACAGTAGGACATAAAAGATAGAAGGGGACTTCAAGGTCTGTGAACGCCGACAGATCTACCTTGAGTCTCAAGACAACGGACCAGTAGCAAATCTCGATCAACCTGAGCCGGTATCAAAATCTGCACAGAAAGTGTAGAGTGCAGCATCAGTATAACCGACCCCATGTACTGGTAAGTGTCGAGCCTAACCTCGGCGAAGTAGTGATGAGGCTAGGACAAGAAACTCACATATAACCTGAACAATATAATCCTGCTAGTGGAACCAACAGTAAATAAAGAAACAACATGAAAATAATGGAAAGGGAACATACAGTGGGGGAATACAACATAAAGAGTGAGAATAATGAAAAGACAGAATTAAACTGAAAACCCTTAAACGAATTAAGCAATTAAAACAGCAAGGAAGACTGCACGGCATCACCCTTCGTGCTTTTACTATCAACCTCACCAAATAATGAATAAGACTGCACAGCATCACCCTTCGTGTTTTTACTCTCTTCCTCACAATATAAATAATTCATGCACGGCATCACCTTTCGTGCTTTACACTCTTCCTCACCATATAAATAAATCACGCACGGCATCACCCTTCGTGCTTTACACTCTTCCTCATAATATAAATAAATCATGCACGGCATCACATTTCGTGCTTTACACTCTTCCTCACAATATAAATAAATCATGCACGGCATTAACCTTCGTGCTTTACACTGTTCCTCACAATTCATAGAATCAATAACAACGGATAGAGAGAAGTTTCACAAGAAATCAATATTTCATCAATGATTACTTTCACAATTTAACGTCTCAACCTCTAATCAATATTCACAATTTTATCAACCTTGGTGGAACCGGATACAAGTCTCTCAACATTTCAACAACAACAATAAGCATGGGTAACAAGATGTAAGACTACAAATTTGCAAGAATGGAATTTCACTCGCATGCTATGACTCGACTACAACACATAGATGCTCGTCACCTCAACTATAAATCGTATTCAATAACAAAACACGTAGCAAATACTCAAACAATACCTATTCCCCCAAGCCAAAGTTAGACACAACACTTACCTTGCTCCGAAGGACACTTAATTCCCAACCATAGCTTTTTCTTTGGAATTCACCTCCAAACCACTCGTATCTATTCAAAAATGACTCAATAATATCAAATATTGCCAAAGAAATCAATTATATTTCAAAAATTAAATTTCCCAAATTTTCCTCCAGAAAATCAAAAAATCGACCCCGGTCCCGCTTGGTCAAAACCCGAGGTTTGGACCAAATTCCCAAAATCCCTAGTTTCTACCCTAACCCCTAATGCTACTATGAAAACTCTAGATTTTAGGGTGAAAATTAGAGAAATGTAACGGGTAATTGAAAGAAAATGATTTAGAATTACTTACCAACAATGTGGGGAAGAAATGGCTCTTGAAAAATTGCCTCTCACCGTTTGGTTTTGAGAAAATGAATTTTTGGCTAAAATCCCGTTTTTAGATTCTGTTAAGTGCTGGGCTACAGTGTTCATCGCGTTCGCGAGAGCACTGTCGTGTTCGCGAAGGGTACTGGATGCCAAGCCTACGCGTTTGCGAGACCCAGCTCGCATTCGCGATGGTTACTCCCCCCTGGCCTTCGCGTTCGCGAGGCATAGCTCACGTTCGCGATGAAGGAACGGCTGACTCCCCCTCCTCAATGCCTAACACTACGCGTTCGCGAAGGGTAAAGCCCCCATCGTTTCGCGTTCGCGAAGAAGAAATCTTCAGCTGCCCAGTTTATTCTTCGCGTTCGCGAGAGTACCTTCACGATCGTGAAGAAGGACATGCCAGAACACCTGCTGCAGTGAAATACCAGATTTCTAAAGTCTAAAACATCCCGTGGCCTATCCGAAACTCACCCGAGCCCTCGGAGCTCCAAACCAAACATGCACACAAGTCTAAAAATATCATACGAACTTGCTCACACGATCAAATCGCCAAACTAATACCTAGAACTACGAATTTAGTACCAAATCAAATGAAATTCTCAAGAACACTTTAAAATTTCTATTTTCTCAACTGGACATCCGAATCACGTCAAATCAACTCCGTTTCTCACTAAATTTCACCGACAAGTCTTAAATATCATAATGAACCTTTACTGGGCTCCGAAACCAGAATATGGACCCGGCACTAATAATGCCAAACATCAATCAATTCTTAAAAACAATTAATTTTCACACTTTTAATTTTCATCAAAAATTCATAACTTGAGCTAGGTACCTCTGAATTCGATTCTGGGCATACGCCCAGGTCCCATAATTCGATACGGACCCACCGAGACCGTCAAAACACGGATCCGGACCTGTTTACATAAAATGTTGACCGAAGTCAACTAAAATTAATTTTTAAGGCATAAATTCTTATTTTCATCAATTTTCAACATAAAAGCTTTCCGGAAAACTGCCCGGACTGCGCACGCAAATTGAGGAGGGTAAAAATGAGAATTTAATGCTTAAGGGCATAGATTCGAGTTCTAAATCATAAGATGACCTTTTGGGTCATCACATTCTCCACCTCTAAAACAACCGTTCGTCCTCGAATGGACATAGAAAAGTACCTGGGCTGGTGAAAAGATGGGGATATCTACTCCGCATATCGGACTCGGACTCCCAAGTAGCTCTCTCAATAGGCTGACCTCTCCACTACACTCGAACTGAAGGGTAACTCTTTGATCTCAACTAGCGAACTTGCCGGTCTTGAATTGCCACCGGCTCCTCCTCGTAAGTCAAATCCTTGTCCAACTGGACAGAGCTGAAATCTAACACATGAGACGGATCGCCGTGATACTTTCGAAGCATGGACACATGGAATATCGGATGAACAGCTGCTAAACTAGGTGGCAATGCAAGCCTGTTAGCCACCTCTCCCACTCTCTCTAGAATCTCAAAAGGTCCGATATACCTAGGGCTTAACTTGCCCTTCTTTACGAACCTCATTACACCCTCCATGGGTGATACCCGAAGTACACTCTCTCTCCGACCATGAATGCAACATCATGAACTCTATGGTCGGCATAACTCTTCTGCCTGGACTGAGCTGTGCGAAGTCAATCCTGAATAATCTTGACCTTATCCAAGGCATCATGTACTAAGTCTGTGCCCAACAACCGAGCCTCTCCCGGCTCGAACCACCCAACTGGCGACCGACACCGCCTACCATATAATGCCTCATAGGGAGCTATCTGAATGCTCAACTGGTAACTGTTGTTGTAGGCGAACTCTGCAAGGGGCAAGAACTGATCCTAAGAACCTTCAAAGTCTATGACAAAAGCGCAGAGCATATCCTCCAAGATCTGAATAGTACGCTCGGACTGCCCGTCCGTCTGAGGATGGTATGTTGTGCTCAACTCAACCCGCGTACCCAACTCACGTTGTACTGCACTCCAAAAGTGCGAGGTAAACTGCGTACCTCAATCAGAAATGATAGACACGGGCACATCGTGAAGACAGACAATATCACGAATGTAAATCTCTGCCAACCGCTCCGAGGAATAGGTAACTGCCACAAGAATAAAATGTGCTGACTTAGTCAGCATGTCCACAATAACCCAAACTGCATCGAACTTCTTCTGAGTCCTTGGGAGTCCAACAACCAAATCCATAGTGATACGCTCCCACTTCCACTTAGGAATATCTAACCTCTGAAGTAAACCACCAGTTCTCTAATGCTCACACATTACTTGCTGGCAATTTAGGAACCGAGCTACATAGGCAACTATGTCCTTCTTTATTCGCCTCCACCAATAATGCTGCCTCAAGTCCTGATACATCTTGGAAGCACCCAGATGAATAGATTACCAAGAACTGCGGGACTCCTCAAGGATCAACTCATGAAGCCCATCCACATTAGGCATACAAATATGACCCTGCATCCTCAAAACTCCGTCATCTTCAATAGTAACCTGCTTGGCACCATCGTGCCGCACTGTGTCTCTAAGGACAAGTAAATAAGGATCGTCATCCTGCCTATCTCTGATGCGCTCAAACAAAGAAGACCGAGAAACTGTACAAGCTAGAAAATGACTGGGCTCAGAAATATCTAACCTTACGAGCTGGTTGGCCAAGGCCTGAACATGCAATGCAAGCGGTCTCTCACTAACTAGAATATATGCAAGGCTACCCATACTGACTGAATTTCTACTCAAAGCGTCGGCCACCACGTTAGCCTTCCCGGGATGATACAATATTATGATATTATAGTCTTTCAATAGCTCCAGCCACATTCTCTGCCTCAAATTGAGTTCCTTCTGCTTGAAAAAATACTGCAAGCTCCGATGATCAATGAATACCTCATATGGCACGCCGTAAAGGTAGTGCCTCCAAATCTTCTCGTGAACCTTCAGCTGCCGTGAAGCATATGCAATAACCTTTCCACCCTGCATCAATACCGCACCCAGACCAATACAAGATGCGTCACAATATACTGTATAAGATCCTGAACTTGTGGGTAACACCAATATTGGTGCCGTATTCAAAGCTGCCTTGAGCTTCTGAAAGCTCGTTTCACACTCGTCTGACCACCTAAACGGGGCACCCTTCTGGGTCAATCTGGTCAACGGGGCTACTATGGATGAAAACCCCTCCACAAATTGATGGTAATAGCCTACCAAACCCAGGAAACTACGGATCTCTATAGCTGATGTGGGTCTAAGCCAGTTCTGGACTGCCTCAATATTCTTAGGATCCACCTCAATACCATCTGCTGATACAACGTGACCCAAGAAAGCAACTGAGCTCAACCAAAACTCGCATTTTGAGAACTTAGCATATAACTGGCTGTCTGAAGAACGATCCGAAGGTGTTGCTCATGCTCCTCTCGACTGTGGGAGTAGATCAATATATCATCAATAAACACAACCACAAAGGAATCCAAGTAGGGTTTAAACACCCAATTCATCGAATCCATGAATGTTGCTGGGGCATTTGTCAGCCCAAATGACATTAGTAGAAACTCATAATGCCCATACCGAGTTCGAAAAGCTGTCTTAGGAACATCGGATGCCCTAATCATCAATTGATGGTAGCTAGATCTCAAATCATTCTTTGAAAACACCTTGGCACCCTGAAGCTGATCAAATAAATCATCAATACTCGGAAATGGATACTTGTTCTTGATGGTGACTTTGTTCAACTGCCGATAATCTATACACATCCTCATCGATCCATCTTTCTTCTTCACAAACAACACAGGTGCACCCCAGGGCAAGACACTAGGTCTAATGAAGCCCTTATCAAGTAAATCATGCAACTGTTCCTTCAATTCTTTCAACTCTAGCATTGCCATGCGATATGGCGGAATGGAAATAGGCTGAGTGCCCAGAGCCAAATCAATGAAGAAATCAATATCCCTGTCGGGTGGCATCCCCGGTAGGTCTGCAAGAAACACCTCTAGAAACTCACGAACAACCGGCACCGAATCTATGGAAGGAACCTCCGTACTAGAATCGCGGACATAAGCCAAATAAGCTAGACACCCCTTCTCGACCATATGTCGAGCCTTCACATAAGAGATAACCCTGCTGGCAGAATGTCTAAGATTCCCTCTCCACTCTAATCGAGGCAACCTCTGCAAGGCTAAGGTCACCGTCTTGGCGTGACAATCTAATATAGCATGATAAGGTGACAGCCAATCCATACCCAGTATGACATCAAAATAAACCATGTCAAGAAGTAGAAGATCTACACGAGTCTCAAGACTCACAATGGTGACCACACATGAATGATAAACACGATCTACAACAATAGCATCTCCCACTAGTGTAGACACATACACAGGAGCACTCAAAGAATCACGGGGCACAACCAAATAAGAAGCAAAATCGGATGACACATAGGAGTAAGTAGATCCCGGATCAAATAGAACTGAAGAATCTCTACTATAAACTGAAACAGTAATTGTGATAACAGTGTTAGATGACTCAGCCTTAGGCCTGGTTGGGAAAGCATAACACCGGGGCTGGGCCCCACCACCCTGAACTATGTCCCTGGGACGGCCTCTAACTGGCTGGTCTCTACCTCTAACGGCCTGACCTCTACCTCTAACAGTCTGGCCTCTACCTCTGGCTGCCTGAGCAGGTGGTGTAGCAACTGGTGCCGGAACCATGGCATGAGAACTCTGATGCTGTGAGTTGCCTGTTGCCCGAGGGTAAAATCTAGCAATGTGCTTCGGATCACCACAAGTATAACATAACTTCGGCTGTTGTGACTGCTGACCCTAAAACTGACCCTGTTAACCTGAATAACCACCTTGATAACTCTGGAGTGGAGGTGCACTAATAGGAGCTGGTGGTGCACTATAGGCTAGCTAGTCGGAATAATGCATCTGAGGGCCACGACTACCTGAGGCACCGTGGGATGCCTGGAGCACTGAATGAAACGACTTGGGAGGATGGCCTCTAACAAAAGTACTCCTACCTCTAGGTGAGGCACCGCTGAACTCACCGGAATGACGAGGTCTCTTATCAGACCCCTGACCTCCCTGAGTAAGAACCAGTTCGGCTCGTCTGGCGACATTAACAGCCGCCTGAAAAGAAATCTCACTCCCAGTCTCCTTAGCCATCTGCAATCTAATAGGTTGAGCAAGTCCATCAATAAACCTCCTCACCGTCTCTCTCATGGTGGGAAGCATAAGAATAGCATGACGGGCCAAATCCACAAAATGGGTCTCATACTGAGTATCAATCATACTGCCCTGCTGGAGATGCTCAAACTGACGGCGACGCTCCTCTCTCAATATGATAGGCAGAAACATCTCTATGAAGAGCTGAGAGAACTGGTCCTAAGTAATAGCAGGCGACCCAGCTGGTCTGGTCAACAAGTAATCTCTCCACCATTTCTTGGCGGAACCAATCATCTGAAATGCAGCAAAATCGACCCCATTGGTCTCCACTATACTCATGTTTCGTAGAACCTCGTGACATCTGTCAAGATACTTCTAGGAATCCTCTAAAGGAGCACCACTGAAATGAACAGGAAAGAGCTTGATAAACCTGTCCAATCTCCATAAAGCCTCGGAAGACATAGTTGGCCCATCTTCGACCTGTGCCGTAATAACCGGCTGAACTAATCCTACTGGCTGAGCTGCTGGAGCCTGATACTGGGGAGCTATCTGCTCCGAAGCGGGAGTGATAGGAGTCTGGGCTCCTCCTCCAGCCTGAGAGTCTGGTGGTGCCATGGGAAATTCGCTAGTCTGGCCACACTCTCCATAAGGTCCACCAAACGAACCGAAGCGTCCTGAAGTTCTGGGTTAGCAATGAACCCCTCCGGAACCTGAGCTGGTCCGATAGGAACAATCTAGGCTGGAACCTCCTCGTCAAGCTCTATCTGAGGCTCCACTGTTGGGGCTGCTGCTCGAGCTCTAGGCTGAGCCCTGCCCCTGCCTCGGCCTCTGGTACGTGCTCGGCCTCGACCTCTGCCCCACGTAGGAGCTGCCACTGGAGGCTCTGGAAGCTGCTCAGCTGAGGAAGTGGTACGTGTCCTCGCCATCTACGAGAGAATAAGAGTAGAAGAGTTCGATCAGTATTTAGAAAGCAAAATCGCACGACAGAGAAGAATAGAAGTAAATCTTGTTCCTAAACATCATAGCCTCTGAAAGATAAGCATAGACGTCTCCGTACCGATCCTCCAGACTCTACTAAGCTTGCTCGTGAATCGTGAGACCTAGGCAACCTAGTGCTCTGATACCAACTGTCACGACCCAAAATTTCCCACCGACGGGACCGTGATGGCGCCTAACATTTCACTTGCTAGGCAAGCCAACGTAAGATAATCGTTAAACCAATTCCTTATTTCCATTCAGTAAATAACAATAATTAACTAAGATGAAATATAATAAGTGCGAAATATCATAAAACTATATTAATTACTATCACCCGGATCTGGAGTTACAATTCACGAGCATTCTAGAATTTACTACAAGTAATAGTCTGAAAGAAATTCAACTGTCTGAATGAAAGAAAATAGTAGGACATAAAAGATAGACCGGGACCTCAAGGTCTGTGAACGCCGACAGATCTACCTTGAGTCTCCGAACAACAGACCAATAGCAAATCTCGATCAACCTGAACCTGTATCAAAATTTGCACAGAAAGTGCAGAGTGCAGCATCAGTACAACTAACCTCATGTACTGGTAAGTGTCGAGCCTAACCTCAGCGAAGTAGTGACGAGGCTAGGACAAGACACCCATATATAACCTGAACAATATAATCCTATTAGTGGCACCAACAGTAAATAAATAAACAACATGGAAATAATGGGAAGGGAACATACAGTGGGGGAATACAACATAAAGACTGAGAATAATGAAAAGACATAATTAAACCAAAAATCCTTAAACGAATTGAGCAATTAAAACAGCAAGGAAGACTGCACGGCATCACCCTTCGTGCTTTTACTCTCAACCTCACCAAATAATGAATAAGACTGCACGACATCACCCTTCGTGCTTTACACTCTTCCTCACCATATAAATAAATCACGCACGGCATCACCCTTCGTGCTTTACATTCTTCCTCACCATATAAATAAATCACGCACCGCATCACCCTTCGTGCTTTACACTCTTCCTCCCAATATAAATAAATCATGCACGGCATCACCATTCGTGCTTTACACTCTTCCTCACAATATAAATAAATCATGCACGGCATCACCCTTCGTGCTTTACACTCTTCCTCACAATATAAATAAATCATGCACGGCCTCACCCTTCGTGCTTTACACTCTTCCTCACAATTCACAGAATCAACAACAACGGATAATAAGAAGTTTCATAAGAAATCAATATTTCATCAATGATTACTTTCACAATTTAACATCTCAACCTCGAATGAATATTCACAATTTTATCAACTTTGGTGGAACCAGATACAAGTCTCCCAACATTTCAACAACAATTATAAGCATGGGTAACAAGATTTAAGACTACAAATTTGCAAAAATGGAATTTCACTCGCATGCTATGACTCGACTACAATGCATAGATGCTCGTCACCTCAACTATACATCGTATTCATCAACAAAACACATAGAAAATACTCACACAATACCTATTCCCCCAAGCCAAAGTTAGACACAACACTTACCTTGCTCCGAAGGCCACTTAATTCCCAACCATAGCTTTTCCTTAGGAATTCACCTCCAAACCACTCGTATCTATTCAAAAATGACTCAATAATATCAAATATTGCTAAAGGAATCAATTATATTTCATAAATTAAATTTCTCAAATTTTCCTCCAAAAAGTTAAAAAATCGACCCCTGGCCCACTTGGTCAAAAACCGAGGTTCGGACCAAAATCCTTTTACCCATTCACCCCCGAGCCCGAATATGTAATTAGTTTTGGAATCCGACCTCAAATTGGGATCTAAATTCTCAAATTCCCGAAATCCCTAGTTTCTACCCCAACCCCTAATTCTACCATGAAAACTCTAGATTTTAGGTTGAAAATTCAAGAAATGTAATGGGTAATTGAAAGAAAATGGTTAAGAATCACTTACCAATAATTTGGGGAAGAAATGGCACTTGAAAAATCGCCTCTCACTGTTTGGTTTTTGAGAAACTGAATTTTTGGCTAAAATCCCGTTTTTGGATTCTGTTAAGTGCTGGGTGACAAGAATACAAGAATATGAAGTTTCCTAAGGGTTTAACAGCCTCTCGAAGATAAGTACAAACGTCTCCATATGAATCCGCAAGACTCTACTAAACCTGCTCATGAGAAGTGAGACCTACGTAATCTAGGCTCTGATACCCTTGTCACGACCCAAAACATAGCTTGTCGTGATGGCGCCTAACGTGGTACTAGGCAAATCGAGACTTCAAAATACATCCATATTTTTAAAAATGAAAAATAAGAATAACATATGTTTAAATCAACAAAACTCTCAAAATGGATAGAAAGTCTAAATCAATACAGAAATTCCTAACATCAGGGTGACATCATAGATCTGGGAGTACTGTCTATAATAGCCTGAAACTAAATACATAAAGCGGAAAGATAGGGAAGGAGAGACAAGGTTTATGAAACGCCGGGCAGCTACCTTGAAATCTCCAAACGATCAACTATGCAAAGAAATCAACACCCACCGTGTCCGAAAACATCTGGATCTACACATGAAGTGCAGGGTGTAGCGTAAGTACAACCAACTCAGTAAGTAACAAGGCTAAATAAAGGACTGAAAGTAGTGACGAGCTTCACAATTATGGTTCAATTACAGTAATTTCAACATAGGAAGGTCGGCATGCTTTCAAGTTCGACAATTTAGGCCATAACCATTAATCCATGTCAAGTTCAAGTGAAACAGAATATAATATTCTCAGAAATTACAAGACGGTGATATATGATAGCTGAAGTGCAATAGAAATGAAAGTCAAATGCATCCTCTCAGAATAACAATCACTTAATCTTCCCATTCACTCCAATCTCACAATCACTCATTCCTTACAGTCACTCATTCATCTCAATCGCTTAGCACTCGGCACTCGCACTCAGTAGATACCTGCGCTCACTGGGGTGTGTACAGACTCTGGAGGAGCTCCTTCAGCCCAAGCTCTATAACAAGCCAATCACGGTATAAATCAATGAAAACATGTTGCGGCGTGCAGCCCGATCCCATAAATTTCCTCACAATCAGGCCCTCAGCCTCACACAGTCATCAACATCTCCATTCTCTCGGGCTCTCAGAAATCAGGATAATCAACCCAAACAGCAATGATATAATGCATCAATAATGAACAATATAGACTGAGATGTAATATGCAAGTGAAACTGTGACTGAGTACAAAACAATAATTTAGCAGATAATTCAACATGTATACGACCTCTGTGGATCCCTACAGTGTCAACACATGGTCTAAACATAATTTTTAACATGATTTGCAGTTCAATTTCTCTAATACATCACGAATGTATGGATAACAACAGCTTATTCAACTACACATTTCTTACGGTGCACGCCCACACGCCCGTCACCTATCATGTATGTCACCTCAAAACAAATCACATGACACATAATATGGGGTTTCATACCCTCAGAATCAAATTTAAAACGGTTACTTGCCTCAATCCGAGCAAATCTCTACTCCAACACACCCTTGCCTCGCAAAACAGCTTCCGAATACCGCGAATCTAGCAACAAATAATTTGATACAATCAACACGGCCTAAAGGAATCAACTCCATAAGAAAATACTAAGTTATTAAACAAAAGTAAAAAATCGACTAAAAAGCCGGCCCCGGGCCTACACCTCAAAATTTTGTTAAAAGTTACAAAATCCGAAAGCTCATTCAACCACGAGTTCAACCATACAAAATTTACCAAAATCTGACACCAAATCGTCACCCAAAACCCTCAATCAAACTCTCCATATCCCTAGCCTCAAACTCCCAAATTCCACCTTAAATACACATAAACTAGGTGGGAAATGCAATGGGGAAACAAGATTATTGATTAAAAATGAGCACAAGGGACTTACCTCAAGAAACCCCTCAAAAATCCTCTTCAGAATCGCCCAAATCCGAGCTTGAAATGTTTCAAACAAAGCAAAATCGCGAACCCTCGTTTTAAATAACCTGCCCAGCATTCTCGCTTCTGTGGCACCACTTTTGCGGTCCATCATCCGCATCTGCGGAGGCCACTAAGCCGACAAACTGCTTCTGCAGTCGAAACCCCCGCTTCTGCGGGCGCGCATCTGCGCAAACAATCCACTTCTGCGGACCAGCCTCCTCAATCTTTTTCCTCTTTTGCGATCCTCCATGCGCAGGTGCGAGTACGCACCTATGGATTAACTTCTGCATCTGTGCTCCACAATCCCCTGTCCAATTCTCCGCTTCTGCGCTTCCTAGCTCGCTTCTGCGAGCTCGTACGTGCGACCAATGTTCCACATGTGCGATCGCACTAGAAGGCTCCAATTACAACAGTCTCTCAACCTCAAACTTTGATCCGAAAATCATTCGAAATCAACCCGAGGCCCCTGGGACCTCAAACAATTATTCCAATAAGACCTAAAATATGATACGAACATAGTCAAGCCCTCAAATCACCTCGAACAACATCAAAAACACGAATCGCACCCCACTTTAAGCCTAATGAAAATCAAGGAATTCCAACTTCTACCAACGATGCTGAAACTTATCAAATCACGTCCGATTGACCTCAAATTTTGCACACAAGTCACATTTGACATTACAGACCTACTCCAACTTTCGGAATCGGAATCTGATCCTGATATAAAAAAGTCCACTCCCATTCAAACTTTTCAAAAATCCAATTTTGACCATTTCAAGCATAATTCAACTACGGATCTCCAAATCAAAATTCAGACACGCTTCGAAGTCCAAAATCATCCAACGGAGCTAATGGAACCATCAAAACTCCATTTCGGAGTCGTTTACATATAAGTTAACATTCGGTCAACCATTTCAACTTAAGCTTTCAACCTTGAGACTAAGTGTTTTAATTCATTTTGAAATCCCTCCGGACCCAAACCGACTACCCCGACAAGTCACATAACAGCTATAAAGTACAAAATGAGCAGAAAATGGGGTAACCGGGCTACAACTCTCAAAATGACAGGCCGGATCGTTACACTATCTTTTGTTAAAAGTATTAAACAAATATTTTAAGAAAATAGTTGTTGAGAAAAATTGTTTGACCTGTGCGATTCCTTTTGGGATGAAGGCCATAACGCGAAAAGCATAGAAAAGCGCCAAGGTTTACTGAGACTTTAAAGTGTGAAGTGCAAATCAAACTATATACTGGTAAAATCGATCTCATGGTACATCCTAGCCTTCGACAAGATAAGCCAGGCTCGAGATACGATAATAAGGGACCGAAACTGAGACAAAGTCCCACCGGACTAGAACCCAGGGGCATGACGCCTGCCTTCGAGAATATCGAGTCTATGATCCCGAAATCAGTCCTAGCCTCGAACGACTTCAAAGAACATTATCAGAAAATCCAGCATAGCCAAATGAAGGCCAAAATATCCATAACCGGCCGAATGTTATGGCGGAAATCTCGACACATATCGATAAGGAACTGGCAATGAATAAAAAGTTTTTTTTACCTTGTATAGAGTTGTACCTAAAATAGGACTCCCCTACTATATAAAGGGGGTCTAATAATTCATTTGACATATTGCAACACACACTCAAAAGCAATACATTATTATTTTCTCTGTCCTTAAGTTCTTGTTCATTTTTGATCGACACCGATCGTGGTGAGCCCGACTCGAGAGCGATTATACCATCAAAGCTGAAACTATCCAATTCATATGGTTTGAATTTATTTTATCTTTATTTATTCACTAGCAACTTAATTTATCGCTTTGTATAAATTTAATTCGCGTATCCTTAAAACCACTTATAAATTTAATTGTTATCCGACTTTGAGGGTAAACAGCTTGGCGCCCACCGTGGGGCTAAGGATAATAGCAGCAATTTGATTGAAATTCCCGTAACACATCCTATTTTACACTTGTTCTTTGAAGTGTCTTTGAT
This sequence comes from Nicotiana tomentosiformis, assembly GCF_000390325.3. Taxonomy (NCBI): domain Eukaryota; kingdom Viridiplantae; phylum Streptophyta; class Magnoliopsida; order Solanales; family Solanaceae; genus Nicotiana; species Nicotiana tomentosiformis. The sequence goes on from NC_090823.1 coordinate 41,236,624, forward strand.
TCCAGGTTAAAATTGAAATGTCAAACCCACAGCCTTCCCCTCTAAATATGGATACGGAGTCCAGCCACCATGGAGAAAACAATAATGTAGCACCCGGTAACGAGGTGCCCTCAATCGATCTTGGCGGAGTCCCGGTGGCAGGTTCCATCGATGCCAGTTCGCATGTGGAAATCAACATAAATCTGCCTACCGATCCGATCAATTTCCCAAAATACGCACGATAGTGAAAATGATGGGATCAACTTGCGAGTGATATTCAAAATATTATAGGCTCAACAGGCGGTGATAGCCCAGTTGTAGAACCAAAGGTGAGCGCCGAGTAGGGTTGAGCCCGAGCCATCCCGGGAATTCACCTGTAGAAATGAACTGATCACGAAGAGGCCGAATGAAAATGAATCGGGGACTAACTCTGAGATCATAAAATTGCTCGAGGAACTGACAAAGAGGATAGAATTGGGTGAGAAGAAAATTGAAGCCAATGAAAAAAAGGTGGAAACATACCATTCCAGGGTCGACCAAATCCCAGGAGCACCTCCGATATTGAAGGACCTAGATTCCAAGAAGTATGTCCAAAAACCATTTCCTTCGAGCGCAGCACTGAAGCCGATCCTGGAAAAGTTCCGCATGCTTGAAATTTCTAAATATAATGAAATGACCGATGCAAATGAGCACGTGACCTCCTATACATGTGCCATCAAAGGGAACGACTTGGAATATGACGAGATCGAATCGTCCTGCTGAAAAGGTTTGGGCAAACTCTATCTAAGGGAGCTATGATATGGTATCACAACCTACCTCCTAATTCTATTGACTCGTTTGTTATGATTGCAGATTCATTCGTAAAAGCACACACCGACGCTATCAAGGTCGAGATAAGGAAGGCAGACCTTTTCAATGTAAAGCAGAGGGATAACGAGACGATCAGGAAATTCGTGTCCTGGTTCCAAATGGAATGTATGGACTTGCCTCTGATCGCGAACGATTGGGCCGTTCAGTCCTTCACCTAGGGACTCAATGCTCGAAGATCATTGGCTTCGTAGAAGTTCAATCAAAATCTAGTGGAATACCCGGCTGTCACTTAGGCCTACGTGCATAATCGGTATCAATCAAAAATAAGGGTTGAAGATGATCAACTCGGGGCCCCTTCCGGGTTCGTTTAACCCGTTAGATCTGTTGACATAGTAAAAAGAAACATTGATCGAGAACTACGGTCGAATAAGGATTAGTATCAACCATACAATGGAGACCGAGGAAGTGGTGGATCTGGGCGAAACCCCATGAAAAGTGAAAGAAGCAGTGACCGAGGTCAAAAAACTGGGGACTCATGAGCAAAAACAGTGTTGATAGGCCCATCGGGCCGAAAGAAGCACCAAGACTATCGAAGTACAACTTTAAAGTCGACGCTGCCGCCATCGTATCTGCCATTGGACGTATCAGAGACACGAAATGACCTCGACCTTTACAGTCCGATCCAGCCCAAAGGGATCCTAACCTAATGTGAAAATATCATGGCACCCACGGTCACAGGACAGAAGATTGTCGATAATTGAGAGAGGAAGTAGTCTGGCTATTCAATAACGGGCATCTCTGAGAGTTCCTGAGCGACCAAGCCAAGAGCCACTTTAGGTGTAGAGATTCTGGTAAACAGACCGAACAGGGGAAACCTTAGCACGTCATCAACATGATCATCGGTGGGGTCGATGTTCCCTAGGGGCCAACGCTGAAGCGCACCAAAGTATCTATCATAAGGAAAAAATGAACTAGGGATTATGTGTCAGAGGGAACCTTGTACTTCAATGACGAAGATGCCGAAGGGATTGTGCAGCCCCACAACGAAGCACTGGTAATATCAGTACTTATAAATAAATCTCGAATTAAGTGTATATTAATTGATCCAGGTAGCTCAGCCAACATCATCAGATCGAGTTTCATGGAACAACTCGGCCTCCAAGATCAGGTTGTGCTCGCGGTCCAAGTCCTAAATGGGTTCAACATGGCATGTGAGAACACTAAAAGAGAGATAACAGTTTCGGTGAACACCGCCGGGACCGTTGAGAAAACAAAGTTCTATGTGATCGAATTGGACATGAGGTACAATGCTTTGTTTAGAAGGCCATGGATTCACAACATGAGGGCAGTACCCCTCGACTCTGCACCAGGTGTGGAAGTTCCCAATGCCGAGAGGCATAAAAATAGTTTATGGAGAACAACCAGCCGTAAAAGATATGTTCGCAGTCGACGAGGTGGTCCCGATATCCACACTTCCGACACCGAAGGAGCTGGGTCTAGTCACCGAAAGAGATACCTAGCAACTACTGACACCAACTCCATCCCAACCGGAGAAGCAGAAGATGGGCGAGGATGACGACTACAGCGTTCCCAGGTCTTTCGTAGCTCCCGATGATTCTGACGCTACCAAATCAATGATCGAGGAACTAGAGAAAGTTGTATTGATCAAACACTTGCCCGATAGAAAGGTATACCTGGGCACGGGATTGAATCCCGGGCTCAGGAAAAAACTCATTCAATTTCTTATAGCTAATGAAGATTCTTTTGCTTGGTCCCACCTTGATATGACAGGGATCCCGCCGGAATGTAACGCCCCGAAAAATTTTGAAGTACTTAAGCGCCAGTAAGAAAGTTGATGTGTGATAATTATATTATTTTGTATGAAGACGAGGACTATTAATATAATGGATATCAATTGGATATGATAATAAGTGTACGAGGCATATTATAAGAGATGTGGGGTCGAAAGAGAGCCCTAAGTCCAAGTCAAGTTGGAAATTATATGATAGGCTAAAAGTTCCAAATGAGTACGCACAAGACCAAACTTTGGACGAGCATATATACATATATATAAGGAGTTATGTGATTAATGACCTATCAAATTAAATATATTTGAGTCTAGTTTCTAATGCACCAAGACGTTCGTCATTTGGACATTCCTACTAAAGGTTATGATCAA